>NW_017729032.1:107861971-107868557 GCF_001723915.1 Gavialis gangeticus
GATTGTGGTGTTGATGCCTACACAGTCAGATGGGTTGCCAATTGGCTGGAGGGCTGCACCCAGAGAGTGGTGGTGGATGGGTCATTTTCAGCCTGGAGGGATGTGGGCAGTGGGGTCCCCCAGGGCTCGGTCCTTGGGCCCACACTGTTCAACATGTTCATCAGCAACTTGGACAAGGAGGTGAAAAGCACCTTGTTCAAATTCATGGATGACACTAAGATGTGGGGAGAAGTGGGCATGCTAGAAGGAAGGGACAGGTTGCAATTGGATCTGGACAGGTTACAGAGGTGGGCGGATGAGAATAAAAATCCTGAAAAAGTGCAGGGTACTGAACCTAAGGAGAAAGAACCAGGAGCATACCTACAGGCTGAGGAACTCCCGCCTCATCAGCACAGAGGCAGAAAAGGATGTTGGAGTCATTATAGACTCCAAGATGAACATGGGCCGCTAATGTGGGGACGTGGTCAGGAAGGCTAATCTCACCTTGTCGTGCATCCACAGATGCATCACGAGCAGGTCCAAGGAAGTGTTCCTTTCCCTCTATGCGACACTGGTCAGACCACAGTTGCAGTACTGCATCCAGTTCTGGGCATCACACTTCAGGAGGGATGTGGACAACATGGAGAGGGTCCAGAGGAGGGCCACTCGCATGATCGGGGCAACAGGGCAGGCCCTGTTCAGCCTCCACAAGAGAAGGCTGAGAGGGAGTCTAGTGGCCATCTATAAACTAGCCAAGGGAGACCAGCAGGCAATGGGAGAGTCCCTGTTCCCCTAAGCACTACTAGGAGTAACAAGGAATAATGGTCATAAGTTGACTGAGAGAAGATTCAGGCTAGATATCAGGAGGCGCTACTTCATAGTCAGGGTGGGTAGGATCTGGAACCAACTTCCAAGGGAAGTGGTGCTTGCGCCTACCCTGGGGGTCTTTAAAAGGAGGCTAGATAGACACCTAGCTGGGGTCATTTGACCCCAGTACTCTTTCCTGCCCATGGCAGGGGGTCGGATTTGATGATCTGCTCGGGTCCCTTCTGACCCTACCAAGTATGAAACTGTGGAATCAAAACAGAGAAATTCATCGTGCCATTATACATAGTCTTCACAGTGTGCCCACATCTTGCATGTTGTGTGCAGTTCTGGTCCCCACATCTCAAAAAGGATGTAGCAGAAGTAGAAAGGGACAGAGAAGGGCAACAAAAATGATCAAGGGGTTGGGGCAGTTGCTATACCAGAAGAGACTGACTATAAAGGCTAGTACTCTTCATTTTGGAAAGGAGAAGGTTGAGAAGGGATATGGGTCTATACAATCATGAAGGGTATGGACCAAGTGACCTGTTGTTTACAAGTCCCAGGACTACAGCTGGGAGTTACCCATTGAGACTAGTGTGTGACTGAATTAAAACCAAAAAGAGGAAGTATTTTTAAGCAACATGTAGTTACCTTATGGAATTCACTGGCACAAGAGATGGTGGAGGCAGATACCATAGTTAGATTTAAAAAGGGACAGGATAAATTTACAGATGATAACTCTGTTAATGGCTATTGAAAAGAATGGCCATTAACAACTTAAGAAAGTTTTCTCCTATGTTAACAACTGAATTAGAAAATTTAATTTTCTGCCCATTAGAAAGTCTAAGGTGCCCATTAGACATTTATGCCTGTAGCAATGGTCAGTATAATATTTTTTTTTTAAATTAAGTCAATTATTTCTAATCAACCAAGTAAAGATAGAAATGTTTAACTGGTCAAATGATACCTCAGGTTTGTTGTTTATTAGCAATTCTCTATTGTTCTGAAGTTTGGATTTGGTTCTCCCATTTACCACGTTCTCTCTCCATCAGTATGGATCTGTCTCAGAGGTAAAAAAAAAAAGTACCATACTTTGGAGGCATGCATATGAAGCCTCTTTCAGTCTGGGAAGGTGGAAACAGAGAAAGCACAAGGGTATGTCAGCATAGTCAAGAATCCAGTTTCAAAATAAAAGCTTTCTTTTCTGAGTTATACAATACTGAGGTTTGTTTTTCATTAAAAAAATGATGAATAAGCCTAATTGAAAATTGAAAACTGTATTTGAATTTCAATAGAAAATGATATAGGAAAGATACATTAAGCTTTTCACTACTATATTAGTTAATTTTTGGCCATCTCTCCTTATGGTCATATTCGGCCCATGTACAAATGATGACATTACCATGTGCATATGATGAAAATGTCACTTTGTGTGGCTTAAGAGTATCACACTGTAGACGTGCAGGAGTTCTGGGAGTTTTAAATGAATGCGAATCATTACAAACTAAACTATATCCTGATGTAGTTTAGTTTGCAATGATGTGTTCCAGCTTGCCATCTGGCTGCAGGAGTGGTGAGCAGGCTCCGCAGAAAAAAAGAACCGGGTGCCTCACTGCTTCTGCCTTCAGCAGGCACCTGGTGAGGGGCCTGATCCTTTTTTATTTTTTTTGGCAGAGCCTGCCCAACTCTTCTGCAGCCAGAGAACAAGCTGCCAGTGAGCCAAGCAACCCCTGAGCTGTGGGAGGCCTCAGTCCTTCCCTCTGCAGTGGCAGTGCCCTGCGGGGCCACCCAGGTGAGTTGCTAGTGGGCTAGGTGCTGCCTCAGCTCAGAGTCGGGGAAGAGTTGCATCAGGCTGGGTGCTGCCTCCAAAATGGAGCAGCACCCAGTCTGCTAGCAGCCCGCCTGGCTGGCCCCAGAGGAGGACCACTGCTGTGGAGGGAAGGACCAGATCCCCTTGCAGCTCAGGGGTTGCTCAGCCTGCCAGCAGCTTTCTCCCTGGCTGTGGACAGGCTCCTCTAAAAATAAATAAATAAATAAATAAAAGGATCAGGCCCTTTGCTATAACAGTGATGGAAAGCCCTAAATTAAAATGGTGGGTTTCAATTAAAAACCCACTGTTTCATTTTAAGGGGGCATAGAATGCAAACCTAAGGACTAAACCCCCCTCACATGTAGAATCACCCACTGATAACACAAGCAATGATTTAAATATACTGGTAGTTCATGTGGGGTATAATTACTGACCCAGCTGATCATAGGATCACAGAAAAGTAGGACTGAAAGGGATCTCATGAGATCATACAGTCCAACCTTCTGCTCAAGGCAGGATCACCCCTGAATAAACATCCCAGCCAAGTGTCTGTCTAACTTGATCTTGACATTTCTAAGCCTGAAGACTCCACAGTTTTTTTAGGCAGCCTGTTGCAATGCTTGACCATAGAAAGTTTCTCCTAATCTCCAGCCTAAATTTCCCCTGCTGCAGCTTGAGGCCTTGGTTCCTAGTCCTGTCCCCTGTGGTCACAGACAAAAATTCATCTTTATCCTCTCTGAAATCACCCTTCAGGTATTTGAAGACCTTTTCCCCCCTCCCCACTGCCACTTCGCATCTCCAGATTAGGTAGCCCTAATTCTTTCAGTCTTTCCTTCTAAGTCTTGCTTTGCAGGTCTCTAATCATTTTTGTTGTTCTGTGTTGAACTTTTTCCAATCTGTCCACATCTCTCATATTCGTGTGAAGTGTAGGTCCTAAAACTGGACACAGTAATCTAAGTGAGGCTTCAACAGTGCTGAATAGAGCAAAAGAAGCACTTCCCTTGATTTTCAAGTGACACTCCTATTAATACACCCTAGTATGCTGGTTTTTTTTATTTTGTTTGCAACAAGAGCCCTCTGTTTACTCATATCCAACTTATGATCTACTGTAAATGTCAGCTTCTTCTCTGCAATGTTGCAGCCAGTCTGTATTTGTGCATTCAATTATTTCTTCCCTAGTTCTGTACTTGCACTTGTCCTTGTTGAATCTTATGTGATTGAGTGTATGCCATTTCTTCAATTTATCAAAGTCCTGTTGGATCTTACCTTCCAAAGTATCTGAAATTCCACCCAACCTGGTACCATGTGCAATTTTGTTAATCATGCACTTGATCCCACTGTCTAAATCATTACTAGGCAAGCTGTACAGACCCTGGGGATCCCCATGTGTTATTTTGTCCTAACTAGGCATTGAGCCACTGATGACTACTCACTGGGTGTGTCTACATGTGCATTTAGACCAGCTAAAATTTACTGCACACTAAGTGGGAATAGGCTGACATCTATACATGGAAGAGTTAGAGCACATTAACACTATGTGTGGACTGATTTGAGATTAAAGTTAGTCCCAAATCAATCCACACACATGGTGTTACTGAGCAGCATGCCTTATTGAGCAGTAACTAATTGGGCATAAATTTGGTACCTGCATGACGCAGGTATCAAATTTATGCTCAAGTCAGTGTAAATTGCCATATTTATTGCACTGTATGGGCATGCATCTGTAGACATGCACCCATACTGTGCAGTAATTTTGGTTACTGCACAGTAAATATGCATGTGTTGAGACACCCACTGAGTATCGAGATTCATGAACTTACACATACACCTTACATAAATGAATACATAAGCGGTTGGATCCTTATACTTGTCTAGTCTCTCTGTATTTCCTTAATTTAATGGAAATTGTGTGAGAGATGGTGTTAAAGGTTTTGCTAAAGTCAAGGTATATCACATCCACTGCTTTATCCACATCCATAGACCCTGTCCCTTATCATCAGGGATCCTGGTTTTCTCTGATTAAAAAAAAAAAAGATCCCCATTTTTTTTAAATAAAAAAGTAACCCTAAATCCACATTTTTTCCATGATTAAAATGAAACACCACTAAAATAATCATGGAAATAATGTGGATTTGGGGTTATTTTTTAAATACTATATATCTATTAAAAATAGTGGTGTTTCATTTTAATCATGGAAAAATTGGGGTTGGCGTTACTTTTTTAAATCCAAAAATTGGGGATATTTTTTTTTGCCAGAGAAAACCAGGATCCCTGCTTATCATAGAAAGAAATCTGATTACCAATAGGCCAATCCATATTTCCATCAGTCTAGATCAAAATAGGTCCCATAGGCACCCTAAACGTAATTTAGTTATAAATTAGCTGCCTTAAATTTTAAATAATTAGAAGAGCCCTGTTCCAGCAGCCACAAAGCAGTTAATTTGCAATGTCCATTTTTGATTCTTCAAGGTGTACTAGGCACTTAGATTTAGGATTTTGGTCACGTTTGATCCTCTATGTGAACCCATGAACTCTGCTGTGATCCAGACTAGCTATCACTCTAGTACTAAGACCGTAGTGGGGCCCAGCCCACTAGGTATCCTAAGAGCATGGCTAACTCATATGGACAGCTTTGAGTTCACCTGAAAAAAACGTGAGGTGAGGAATGGAAAAGGACTTCAGGGTTCTTCTAGTCCTTGAATTGCTTATTCAGTTTACATTATATAGTCAAAAGAGAAAAAGCAAATAGGGGCTGGAGTCTAGAACACTGACCACCTAGCTGACTGCTCTAACCATAAGCTGCAGAACCAGACTTCCACTCACATACATCCCTATTACTCTTGCATTCTTTGATGATCAAAGGCATTGCTTCTCAAACATGTAGGGTTGAGAATGCTGAACCAGGTGATTCAGTTGTTTTGTAATTAAGAAGTTCTCCTGGAAAGTGGGAACTGTTGTTGGAATGTCTTCAGGCTCAGGATGACCTACAACTATGTGAGTCCCTGAGACAGCACTCTAACTACTATAATAGTATGTAAAAGATAAGTACAATCATTGTAAGTCAACAATTAGGTGCCCATCCTCAGAAGGGGGACTGGTGCCTCCTACTTATTCCACTGCCTAAGTTATGAGCCTAAGTCTGGAGAGCTGTGGAAATTCAGATACATTCTTTCCTTAATATTCCCTAAGGTCTCTGAATAGCCTTTGGGAGTTGATTACTTCTCCCTTTTCTCTGTACAGTGACTCTAGATGCCTAAGCCTGTCTATTTGGATCACCCTGATAGGGTGCTTGCAAAGAAGCATGGTTTCCTGGTTATGGAGTAGAACACCATTATGCTGCATTTCCTGTAACAATACAATGGAAAGATTGTTCCTGTCCAGAAAAGATTACTTCTTGTGAAGGAAGGCATATTGTTTATAAATAAAGCAGTTATGTGGTGGGTTAAGTGCAAATGCTATCATATTCACAGCCCCAAGACTAAGAAACTTTTCTTCAAATGCAAGATTATATTATAGAGAACAGTTCCAAAACAAGAAGGAGATTTTAAGGTAAATTTCATAGCTACAAGTCTGTAGCTTCTTTAAATCAGGGGTGTCAATGATGAGTGGCCTGGGGTTGGTCTATGGACTAAATGAATAGCATGGGACAAGCCCTGTGGATGGATTAAGGCCACAGACTCTCACCTGAATACCAGAACCAGCATCCATAGCACCTACTTGACAGAACAAGGAACAATGGTCTCAAGTTGAAGCAAGAGAGGTTTAGCTTGGACATTAGGAAAATTTTTTCCACTGGGATGGTGGTGAAGCACTGGAACAGTCTACATAGAGAGGTGATGGAATCTCCATCATTTGAGGTTTTTAAGGTCTGGCATGACAGATAGTTGGGGATAGTCCTGTTTTGAGCAGGGGTTGGATTAAATCCCAGAGGTCCCTTTCAACCCTAATTTTCTATGATACTCCTGCCAGTCTGGGACATGAGCTGCACAT
>NW_017729032.1:107873557-107875018 GCF_001723915.1 Gavialis gangeticus
GTGATGGAATCTACATCATTTGAGGTTTTTAAGGTCTGGCATGACAGATAGTTGGGGATAGTCCTGTTTTGAGCAGGGGTTGGATTAAATCCCAGAGGTCCCTTTCAACCCTAATTTTCTATGATACTCCTGCCAGTCTGGGACATGAGCTGCACATGAGGCTGCCATATGCACCAAGGGTCCAGGAACAGGTACTTCATGTGGCATATGTCCCAGGCCTTGCACATGGAGTCCATCTGTTGTCCACCACATATTATGTGTAGGTCAGCTTGAGATTCGGGGCTAGCACCAGAGACTAGATGATGTAGCACGGGCCATATCTTTGTCTCCTCTGGGCCATATCTTTGTCAAGATGACTTAGATCAGGGGTTGTCAACTAGGGGTGTGCATACCCCCAGGAGTACTTAGAAAGGACATAAGGAGTATGCGTGGGTGGGCAAGGGGGTGGAGATGGAGCACACCCCAGGGTGTGGTGGCAGTGTCTCCCATGGTACCTTCCCATACTTCGACGCTTGCCTGGGGCAGTGGGAAGGAGAGGAGCACACCGGGTACCACCAGCCCTGTATGGCACACCGCAGCACTTCCCTGTCCCCTACCTCAGCTTGTTTTCTGTGCCCGCTCCCAGGAGCAGGGCTGGGGGGGGACAAGGGCAGCAGTGATTCTCTGTGGGCCACACACATGCTGTCCAGCTGGCTGGGGAGGTGGGGCTTGCATATGGCAGCTGCTACCATCACTGCCCTGTGCTACCACTGCTGTCATGCCCCACACTGCCACCGCTGCCACACCTTGTGCTGCTTTCCTATGGCTAGTTGCATGTGCAGCTCTGTGGGCTGCTGATGTGCCTCGAAACTTGTGCTCTGCCTGTCCACAGCCCACAGAACCACATGTGTGACCAGCTGTGGGAAAATGGCACAGGGTGCAGGGTGGTGCATGTGTGTCCTGCAGAGCATCACCACTGTCCTTGCCCCCCCAGCCCTGTTTCTGGGAGCAAGCAGACAGACACCCCCCCCCATTCTTGAGCTTCCCCCCAGACGCGCACACAGACTCATCCCCCTGTCCCCCACCTCAACCCTTCCCCCCACACACTTACCTGCTGGGGTGGGGTGTGTATGCGCATCTCCGTATGTCTGTCTGCATGTGTGCACACATGTCTGTGCCTGCATTTGTATGTATGTGTGTCGCTGTGTGTGTCTGTGTCTGTGCCTGCATGTGTGTGTCTGTATGAGTGTCTGTGTCTTTGTGTGTGTGTGTGTGTGTGTGTGTGTGTGTGTGTGTCTCTGTCTGTCTGTCCCCTGCCCACCTGGCCACAGCACATGGTGTCATGCAGCCTTTGGGGCCGTGGGGTGCAGAGTCCAGCCTGCAGCAGCAGCTGCCTCTGCCCCGTGCATGGATCTGGGGGGCACATGCCCCCTGGACTTCCACCGGGGTGCACGCAGTGGCAGGAACTGTGCCCCCCCTGTG
>NW_017729032.1:107880018-107886748 GCF_001723915.1 Gavialis gangeticus
CTGCTCTGCAAACATCTGGGAAGCACATGCCCCTTGGACCTGCCTGCCCACCCTGTGCCTCCTGGATGAATTGCTCTTGTGGCTCCATCCCGCACTTCACTCTGGCTGTGCAGCACCTGCCCCTGCCACTGCCCCCATCCCTGCCCCATTCCCTCCCTCATGATGGGGGCCTTGATCTACCCCCCGCTGCTCCTTAACACCAAGAAAAAATATAAAGGGGTACATGAGATGAAATTTTGAGACAGAAGGGGTACACTTGTTAAAAAGGTTGAAAACCCCTGACTTAGATGATTAACAAGGCCCAGATCTATGTACAATTACACAGTGGTTGGAATTTTGTATAGGTAATTGGGCAAGGGACTAGCATTTTTCATCTGTAATAATAGTTTAGATTCTTGCTATTATCTGCAAAGAGGTTTTAAACATAGGCTTCCCCTTCCCTGTAGCTTGAATGCCTTGCCTCCACAGCATAGCATCTCAATTTAAATTGCATTCTGTTAGTTAAATTTGCCCAACCTGCTACTAAAGGCAAGCAACTGCTGAAATAAATATTTTTTACAAAATGGAAATTGAATGAACAGGTTTAGTGCTGCTGCTGCTGCACTAGTAGTGGGCATATTAATGCAACAAGTGGTTTTTTCACTCTATCACACCCTCTTAGCAAGTGGAAGCTCTTCCTTTTGTAGTTTTTACATTTCTGTCATGTCACATTAACTGTAACTTCTGGTCAAATCCATCCAAAAATGTCAAAACAAGCTGCATTTGTTTCACACTCTGGGAAATCTTCCTTATAAAGGAACAAATACTCATGTTTAAATTTTCAAAGGTTCTCATACAGAACCAGGTGTTGTATTCAGAAATGCCTGAAACAATCTTGATAGAGGAAGAACTGTTTGAAACACTGGCTTTTGTTATACAGGAAGTAGACTAATTGATTATAATGACTCAGTCCAACTTAAATTTATGGGTGAAATCCTAACCTCAGGGATATCAATGGCAAATCTCCTTTGACCTTCATGACCCTGTTAATCTACTATTTGGTTTAACATTACTAATATATCATCTTTCCTTCTACACATCTAAGCTTATAATATGGTTGTAATTAGTAAACCTAACAATTTCAAATTGAATAAGGTTTGTCCTCATCTTTAGAATAATAAATCACTCTCAGGACTAGTAAACACTCTGGTTATTTGTTTCAACATTCTAAAATATATTCCCATTCCTGAAGTTTCTTTTTAAATTAGAAGATTTAAAGCAGTATCCTTTGATCCTCATTAAGCTAATAAAAATATCCTTATAATCCTTGTTGCTCAACTTTACAGGTCCATTTATATCAATAATTAACCATAGGGATAATTATTGATATAAATGGACATTCTGCAGCTGCTCACATGACCTAAAATTCATTCACAATTAAATATATTTTGCACCCAGTTCTATCTGAGTTTTAAAACTACAAGAAATAAGCCATTATGTATCTAATCTGAAAAGTTCCTCTCACAATATAGGATCTTCCTACTATAATTTGGGGCATTGACTCATGCATTCAAAGGAAAAAATGCTACATTACTACTACTGCCTTATATATCAATTTCCACTTTCAGTCCTTGAATAATCAGTTAGAATTTATTTGTCTGACAGTTTGTCCACTTTATAATTTAGGGACAGATCTAGTTTGGACACTTAAACATTGTGCACTTCGACATTCCAGTGCCTGAAAGTTAAATACCCTGCCCTTTAAGGGTTATAATGTTAGATCAAGCAGTTATCTACTTTATACAAAGAATGGGGAAGTATCTGATATTTCCCCATACTTCCAAAAGGTAATCCATAAAGCTAAGTGGTAGCTGGAGGAAAGAAATAGGAAAGGGGAAGCTGGGGGTGGTCTAAAATCCTAGTCCTTTCAAGAACTTAGGCACACAGCATGTTAGGTACCTCATTTCATTTGTCATCTATAATGCCTAATCCTGTTCCTGAGAGTAGGTGCTTCATCAGTAGTAGTGGTAGTGCTAGTTTGAGGATGTAGGCCTTCTTCAGTACAAGAGACCCAAGTCCACATCATCCACTTCCCAGAAAAATGTACATATAACAGGTTGGAAGGAAAGCTTCCTGCACTTTCCTGTAGAAACTTCATTACTGGGCAGAATGGCAAGTGTTTTTCATGATATCTTTTACTGGACTAGTTCTTGAATATCTGTTGAACAAGCTTTTGGCCATCAAATGCCCTTCCTTGGGTCTAAGAAACAGAAAGACACAGACTAAACTAAAAAGCAGATAGAAGACTTCATTTAAATGCAAACAGTCTGCTTGAAAGGATAGATGAGGGCTTGCACTAAAAATGAAGAGGTTTTATCAGGAACCAAATATTCCACACGTATATCACAGAATGTGGTAGATGTCATCTCATAGATTTCATAGACATTAGGGCTGGAAGGAACCTCGGAAGATCATAGAGTCCAGTCCCCCGCCCAAAGGGCAGGAAGTCAGCTGGGGTCATAGGATCCTGGCAAGTTAATCATCCAATTTACTCTTGAAGGTGTTCAATGTAGGTGCTTGAACCACCTCCAATGGCAGACTATTCCAGACCTTGGGGGCTTGGACAGTAAAGAAATTCTTCTTTATGTTCAGCCTGAAACGGTCTTGCAGTAGTTTATAACTGGTCGACCTCATCATCCTTTGGGGCACTCTGGTGAACAAGCGTTCCCCCAGATACTGGTGGTCACTCCTGATAAACTTATAGGTGGCCATCACATCACCCCTGAGCCTGTGCTTTTCCAGGCTAAAGAGCCCCATAGCTCTCAGCCTGTCATCGTAAGGTCTGTTTTCCTGCCCTCTGATCATGTGCATGGCTCTTCTCTGGAGTCTCTCAAGGTGCTCCACATCCTTTTTGAATTGTGGAGCCCAAAACTGGACACAGTACTCCAGCTGCAACCTCACCATGGCCGAGTACAAGTACTGTACCGAATGCCCTGATGGTAACTATATAGGTGAAACCAGACAGGAGCTACATATCATGATAAAGGTTTTCAGATAAGATATAAAGTACAGAGATAGGTGAATACTAGTTAGAGAACACTTTTCACAGAACAACCACTCCCTCTCTGACCTCACAATTATTGCAAATTAAATTCCATACCAACCAGCTATAAAGTAGATTGAAGTCTAACTTTATAGGTGGTTGAAGCTTTTTATGGCACGATAGGTACTTTGCATGTGTAGCTTGTCTCAGTATAATTGCACAATTAATCTTTAAATTATGCAATACCTGTAACATGTAGAGGGGGCCTCTACCCTCTCTCTTCTTGAATGGTTTCACTCTGACATAACCAGAGATCCTGGTTTATTCTGATAAAAAAAAAAAAATCCCCAAATTTCCAGTTAAAAAATGTAACCCAAAATCCACATTTTTCCGTGATTAAAATGAAATGCCACTAATATATATGTTTTTTTCCATGGTCACCACCACTATAGATGGTGTCTCATTTCGATCATGGAAAAATGTAGATTTTGGGTTACTTTTTTTTAAATCCAAAAATTGGGGATTTTTTTTTTAATCAAAGAAAAACAGGATCCCTGGTCATAACAGTTTCCTATTGTAGCATGGTAATCTTCAGAGTTTGTTTTCCATCCAAGTTTTAAAGAATGATGGACTGAAATGGAATCAACCATTGCAGGGAGACAGCCCCATCCCTTCCCCATCTCCTGCCACTGCCAGTGACTGAGTGAGTGCAGGAGCTGGGAGCCATGGAACAGGTGGCCAGAGCCAGCACCCAGGACCCAGAGCCCCAGCATGTGAATGGGACCCCGCCACTGCCAGGAGTCCCTTGGGATTGCAATGCCATTGGTTGTGGCTAGGCTGGGCTGGGCCATACCAGGGCAGCAACTTGAAGGTGCTGGGCCTGGTGATCTGGTACTGCAGGTGGTGATCCGGTACTGTAAGGCAATTACCAAGGTGCATGGAGCCAGGTGGGGAGAAAGGAGGATGCACCGGGATCAACATGCTTGATTATCAGAAATGATAAATGATTGTTGAAAAATCGTCTACAGCCCTATAGCTCTTTAATAGAAGAAATAAAACATCCAGTTCATTTTCCTGTCAATGTAGACTGCTTCTTCACAGAATATTTTCTAGTATTTTGTCTAAATTATTGGTAAATATCCTAGTATGGTTAGAGTTTCAGAAGTTTCTTTAACTTCTTAGACTTAGAGAAAACAATTTTGTGAAGACTTTCCTGTTACGTTTGTCCCAACTTTCCCTTTTTCATTTTTTGCCCATAATGAAATATATTTATATAAAAATATCATAAGACATAATGAATATTATACTACAGACTTCCTTCAGATTCTTTTCCATAATTTAAACCCCAAGCAGTTACTAAACACCACTAAAGGAGAGTTTTAAAAAATCTTTTATTATAATTACAGCACAGGACTACTGCCTAAATGATTATCAGAGTAAATGCAAAGCTCTTTATTGATCTTGAGAGGGGTGGTGGGGGGGAAGGGTGGTGGGAATAGGAGGAACATGCAAGACTTACTAAAGGCCAAAGAAAGGAAAACTGAGTGTTACCATTAAAATTAGAAGTCAGACTTTTGTGATGCTCGATATTGTACTAAGATTATAGGACTTTTTGCAAAGTCAAATTCCTTCACTCCCAGGAGAAGAATAAATTCTTTTAGTGGGCAGAATTAAATAATGTCTTTCTTTGCCTGAATGAAAAATCAAGGAAAATTTTAATAATTCATAGAATAATATGAAAAATGAGAGAAGTCCATTTAGAACATCCAGTCCAGTTTACTGTCCATGCAAGATCGTGCTCTACAGAATATTTTCTAGTATTTTGTCTAAATTATTGGCATATATCCCAGTATGATTAGACTGTCAGAAGTTTGCTCTGAAGATCAGTGTACAGAAAACAATAGCACTGTCATGAAGACTTTCCTGTTAAGTTTGTTCCAACTTTTCTTTTTTCAGTCTTATCCAGTGCCTCTTAGAAATGCTGTCATATAGATCATTCCATTCCCCACCAACTTTGGGATGTATTTACACCCTTCAAATATTTGTAACCTGTTACACTGCTTTATATAGATTTATAGAGAAATTGTATTACATGTATTTAATTATTTTAATCTTTCTTTTCATCCTCTCTTAGTTTTACAGTTTTTCACTGAAATATCTCCTCTAGTTTAATCATATCATCCTAATAACCTGACGCCAAGAAATAAATACAACTTTTGAAATGTAATTTCATCACAGCTATACTAAAAAGAAATTAGGTCTTCTCTGCTCTGGAACACATTGTCTTTGAGTATGTAGGACTACATTTCATTCATTTTTATAATGTCATATGACAGCAAAATATTACAGCAAAAAAATTACAGCAAGTGTATGACCTTACAATTTACAAGTAAAGGACCACACAACACTGCACTACCCCAGGACCAGGCCACGGCATGAGTTGTCACTTTGCATACTTAACATTCCTATTTAATTTATTCTAGCTCCTCCCACAGCAAGGGCAGGGTGCAGGACTGTAAAATATTGCCTTGATCCACAGCAGCTTAATTGCCTCTGTGCTACCTCATCTACACTATCAAGACTATGTTTATTCTACAGCTCTGTCTGACTGCTTCTCTTCAACATGTAATTAGTATATATGGCCTGTTAAGAGGAAAACACAGTGATTTATGACCACTTTATCCATTGAGTGGATGCACTGGACTAGCAGTAACCTTTAATTTTTTATCCATTTACATTTATCTTATAATGATGAACAACTTCTTGTAGATCATGAAGATGTTCAATGAATAGATTAGCTTTAAAATATAAAACAAAATATAAACCATATGGAAAATGGAAAAGAGAACAAGCAACTACTTCAATGCTTTTTTATAAGGAAATGAACAAACTTTGGATTCAGTTCTTCTTTTTCACCTAAAGGTAGCTTCAATAAGTTTAAAATAGAATATTATATTTTGCTTAGTTTCATTTTTAAATACCAGTAATTTCCTTAATGTCATAGGATTTATCTGACTGGCTAACTTGTTTCAATTAGCATTTCCCACACACTCTTTTAATCCTTACTCAAAGGTCATTTATGTATAAATGTAGATCTTCTATACATAGATGGATAGATACAGAAAGAAAGAGAGAAGTATTCAGAGTTTTAGATAGATAGATAGATAGATAGAATATATTTTTCAGAGTATGCATAATATAGATATATTACAAAAAGTATGCATAATCAAGTTGGTTAATTACTGTACATGGAACATACACAATAACGACAGCAAGGATTTTCTCTTTTCCCTCCCTTTATTAGTCCATAAGACAGAAGGTATACATTCCCAAAGTCCACTCTTCTTCATACCAATAAAAACAGCTTCATTGGTGGGACCATAAATTCCAAAAGAGCACTTTAAACAGGCAAATAAAGTTAAAAATATGGATATGAACTATATTCCTTCTCCAAATACTGCATGTCTGATACAGTTAATTAAGAAGTTTCGTTCATTTCTAGGATTATATTTTCCTTTTATTAAAAAATGTGTCCCTGTTGAAGCAAACTGTTCATATTTTTGTTGTAAATTTAATGATTGAGTCCTCATGGAGTTTGAGCAACTTAGTGACAAAATCATTTGGTGATAGGTAGTGTGTAACTACCTGTGTAACTTCACACATAAGTTCTGTAAATTGTCACAGTAGGGTATGTGTCACAATAACTTC
>NW_017729032.1:107891748-107897545 GCF_001723915.1 Gavialis gangeticus
GTTGTAAATTTAATGATTGAGTCCTCATGGAGTTTGAGCAACTTAGTGACAAAATCATTTGGTGATAGGTAGTGTGTAACTACCTGTGTAACTTCACACATAAGTTCTGTAAATTGTCACAGTAGGGTATGTGTCACAATAACTTCTAGTTTTCAAGTTCCAGACAGGGCTGCATGGAGTAGAAGTTTATCCTTTTTGGCTACTTTCATCTGAGAGGGAACTGTTTTGTGGACCCTGATGAAATACTACCACCTATATATATATATCCCCAATTTTTGCTTTAAAAAAAGGAACCCCAAATTCATATTTTTCTGTGATTTAAATGAAACAACACTGATATATATCTATATATATATCTATATATATAGATATATATCACAGAAAAATATGAATTTGGGGTTCCTTTTTTTAAGCAAAAGTTGGGGAAGTTTTTTGAATCAGAGAAAACCAAGATCCCTGCTAATGAGGCACAGGGGAACCCTACTTCTTGAATAAAGAAAGAACCTCAGGGATTTCCAGGAGGCGGATGAGCTAGAATCATGGTATTTCATTTAGACAGTTTGTTGTTTTTCTAATGGGCTGTAATTTCTTGTGGTTTGTTCCTTAAATAAAATCAATGATGTGCTTAGAAAATCTGTGCTAAAGCTTTTGTCTGTCTGCCTGCTTGTTTCTCTCTCTCATGCCTCCTGAAGAATTATACTATAATGCAGAAGACTCCACCTTTGGTGAGACTCTGGGAATTCTCTAAGGCAACATTACACTTTTATCAGTATAAGGGATTGGAAACTGGTCTATATCCATAACAGAACAGAATTCAGCACACACAGACTCATTGAAAAATGGAAGAATCTGGTGCAAGATTTGTCACTCACCCACCAAAGGGTGAATGTGTGTTCTGTTCACTACCGATATAAACTACACTTACAGAAAATCTGTGTAATTTAAATTGATCCTGCCTTGGGCTTTTGAATGTCTGTAATTAGCCTAAGTCTTAAGAGTTATTTTCCCCAACTGTTATTGAAAGAGTCATTTGGAACTAGTAGTTCTTTGGGTTCTTTAAAAATCATAGCGTATACAGTTTCATAGTTTCTAGGGTCGGAAGGGACCTGAGCAGATCATCTAGTCCGACCCCCTGCCATGGCAGGAAAAGCACTGGGGTCAAATGACCCCAGTAAGGTGGTCATCCAACCTCCTCTTAAAAACCCCCAGGGTGGGAGCCTGCACCACCTCACTTGGAAGCTGGTTCCAGACTCTAGCCGCCCTGACCGTGAAGTAGTGCCTCCTGATGTCCAACTTAAACCTTCCCTCCGCCAGCTTGTGACGATGGTTCCTGGTCACTCCTTGCGGCGCTCGGGGGAACAGGGACTCCCCCAGCAACTGCTGATCCCCCCTAACCAGTTTATAACAGGCCACAAGATCCCCCCTCAGCCTTCTCTTTTGAAGGCTGAACAGGTTCAGGTCCCGCACCCTTTCCTCATAGGACCTACCCTGCTGTCCCTTGATCATACGAGTGGCCCTCCTCTGGACCCTCTCCATGCTGTCCACATCCCTCTTAAAGTGCGGCGCCCAGAACTGGACGCAGTACTCCAGCTGCGGCCTGACCAGTGCCGCATAGAGGGGGAGGATCACCTCCTTGGACCTGCTCGAGATGCATCTGTGGATGCACGACAAGGTGCAGTTGGCCTTCCTAGCCGCCTCCCCACATTGCCGACTCATGTTCATCTTGGAGTCAATAATGACTCCCAGATCCTTTTCCACCTCCGTGCTGACAAGAGGGGAGTTCCCCAGCCTGTATGTGTGGTGCCTATTTTTCCTCCCCAGGTGCATCACCTTACACTTGTCCATGTTAAACCCCATCCTGTTCTCCTCCGCCCATCCTTGTAACCTATCTAGGTCTAACTGTAGCCTGTTGCTCCCCTCAATTGTGCTCACTTCCCCCCACATCTTAGTGTCATCAGCAAACTTGAACAGGGTGCTTTGCACCCCCTCGTCCAAATCACTGATGAAGATATTGAACAAGTGCAGGCCCAAGGACCGAGCCCTGTGGGACCCCAGTTCCCACATATAACAATATCCTGTTATTGTTTTGATCTCAGAGCTCATTTAACAAATGAAACAGGCTTAGCGCTGGTTAACAATAGGCTATGTAACACTTTCATCAAATATTTGTCATTTACTTGAAAAAGAACAGATTCTGGATTAGCAACTGTGTAATAAGGCTGTTTCATAAGTACACAATGCATATTTCCATACCATCATTATAACCCTAGAGGATAGGGGGAGAAAGAATTGCTTGGGTCATAAATAGGCCAGTTCTGGGGCACAGTTACCAACCAATCCTTGAACATTAGAATAACCTTCCACCAAAAGAAGAAAATATAATGTGAATACCTTATCCAGGATCCACCTAAATAGCTTTCTCATTATATTCTTTATACTCAGAAAAGTTAAATTCCATATATTTTTATGGACACAAATTACTTAGAAAGCTTAATAGAAGCACAATGTTATTTAGCCCTCTATGCCATAAAATATGCTAATGGAGCTTCAAGACCAAATCAAAGATCCCAAAAGATGATCTCTGATAGCAAATTGGTTGATGATCATAACTCCCTAGGTTAGATCCAGTTAAAAATTATCAGGGTGGCTAGCAGGCTCTGTGGGGGAATTGGAGGGATTGATGGGGTGAGTGAGATTCACAGGCGAGGTTGTGGGGATTGTGGGGACAAACGGATTCAATGGGGAGTTAGTGGGATTGGGGAACAAGCAGGGCCTGTGGGAGGGTTGATGGGGTTTGGGAGGTTTTTTTGGGATCAGAGGGACTTTTGAGGTCCATGGAGAGGCTTGGGGGGATATTGGGTCTCTCTTCATCCACAGAACCTGGGGCTATTTTTAGCTTCCATCCCCCAGAAAAACAAACTCCGCAGCAAACCAGCCACTACCCACCCACATACCCCTCCGTCCACCCCAACTTAATTCCTTGGGTCTTGGCACCAATTAATGCTAGTAGAAATGGCACCAGAAGTATCTTGCAGGGTGGGAGGTTTGGTGACTTGGGGAGGGGGACTGGCTGGTCCATGGGGGAGTTGTCCATCTGAGCAGGGGGCAAGGGGCTGGGGAGATAAAAATGACCTGGTGCCAGGGGAGGGGTAGGAAAAGTGAAGCCCTGGGACTAGGACCAGCATCTGGGCTTTCCCACCCCTGTGGCTGTACTGAGAACTGTACTGAAGTTCAGTTACATCAGTCTGCCCTGACCCAGTCTAAATTAGACTAACTTAGAAGTACTCTTAACTTAGATTGTGTTGGCCATTTTAGATCAATCTAATCTTCCTGAACTTCTGTACAGTTCACACTTAGATCAACTTAACTAGGGTCCTCGCCTAAGGCACAGACAGAAGTGCAGCTCCCAGACCTAACTCATGGAACTTCACAGAAAGCACCATGATTTAGACTGATCCTCTTCACCCAACAGACATAAGCAGTTGGGTTGGGAGGATGGAAGATCAAGACCCAATTTGGAGCTGATCCAGGGAGAGAGGCTGTATCTCTGTAGCAGCCTTCCCCCTAAGCTGTGTGGTGTGTGCAGCCACTCAGGCACACCCCAGGCAGCATGGCATGAGCATGCCTGTGAAGCTGCTCACACCACACAGCTTAGAGGAATGCTTCTCTGCAGCTTCTTCCCCTAACTGTGGCTCCCCTCTCCCAGATCCTGTGCTGACTCAGGATGGGAGGCGGAAGTCCAGTCTGAGGTCTCCCCAGCCACAATGGAGTGTGGGGGGTGGATTGGAGCCCCAGCCTTAGGGGGTGTCTCCAATCCACCCATCCCATCCTCCAGTGCTAGCTGGGCAACCCCCAGAGTGAGCTCCCTCTACTCCCTTCCCCCTTCACATTCTGAAAACAGTTCTGGGAAATGAGCGCTGTTCCCAGCAAATGCAGGCAGAAGTTACTGAGGGTGCTCCACTTTGAACCCCTTCTTATGAGCTTTCATGTAATGAAGGTTTAGATTTTCATGTCATTGGACCTTTTTAACATGCTCTGTGGTGGTGCACTTGTGTTTGGTCATGATTGTAGAATGCTTTCGGGGGCCAGACCAGGTGAAAATTGCCACGTCTGTCTGTGCCTATAGGTGAGCTAAGCTAGACAGAATGGCCATTTTTAATATGATCTAACCTCCCTCTAACCTCTTCAAATGTCTGTATGTTACCACAGAAAGGAAGAAAGAGTATGACTCATGTTGTGTGTTACCTTGTACTTATTTACTCTGAACCTAAAGGGATCAGCTTTCTTTTTTCTTCCCAAACTGATCCCTTTGTCTTAGTTTAACTTTCTACTGTTTATTCTTTCAAGGTACAATTGAAGATCCTTTGAAATCCTTTGATGAGGTAACATTACTAATAGATAACATTGACCTTTGAAAAAGAAAAGTCTTCAATGTAAAGCATCTCAGAGTTATTGAAGGAAAGAACAAACAATCAGAATGTAGAAAACAGGAATGGGACAAGGGAGTATAATGTTGCATTTAAGAAAGTTGGAAAGAAAGAGAAACAAATGGAGAGTGAACCGAGTAATTCTATTTGAAAAAAAATCAAGAAGCACCATAAGCATGGTGAAAAACTGGTATTCAGAGTAATTAAGAAATAGCCATTTCATCCTTCTTACACTGTTTATCTGTTTCAAGACACTATGTATAAATACGGTACTATAAATACTAATAAGTATGTGCTTTGTCAGTAGAACTAAGAGCCTTTCTTCTTGCTTTCTACACTACCCTTTCCTGCAGAAATTGTAGTTAAAATAAAACCTATGCTGTTACCATATAAGTTAAATTATTTAACACATTTTAGATTGCATTTAGAAAGTTATGTGGACCAACATATTCTTCACAATAAAGATTCTTTAACATTCATAACTTACAAGTAAGGGAAGTTTACATTATGTCATGCTTGAGAGAGGCCATCTTGCAAAAGGTGCACAATTACTTCTAAAAGACACTCAAAATGAGGATTAATGTACATTCTACATCTACTGTACACTAAGGTTTAATTGGTTCCAGTGGTGAAGTGGAATTTGCTGTGTCAATATACTTGTTTAACCAGAACACAAATATATGCTTTACTGTTTTCTAGTCACTGCTTAGAAGATTAGAAATGTTCCTGTTCTTTAAGGAATTAATTAATGTTTATTTTGCTGTGATAATTGCAAACATTCGTGTGAAACTAATTATGCTTCAAAAATAAATGTCTAAAGTATTGAAGTCATAAATTATCATATTTTTTTCTACATAATAGATCCATATTTTAAAAAATGGAAGTGCTTTTCTTATGTTTAAAATAAACATGTTTAAAGAAAAGCTCAAGACTATCTAATCTTGTACTTATGAGTGTCTCATTCCAAAGGATGCATCACAAGGAAGGCGCAGGTCAGCATAGGACCCCTACTAACAAGAAGGAGCAATTAGTGACAGACAGGGGGGATAAGGCTGAGCTATTCAATGAGTTTTTTGCCTCAGTTTTCTTGAACAGGGGTCAAGATAAGTCTCCTAATGGGTTCTTAGATGGTCATCAGAGGGTCACCAGCCCACCAACTGTCAATGCTGACTTGGTGCAGAATCACTTGGATGGACTGGATCTGTTCAAGTCAGCAGGCCCAGATGAGCTGCATCTGAGAGTACTGAGGGAATTGGCTGATGTCATAGCAGAACCACTGGCACGGCTGTTTGAGTGTTTGTGGTGCTTGGGTCAAGTCCCAGAGGAGTAGGAAAGGGCCAATGTGGTCCCTATTTTCAAGAAGGGGAGGA
>NW_017729032.1:107898307-107899275 GCF_001723915.1 Gavialis gangeticus
CCAAGATGAACATGAGTTGTCAGTGTGACAAAATCATCACCAAAGCTAACCACACTTTATCATGCATCAGCAGATACATAACAAATAGAACCAAGGAGGTGATACTTCCCCTCTATGGGGCATTGGTCAGATGGCATTTGGAGTACTCCATCCAGTTTTGGGCGCTGTACTTCAAGAAGGATATTGATAGATGCAACAGGGTACAGATAAGGGCCACTCATATGGTTAGGGGCTTACAGGACAAGCCCTATGAGGAGAGCCTGCGGGACCTGGATCTCTCCAGCCTCTGCGAGAGAAGGATGTATGGCCACCTGCAAATTCATTAGGGGAAGGCAGCAAGGGATCAGAGATGCTCTTCTCAACAGGGTGCCTCTTGGGGTAACAAGGAACAATGATCACAAACTGAGACACAGCAGATTTAGGATAGATATCAAGAAAAACTTCTTCCTTCTGGTAAGAGTGGCCAAAATTTGGAATGGGCTTCCAAGGCAGGTGGTGCCCTCCCCTACCTTGGGGGTCTTTAAGAGAAGGTTGAATAGGCACCTGGCTGAGGTTTTCTGACCCCAGCACTCTTTCCTGTCTAGGGAAGGGGTCAGACTCGATTATCTGTTGAGGTCCCTTCTGACCCTAGCATCTATGAATCTCTGAAAGGTGCTGCCCTCCCCTCCTGGCTGACTGCAGGATTTGTCATTTAAGGGTTTGTGTGATCTGAATTACCTTTTAGAGCTATCCCGTTTCCTAAGTGGAGTACCTATGTGCCCCTGAAGGGTGGAATAGCAGAAGCAGTCTGCCCATTCACTAAGTAGTTATGTGCATTCCTTGCTGTAATAAATTTAGTGATCTGAACCTTGTTGCTATTAAGTCTAGGACATCTTAGAGGTGAAATAGTATCTGAACTGCTGAGTTTTACAGATCCCTTAGGATATTTGAAGTCTTAAATACTTTTAAACTCATTTGACCCTAGGATT
>NW_017729032.1:107904275-107908238 GCF_001723915.1 Gavialis gangeticus
GAAAGGTGCTGCCCTCCCCTCCTGGCTGACTGCAGGATTTGTCATTTAAGGGTTTGTGTGATCTGAATTACCTTTTAGAGCTATCCCGTTTCCTAAGTGGAGTACCTATGTGCCCCTGAAGGGTGGAATAGCAGAAGCAGTCTGCCCATTCACTAAGTAGTTATGTGCATTCCTTGCTGTAATAAATTTAGTGATCTGAACCTTGTTGCTATTAAGTCTAGGACATCTTAGAGGTGAAATAGTATCTGAACTGCTGAGTTTTACAGATCCCTTAGGATATTTGAAGTCTTAAATACTTTTAAACTCATTTGACCCTAGGATTTAAGTACTACATGTGGCTACCAGAACTTTTTAATATGAGGCTTTCTGGTCCTCAGCAGCTGTCGTTGAAAGAGATAAGATTCAATACAAAATGAAGGAAAAAAAAGTTACTTTCAGTAGAAAAGACTCTCCTCTTTTAAAAAAATTAGAAGTGATTTATGTGCTTTCAGTGTTTTGCAGCACAAAGCTGAAGTGATATCCATATATTTTCATACTTCATACTAAGAGTCCACTCTTAGAAATGTAAGATGTTTGAAAAAACAATACATACATGATTATTGTCTACCTTGCATATATAGTTTACCTATATTAGTAGTAACCTCAATATAATTTATCATTTTGATTTTAAAATATGAAAAGTATTTCCAAGTTCTTCAACTTGAACTGGGAAAGGACCTTTGCTGTGAGGACATTTTTAATTAAAAAATGCTCATATTTTATTTCTTTCCTCCCCTAATTACTTTGTCCTACAAAACCTCAGGTTTAATGAACTGTAAAAACCTGATGGGAGACATAATTGCTAACATCTCTAAATTCCTCCTGAATTCAACCAAAAAGTAAAAGAGAAAAGGTCTTCCCATATCTCAGAAAATCCTTATGGTACAATATTGGAATACTCATGAATTTAAGCAATATTATAGACAATCTTTATAATAAAAATGGATGAAGAACCATGGACATGGAAGAACATGTAATTTCATGCACACGGCTTGATTCAAAAGACAACCAAATCAGATAACAGCTAATCAAGCATTTGTTTAGATATCTTGGCTTAAATAAAGAGACGGGGGAGAGGGGTGGGGAGGGGAGAAGGTAGATAGGTATTTTCTTTGCATGTTCTAATTTATTTAACACCATAAAATGTGTTTAGAGGTACAGAGTGCATACAGAGAAACCCTGCCAATTAGATTTTGATTTCAATTGGGAGTGCATATATATCTGTTGCAAGAAATTTAGACCCTCCCTCTAAAAAAAAAAAAAAAGTATATATACACACACACATATAAATAAATATGTATGACCATATACAAATAACAAAGTATTAGTAATTGTTTAATACCCTAATACAGGGGTACTTAACCTCCAACCCATGGGCCAAATGCAGCCTGTGGAGGCATGGCATCCAGCCTGCAGTGCTCCCCACAGGTCAGAAACTTTGGTGGCATGGGACCAGTAGCCATTACTAGGGACATCCCTCCCAGCTGCACAAATTCCCAAGCCTTGTGAGGTCAGGCCATATCCCCTCCCTCCACCTCCCTCCCCCTCTCCCATGCAGCCAGATCAGGGCTGGGCTGCTCTCTGATCCACCCACATAACTGGATTGGCCCCTTCCTTGCTGTCCCGAGTGCTTGATTGGGTCTTCCAGTCAGATCCAGCCCACAGACAGACTGAGCAGACTCTATTTGGCCCAAGGGGGGAAGAAGATTGGGGACCATTGCTCTCATGGCTCCATATATTATCACTGACTCATTCTATCTGTAGTATTCCTGTGACCTCAGTGATAGTGTTGCTCTGTGGGGTCAGGCCGATGCTAAGGATCTCAATATCGTGCTGTTAGACAGGGGGGCATGGTGTCCATTACACATGCATACACTCAAAAATCAATTAGACACAGACACACACACTAGGTGCACACACCCACACACTACCAACTCAGGCGCACACACACACACACACACACACACACACACATCCAAAATTACCAGCCTAGGCACATAAACACCTAGTACCTGTCGCAGGGGCACAAAGGTGCCCTGCTCCTAGAAGGGCAGAAACTGCCTGGAAAGAAAGCCCAAAGAGAGAGAGGCAGAAGCTCAGGTGCAGGTTACCAGGCCACCAAGCCAGACAGCAAAATAGCCTGCACCTGCACATGGTCAGCTGACCGGAAGGGCAAGGCTGTGGGTCCATATAAACCTCAGGATGGGGACTAGTGGGGGCAGTTCCCTGCTAGCAGCCAGAGAGGAAGGATCCTCCAGGAAGGAAGTGCCCAGTGATGCAGCAGCTGCTTAATATTATGCACCCAGGGCTAATGGGCCTCCTTGAGCTATGCAGGTACCCTTGCCCATAAGATATTTAAGGGCCAGAGAGGAAGTTCTATGCTTTTAAGGGGACAGAGCACACCCTTGTGCTTTTGCATTATGTTATATCCCAGGGGCTTGTGTTTTGTTTCTTTTTTCATACCACTGGTGGTTTGGGTGAGGCTATTTGGGGAAGGAGGAGGCCTCATTGTGGGCCCACACCCGCGTGCGGACCCTGATGCCAGAAAGGGCACAGCATTTGGGGTGCACAGACCCCAGTGCCAGAGAGAGCACAGCATTTGGGAGCCCACTGCAGCGTTGGCACCCCGGCACCAGAGAGGGCATGGAGGTTGGAGCCACGCATATAGGTCATAAGGTTGGGGCATCCCAGGACATCTCTTTTGAAATGGGACCCACGAGGGGTCCAGGACTCAAGGGGTTCAGGGAAATCCATCACAACCATGCTTAGGTAGGATTAAAGGCAGCCTCCCTATACCAATTATTCCAGCAAGATGTGGTGGGAGAGAGTAGAGGGTGCCCAGCGGGCTGAATTGGCACGGCTGAGGGGCCCTAAGGGTAACATGGCCAGCCTTAAGGACCCCATCCCGTGACAGTACCAATTCAAGCTCATACACACTATACACTCTGAAAATTAGTTTCCAACAATCAGTTGTCAATACCCACACACTCAGTACACATACACGGATCACTAATTTTTATATCACACACAATGACGTGTGTGCGTGCGTGTGTGTGTGTGTGTATGTAGGTGTGGGTATACACACACACACACACACACACACACACACATTCACCAGTTCACACACATATCACCCACCTACACATACACACAGGTGAGCTCCTAACTTGGATGGTACGGTGTGGGTATGTGTATGCTTGGTGCACTTGGGATACCTGGGGGGAAGGTTAAACTGAGAGAGAGAGATAGTTAAAGTGTAGGGAATTAAAGCTGCTGGAACCAGGATTAGAACCAGTAGACTAGAGAGAAGGTGGCTGAGGAACTGAGGCTTGGGGTTACTTTAGGTTAATTGACGTTAATTGATTAAAGGACAATGCCAAAAGCCTGCAGAACAGGGGAGTGATGCTGGAGAGAAGCCGGCACAGAGGCTGGGACCAAAGCTGGAGCTATGGAGAAGCCAAAAGGTAAGCGGGGGGAGAGAAACTGGAACTGGGGGAAACTGGAGGGGGAAAGGGGGAACTGGGTGCTGGAGAGGGACTGCTGGGCAGATCAGGAAGCTACAGAGGAAGGGCTGCTGGTGCTGGGAGCTGGAGAAAGGGCTCCAGCTGCTGGGAAAACTGTAGGGCAGCCTGGAGGAGCTACAGGGAAGTCAGTGGCAGGCCAGAGGACTGAAGGGAGAGGGGGCACCTAGAAAGGGTGTGGGGAAAACTGGAGAACAGAGAGAGAGGGGGCAGGAAAGATCAGGAAGAGAAGGCAGAGAGAGATAGGGAGCAGGGAGAGTGGCAGGAGGCAGAAAGGAGCGGGGCTGGTAAGCTGAAACCAGCAGAAATGTTGTTGTCCAGAGAGGGTCACTGGCAGGGCCTCTGGGATGGATAGGTGGTGTGATTTCAAGAGCAAATTGGATGCTTATCTTGCTGGGATCCT
>NW_017729032.1:107908952-107924185 GCF_001723915.1 Gavialis gangeticus
AGGGAATAGAGAGGGAGAGAAAAAGTCAGAAATAGTTGGAGAAGGGAAGGGAATACATATATAAATAAAAGAAGAAAAAGTGAGGGTTATGTTAGAATAGGTTAGGATATCATTCAAGTGAGATGGTCTAGAGGCAATACTAACATCAGTCTAAAAAATAGCATATACTCTAACTCATAAAAAAAAACCCCTACCTTTTAAAGTGTTTCTTCATTCTATGATCATTTCAGGACTTTTCACAAAGCAGCAACTATTAAAGTTACAGGGAGTCTGAGGGGTCAGACTGCCAGTCTGGAGTTGCTCCACCCTGGCTCAATGTTCTGCAGAGGGCTGGCTGGGTCTTAAAGGTGGTACAGTGTCGGGCTAGCCAGCAGGTAGCCTGTGCACTATAGCATCCTTGTGCCCCAGTCAGCTCTGGTTAAACATGTGTTGCAGCACACTAGGTAACTTTGTTGTAGAAAAGTACTTGTGTCTAACAGTATTATCCTACAGTTTTACTACATCCTAGAGAGAGCAGTTTGGGACTTCTTGGCTGGAACCAGATATGCAGGCACAGGTGGTTTGTGACACTGCAAACCTCTTTGTGGTGCTATAAACCTCACACAATGCATGTTAAAACAAGGATTTCCTGGTAGCAAATAAAAAAACCCTGGAAAAAAAAATCAGCACAAAGCATGCCAAGTTGCTGTGTGCTGGGACAAATGCAGAGACAGAGGAGCAGGCCTCCATCTCTGCATGCTGTGGAGCCCCCACTCTGAGGCACCCTGTGCTTTAGCCAGCCACTCCCCGGGAGTGGGGGCTCCATGTGTCTCAACATGGGGGATCTGCACTGAAGTCTGCATGCAGGACTGGTTGCTCCCCTGTATTGAGGCACATTTCACCCCAGTCAGCCAGGGAGCAGCTGGCTGGGGTACAGGGTGCCTCAGTATGCAGGGTTCACAGCGAGCAGACACATGCCACTCCCTGTAATACATGCACCACAGGGTGCCTCAGTGTGGGGTCTTCCTACTGGCTAGCCCCATACAGAGGCATCCTGTGCCCCAGCCAGCCCCCTTCAGCACATGAAGCAGCAGGACAGTGTGTCCTTTTGCAAGCCACACAAGCAGGGGCATGGACCGCAGCACAAAGTTGAAGCACACATTTGTGCCAGCACTATTTGTGCTGCAGCAGACGCATACCCCTGCTCATGTAGACGCAACCCTTCGGAACATATCTTTCTGGAAATATCATATTTTTCTATTTTCCCAGCAGCATTTTCTCAGGAACCCTTGTAGACAGGGACACCTTTCAGCCAGTTTCAGGGGTCAATAAAATTCACATAAGTAGGGTGTGTAATTTAGAGAACCAAGCTGAGAAACTCACACAGATGTTTCTGTGAAGGGAATGTAAGCTGGTTTCTGTAACACAAGACAAAAGCTTATATTGCAAAAATGGATAAGATTGGATGAACCCAAGTATGACCGCAGGCTGAATTTTATTTGTTTCCTAAAGTGTAGTTTTATCCAGATGCATAGTAAAGAAGGGAAGAAAAGCAGATTCTCAACACTCATGTAAGCTTGTAAGATTGTAGGCAATCTTGTTGCCCCTAGGCATTGTACATAGGTAAAAATCTAAGCATAGAAAATGTTTCAAGATCCTATTTCAAGAAAAGTAAGTCAAAGACACCCCACACTTGATTGGTAGTGGTATTATCAGACAAGTGCAGCTCAGACAGAGGAGCAGTTAGTCCCACAAAAAACTTCTTGATATTTGTCATGGTTATTAACCTAGAAGCAGGAAACATTTCAAGTCCTATCAGCAATATGTAAGTACTAAAAATATAGATCCCACACAGCAACCTGTGGTGCAGGGATCACCAACAATAAAAAGCAAGATTGACTGACCTCTTTACTTTGTGCCTCTGTCAACTAAGTGGAGTGTTGTTCTATTGATGATAATTTGAACTGACTCTTCTATAAAGTATCATAACTGAGACTGTGATATGTTGTATGAACTCTGCCTCTGAAAGATACGTAATTCTTGTTTTAAGTGGTTTCAGACAGTGGTTCACAATGTATGCTTACAAGACTGAAATGATTTGAGAAGTGTTTGTAGGATGATGGGTGGAGGTGACAAAACATGCTATTAAGTGTGAAGTACTCAAGGTCAAACAGCAGAAAAGGATGCTGAATTTTGAAGTTTGAACTGGCAAACAGGGATGGAATTAGCAACGTATCCTGGGAAAGGTGTCTGGGATCACCAGCTAGGAGGGGCCTATTGTTAGTAGATCCAAATGATTCAGTGTTTTTCCAAATAAGGCTTGCACAGCAAAGCCCACACGGAGCTGGTCACTGAAGAAAAGATTGACATTTGCAATTAGATTACTTACCCTAAGCAACAACTGGATCAAAAAGGGAAAATTTTATATGCAGCTTTACAAAAAGCAAGGTTCTTTCCACTGTAGCAGCCAGTGACCATGCGTGTGCCATGAAACCGGTTTAGATGCTGGTAGACTTGTTATAAAGGGAATTGTTTCCCTGGAAGATTTTTGGTCATTATCAAATAAAAAATTACAATGATCTAATTCAAGATGCTATAAGCCCTATTCTTCCCTTCATAAATGTGGGATGGTATTGAGGGGAAAAGAAGATGATGAAGAAAAGGACTGGCACCAACAAATAAAAGCACTAATCACTTTGTTCTCTCACTGATACCTTTTTATATCCCACACTTCAGTATTCATAGGCTTGACATGATTCAACGTTTATCAGTAAACACTGGTAAACATTGATTTCCATTGCTCTGTGACTTGATACTCACAGAGCAATGGAAAAATACACACACAAGCGTGTGTACACACACGTGCTCAGTAGCCACAGCAGATGGGACAATGGGATCTCTGCCTGCACTGCCTGCACACTGCTCCTCTGGTAGCAGTTTTGGCAACTGTTGCAGGAGATGGGAGTGGCTGTGCTAGTAGGTTTGTGCTGGGGTTGGTGAGGCAGGGCTGTTGGTGGCTGGAAGCCTGAGAATGCAGTGAAGTGCTTATTCTTCCCAGGTCCCAGCCAGGGATTGGGCAACAAAATCCTGGTAAGCCAGGCCTGGCCCCTTCATGGTTGGGGCAGGGGCCAAATTCTCAGCAAGCCTGGCTTATCCCCTGCATGATCAGATAGGTGTTATTGATTTATGGATATTTACTTTTTTATATTTTAACATGTGCTTTTATAAAATATTTAAGAGTATGCTATCATTACTAAATTGTCTACCTTCACACCCTTCATTTCATGCAATCGTGAAAAATTAAATAGATAAACATGAATAAAAATGGAAACAAACACTTAAAAATAAATATCAACTTTAGCTATCAAAATTATTAAAAAATAAAAATCATATTCTGCCATACCTAATTATTCCTTTTAGATGTTGCTAGTTTATCATCTAAGAGAGTCTGCTTCTGAGTGATCTGGAATCGTGATTGCCATGAGTTTTGTAGTAGTGATTTTTGAGACCGTATTTCCAAAGATTGTCTAGAATAACTAAGGAAGGTGTGTTTGTTATTATTTAAGATTTTCTGAAGAAAGGTTGCCCGGGTAAGTGGTAAGCTACTTTTTCAGAGGTTGGTTCTAGGAACTTAGCCTTGTAGCTGGCCTGAGGAAGTTTCTATCAATTGAAGAGATTAGCAACTATATTAAGTTTCCAAGTTTAATTTTTAGGAAATCAAATTTTAAAACAGACCCTTTGCCCATTGAATAAAAGTAAATGCCTGATGCATCCAAGGAGTTATCCAATGCAAAGCCAACCACCCCAAGCTCTGGAGTAAAAAATAAGTTTCTGCTTATAAAAATCCAAAATAAAACCTTTACTCCATCCACAATAGACACATAGAAACACAAGCAAATCATTACACTTTTTTCACAACATAGATGTTAGATAACTCTCACCAAGCAAGCATGAAAGCAAACACCGCTTCCATCCCTGTAACTTTCTTCTCCAGCTTTTCTATAAGTCACTCCCTGTTCTGCCCTGAAATATTATATGGTTTCAATAGTTACCATTGCTGAAAAATCAAGGAGCAAGGGGTCACAAAAACTCTGAAAAAAAGTGTGTCACTCTTACCCCAATTAATACAAACTGAGGAAGTCTGTTCAAAAGAGTGCTGACATTCTGTGAAAACTCAGACATCATATTCATGAATAATACATGTAGTCACATCACTGGTTTTATGTTGAGACTTTTAGCTGAAGTATAAGCTCAAATGAGAAGAAAAGGGCCAGAAAGGTGATTTCACAGCATACCTAAGGGAATCACAGTAAAAGAGTATATAATAATCTAGATAAGGAAACCCTGACAAAAGTGACTGAGCTAAATAAGGGTATGCACTCAAAATAACATTTTCCTTAATCAGAGAGTGTGCAGCATAGGGATTGCAAAACAACTGCCAGATAAACTGAATATAAAAGACAAAATGGGCCCAAGCCCAGGGGTTTTCTAAAGTAGCTTGAACTATGAATACATGTTTTAGGATAAATTGGACTTGGGTCTCTCCAGGAAGAGAACCACCCGTCTGAAACACATACAGTAGAGGATATAGCTACCCTAAAGCAAAGGGTGAATACACCTTACGTAGGATGGTACAGAGAGCTATATGTTAGTTAGCTCAGTAGTGCCAGCAGTGTAACCTCTAGCATATAGGCCATATCCAGCCCACAGAGCTGTGTCATTTGGCCCACAGAGCTCCCCAGAGGTCAAAAAATGTGGTGGCAGGGGAACAGTGGCAACTAATTGCTGCTCCACTGCTGCCAAATTTACAACCCTGTAGGGAGCCGCATGGACTGGATAGCATGGCCCTGTGGGCTAGATGGAGAACAGGGCCAACTGGGACAGTGCAGGGCATGATCATCATATGCAGGGCCAGCCTGCATACCAGCCTTGCACCACTTACCAGCCTTGGGGCCAAATGGCCGAGTTCCACTGATGTAACCCATACAAAACCCTATTGTGCTAGACCTATTATCATAAGTTTGCAACCTAGTTAATTTAAAACTATAACTTTTAACCATAAAAGAATGGTTATATAGCCATGCTTTTGATTGTAGTATAGACATCACTTAAGGCAGTAGTATTCAATCTTTTTGACCAGCATTCTGGATGGCAAGTGCCCCATCTCTCCATAGGCCAGATCCAACCAGTGGTCCTTATCTGGGGCCCAGGGCAGGCAGGATGGGCCTCATTCAGGTGCATGGAGGGGGGCGGAGGTAGCCCAACCCCAATCCACTCATGTTGGGGAAAGAAGCATGGCTCAGCTCCAAACAGGCCCTATAGGAGCATGGGATGAGCAAGGGCTACGGTCTGTCTCAATCCATCCATGCAGAGGTGGTGGCATGACCCAGTCACATGAGGGGAAGGTGATGAGGCTGATCCCAGATCTAGCTGTGTGGGGTAAAAGGGGTATAGCTCAGCCCAGCACCATTGGTCTGAGACAAAAAGACATACAAAAAACTAGAACTCTTGGTTCCAAAATGATACCTTTTATTAGACCAACTGGAAAATCGCAAGAAAATTGTCCTTTTCTGCAGGCTTTCGGGATCAAAGTCCCTTCATCAGGCCTGGGAAAAATATTGATGATACAAGATGGTAAAAAGTCCCCATAGGTAGGAAATAAACTTCATTTTTGCACAGAGGGAGCTGAAGATGGAAGGCTGTTCCTCTGGGTCCAAGAGAGTGTCTTTCTGAGCTGTGCTGCGTAACTCTTTGATGTGTTCATAAGGTAGAATTCCTTCCCTGGAGGTGTCAGATGGCAGGCAGGGAGGTAAAAAAAAAACTTTCTTGTTCTTCTGTAATGAAGTTTAAAATCCAAAATAGGTTAAAATTCAGCATCTTCCATGTTTCAGGGGTGTACTTGGTAGCCGTGTTGGTCTGAGACAAAGTACAAAAAACTAGAACTCTTGGTTCATTTTTGAGTTCTAGTTTTTTGTATGCCTTTTTGTCTCAGCATAGCTCACAAAGACACTCATGGACCCATCTATACTTTTCCCAGAGCCTGACAAAGGGACTTTGATCCCGAAAGCGTGCATGGAGGCGGGCAGGTGTAGCCCATCCCCAACCCACTCATGTTGGGAAAAGAGGCTTAGATTTTCCAGTTAATCTAATAAAAGGTATCATTTTGGAACCAAGAGTTCTAGTTTTTTGTATGCCTTTTTCTCTCAGACCAACACGACTACCAATTATGCCCCTATAAATCAACTAACACTTATCATTACCTGAAATGACTCATCATTCAGGCAGAGACTGCGCAAGCTCCCAATAAATAGATGACTTGCAGCTGAAGCAGAAATTGAATAAATTAGAAGTCAATCAGGTCATGATATAGCTTCAGGTAATTAGAAAAAGGGCCCCATGATGACTGGCTCATAAAGCATCAGGGATGGGAAGTGTTATTTATTCTCCTTGCTTCCCCCACAATATATAAAGGTAGAACATGTCTGTTTCTGCAAATGTGCTGCCTTTTACATTTCTGTTGGTGTACTTACACATCACAATTAGTACATGTTAACTTTAAGGAATGTTAGGTCAATGTTAAAGTTAGTACAAGCTATGAACAGCTGTATATTTGGGGTTAAAATCCTCTGTAACCTGCACAGCTCTGATCTATAGCTAGAGGGCTGGCAAACAGGAGCATGGCCAGGAGCTCTCTGGCAGTAACATGCACACACACGGCTCACAGCTCTTCAGCATGCACACAAATGCACACCTATCCCCAGACTTGCCTTTGGCACAACCAGGGCCTAAGGGCTACAGCAGCAGTGGGATGCCCAATCCTGGGTGCGCAGAACTACTTGAAGCCTGGGAGCATGCAGGGAACCCACTTGTCCCTGCAGTCAGTGACCACAGCATGCAGAAAGGCATGTGTGCACTGCTCCCTTTACCCCCACCACCACTCAGGGGAGGTCCCAGCTTGCTTCTGGACACCACATAGCCCGGTGAACTCAGGTATGTTGCTTCTGTTTCCCAGTTATGCTGCTCAGTGGACAAAGGCAAATATGGGTGTGTGTGTGTGTGCGTGTGTGTGTGTGTGTGTGTGTGTGTGTGTGTGTGTGTGTGTGTGTTGGAGAGGGGAGGATTTATGTGTCTGTATGTCTGGCCCTCCTGCACCCCAGCAGCTCCCCACCCTCTTCTCTTTCCTTGCTCACCAATTCCTGCTCCACTCTCCAACCTGTCATCCTGGGGGCATCAGAATCCAGGAGGACAGTTAATTCACCTGGGAGCACTACAAATTTGCCCTTTTAACTCTGTAGGACATTTAGAAATTAAGCAAAATGAAGCTGCCTAGAGCAGCTCAAAGATAACCCTTGCCTCAAGCTGCACAACTCTGAGATGTCTACATGGCACTTAGCACTGGCTAATGAGATAGAACATGTGATTATTCAAGTTTTAAGTGTTGTTAACATGAACTGCTTGTAATGTGTAATCTCACTCTTGGTCAGATAAGCATATGTTTTAGTTGTTAGTTTCTTTAGTCTGAAAACGATGAACAGTAATACATAAACACAAACCTTAAAATATAACATATATAAAGCAAAGCTAGAAATTATATGGACAACATTCTGTCGCCTGAACTCTATGCTTTTCCTTACCTGTTTTAAAAGACTTAAGTTTCAAAAGATTTAAGTTTCCAAGACTTAAAATGTTTACCCACCTAAGTGGAAAGGATCCCAGGTAAACCACAGGAAAACAGATATTGTGACTTAGAGGGAATTGCTCACATTTACCTACATATAATCAAAAAACTGTCTTCAAGAACACCTTTTGCAACATACTCTCTGACTCCATTGACCAACTTACCCCATTTCACAGCACCCTCAGAACTTTTACTCCGAAATTACCTTCAGCAGCTATTTTTGTTTAGACAGGTTTTTATCCAACAAAACAAAATAAACCATCAACAGGTTCTTTCTCTCTTTTTCAATAGGACTCAGAACAAAAGTCTGCTGGACCAGAAGACAGAGAAAGAAAAATACCAGTTCTAACAGACCACAGGTTTAGTGTCCCTTTTCTAAATCAACATCAGAATCTGAAGCCTTCTGAAATCCAGTTTCTGCCACAACCATAGACAACCTAGCCTGAACTTTACAATAGAAACACTTCTGTTTCCCAATGCAGGGTCATTTTTTCCCCCTAGGAACATTCTGTCTCTGCTCAGGGCACTGATTAATTTAATGCATCACAGTCCCACAGCAAAAAAAAGTAAAAAACCTTTGCATCAACAAACACAGTGTAATTGCACTCAGCAATACTATACTTCAGGGAAAACGTCACAGACTAATAAGCAATATTCAATAACATAAAAACCTATCTATAAAAGGACAGGACATGCCAGGCTTTGAGCATCAAGCAATTTGTCTACAGGACTGGTAATCCTACCATTTCATTTGCTTCATGGTTAGTTTTTCTTTTCTTTAAAAATGATAGGCATTAGAGATGACATCAGGCATAACTATAACATCACTCATAAAGGCCAGGTACAGACATTACATTTTTACCAGTATAAGTGATCGGAAACTGGTCTATACTCAGAACAGATATTTGGCACATAAAATTGGTCCATACCCATAACAGAACAGAAGTATGGCGCACAGACTGGTGTAAAAATAGCAGAACTGAGTCTAAGATTGGCCCCACCTGCACTCAAGGGTGAATGTGTGTTCTGTTCACTACACATCTAAATTACGCTGCTTGCAAAAAAACCCACGTAACTAGGATTGATTTCGCCTCTGGCTTTTTGATTGTCTGTACCTAGCCAAAGTGTCAGTGACAAAAATACCTTATACAACAATTACTTCCCTCTGTACCTGCCTGGTCAAGAAGGCTAAAAAAGTTAACAAACAACAGTCATATAATTCAAATTGGATACATGCTACCATTTTCAACAACCTTCCCCATCACTAGCATAGACTCCTTCACATTAGAGTTTCTAGACAAAATCTGCTCTCAAATTCAGAATGTGCAGCCGAGATGTTTGTCCACAGGACTGGCTAGCCATCTTACACTTGGAGAGCATGTCTACAATATCACTTCCCTTCCAGCTGGTACCTAGAGCCACCATCATATCAAATATGTGCATAATAATGCCCTTTTCATAGTAAAAAAAGAAAAAGAGAAACAGTCAGGTAATAACACACCACTCTTGAATTTCCTTCTAAACACTTCCATAATTCTTAGTAAGACAGCACAAGATGGGATCACCTCTAGAACCCAGATCCGGCCATGCCAGGACCTACCATGTGAACTGAGCTTTCCATCTCCCACCCTGGAACATGTCTTCCGCTGCCAGCTAATGTACTTAGTTTTGCATATCAAGTGACAGCAACAATGATAATTGTTTGTAGCTGGAAAAGCATAACACTTTGTTAAAAAGTATATATAGTAGCACTTATTTTACTTTCTTAAAAAATAAAGACTAGAAAATTGTGTGCAAAAAAATCAAAATATTGTTTAGATCACATAAGTGAAACCTAGGGAAGGGAATATTTTATGGTTCAATATTCATTCAGTTTTCTTCTGTGTATGATAGTCTTCAATGATATATGATGACAAACTATTTTATAGGGCCCCTTCTTAATTTAATGCACAGACTCTATCCTACAAAGAGAGAGCATTAAGGTGCATGACAACCACAAATCTGGCATTTCCCCAAATTCAGCATTTCATTTGCAACCCAATTAGGTTGCAAACCTTTGTTTTAGATTCTGCCTCTGCTGGTGACAATTTTTTCTGGAATTGCTGTGCATGTAGCTGAAATCCTAACTATACAATGAGAACATGACTGTAACTTGAAGTCACTGTCACAGACCTCAGTGTTGGACATGAAAACATATTTTTACTTGGAGATAGTACAGAGAAAAAAAGTGTTGTTTTTTTTTCTTTTCTCTTTCCTCCATGCAGCCCCATATAGCCCAAACCACATGTTTTTGCAACATTGTACTGTAATATTTATTCAAATACAATTGTTGACACTCTTGCCTAAGCAGCATTAAGTAGAGATGGGCTGAACCATAACATACACAACCTTTTCTGCTTTAGAACTAAACCAAAGACTATGATACAAACACATCTCTACTATAACTGAAGTGGTTTGGAGTTTTGAATGGGAAATATGTTGGAAATATCAATGTATAATCTTTAGAATGAAAAAATATATTTTTAATATTCAGAGGTCCGATAACATTAGTATTTTTCATTTGCTGGGGTTTGCCCCATCCCCTTTGTTCTGTTAGTAATTTCTGAAACATTCTAGACTGAGATATTATTCAACCTTCCCAACCTGACCTGGGAGGGAGGTGGATGCAGCATTTTGTACTAGTTAAATTAAACGCATTCCAAAATATATATCATCTGACAGTTTATAACAGCTTGAGCTCCTAAATGTGAATGAACTACATTTAACACAAAACAGCCTGAGAAAAAATGTAACTTTTAAAGATTATAGTTTAAAGTATAGTGATCCATATACTGTTATTTTCCCCTTGATAGTTCACTAGATGGCACTCTGGGTTAAATATCCTAACTTATTTTACTATGAATAATTTTCTCTCCATAATTTAGGAAATTAATTTTAAGCTCTTCAGTTCACCACATCTGTTGCTATAAAAAGGTGCAAAACCTGCTTTATGTTTTTACCATTTTATTTACACTGTTTATGTAAAGACATAATTGCCATGAATTTTGAGAAGTTAATTTGAAAAACACAGAAGCTATCAGATTTGTCATGGTTCACAGTTCACACTGCTCTTCAACTTTGCTATAATATTCCTTCTTTAATGGTTTATTGAAGGCTTATTAAATAACAATTCATAAACTCCATAAAATTTAGTTCTTCAACATGTGTTGAAATTTTGATCAATCTTAATTATGCATAAGAGATTATCTAATGGAGTATAAAAACAATACAGAAACTTAATTTCAAATTAAATTTTCCTGGTGGTATCTGGTATATAAAATGTATCACATATCGTTTCCTCTTTAAAGGCAGTAAAGTTCACATGTTAAACTTTTATATTTAATAAACCACAATCTTAGTAATAAATCAAGTGATAAAATAATATATCTCTGTTTTTTTAAATAAAGATAGCCACTTAAGTGATAGCAAAGTTATATCTAAAATTATAAAGCCTCTCCTTTATGATTGTTATAGTATTTTCATCAGGAAACCCTTCAGCTTAAGATTTGGGGATAAGAAGTAAACTTGATAAAAGTACATTATACTTTTGTTATCATTCTATATCATCTCTATATTTAACCCAACAATGATACAGTTCTTATTATTTATTGTTTCTTAAATACAATATAAAAATCAGAAAAAAAGTATCAACTGTACATGCAAAACTGAAAGCAGTAAAAGGAAAAAGAAGAAAGAAAGCAAGAGGGAAATGGGAGAAACAAAAGAAGAGAAGAGAAACATGCAATGAGCAAAAATCTAACTACCAAAATATACCAAGAATATATCAAGAATTCTTTTCAAATTGTAATTTTTTTTCCCCGGAAGTTAAACCGGTTAAACATGGCTGACTCCATAGATACCAGCTATGCCATCTCATTGTATTAGGGTGCTGTTACAAGTTACTTTTAAAACATTATAGGTCTGTGAAATGTTATGCTGTCATAAAGTTAGACCAGTTTTAGAATCATCTCACAGGTGGCTTTATGCCATCTCAGATTTGCTCAACTGTAACTTGCCATTAGAGGGCCTGGTAAGCAGGGGTATGGGCAGGAGCCAGGACTCTGGGATAGGTTAGGAGGTGGGCTTATGGCTTGGAACTGGAGAAACCAGTATGGTGGTTGTGGCTTGGGATGAGAAAAGTATAGAAGAAAAGACTTTTGGAAGTGAACCAGGTCAGGGGTGAAGTAAAAGAAGTAAAGAGAAAGGAGTGAGAAAAAGAATAGAATAATAAATAAGTAAAATAAATAATTAATTAATAAAAGACCAAAATCTTGCATGTGTTTAATTGAATTGGGATTCAGGTAGGGAGGATTTGGGTTCACACTCACACCAAGGCAGAGCTGAGACCCAAAAGACTGATTACATACCATAGTGGGGCAAAACTGAGACCCAGTGGGAGCATCTACACGAGACATTTAGTATGGAACTGACTAATTAGCTCCTCAGTAAACGTCTCAGTATCTATGTGTGACCCTATTAGGGCTCAGGAAACTAATTAATTTTGCTGCAGGGTAGTACTTGTAAATATAAGTGTTCCCCTGTTGCAGAGCTTTCTCATGCGCAGCAGCACATGTGTAGATGCTGACCCGACTGGCTGGAGCAAAACAGTGCTTCAGTGTGGGGCTGTCTGCTGGCTAGCTCTGCACTAAATTGCACTTGTGCCCTAGCCAGCCTCTCTACAACATATTGAGCATGTGTACACATTAATTTTAATGTGCATTAAAGCATGTCAAAAAAACATGCTCTTTAGGTAATGTGCATTGAAAAAGACTAATGCACATATTTCTAGTGTCTCACAATGGAGGTGCTAGAGTTAATGCACATTACCTGAAGTGCATTAATGAATGTATAGCTGCATCCATTAAGCTGAGTTGCAGCAGCCCCAGGCTGGCAGGCTTACCACTGGGCCCCTTGCCAGTAGGGAGGCCATCATAATGGACAGTCTGGTTGTCCTCTGTCCTCTATTGATATGAAACTGGATGCCTTTATGTCCTCTATTTTTCTCTTGAATAGAGGACAGAGTAGCAGAAAACCAGAATGTCCTCTATGATGGCCACCCTACTTGCCAGCCAGGTTGGTCCAACTGGGCTACATGTACTGCACATCAATAAACTCTGGAACTAATGGTTTTGGATTAAATTACTCCTGGGTGCACAATGAAATGGTGTTCCTAGGAGCAAAAAACTCTAGAGAATTAAGCTTCAGAGTTTACTCGTGCACTAATTGCACATGTAGATGTTTCCAATATGGAAATAATCAGATTGCTTACTGCTGCTCTTTGCATGGATGTGCTGCAGCAAGCAGCAAACTCATGAGGTGAGCTGCACTTGAATTCTCAGAGCAAACAGCAAACTGTTGAATTGAACCTAAGTGCTCATAGTGGTGGGTCATACCCCTGGGGATGGGAGGGGGTAGGACTTGTGGCCAGCACTAGACCCTTAGGCAACAGAATTCAGAAGGGTTAAAAGTTTGCCCAAAGATCAGAGGAATTGGGAGAGCTAAAATGATGTATCCTGGAATGCTGAAGGAACGAAAGTAGACTGTTTTATCTCTCCAGAGCATTCTAATAATACCCTTTGGTAAAAGTGATCAAAGAGAAGCCTTGCCTTGAGCGGCATAACTTTAAAACTTTTAGAGGGTACTTATCATGGGTTAACAATCTTTAATAGCTGAATACTCACATTTTAAATTCCTTTATGATAGTTTAAAAGTAACCTGTAACAGCACCCTTAGATTTCAACTTTTGAAGATGTCCTACTTTTCCAATGCAGCAATATAATCCTCCATGTCACTAATAAGCCCCACCGTAAGAGCAATTTGGGAAGGATTAAGTTTGAATTCCTTCGGGATATACCTAAGAACAACTATATTTGTGAAACATATTAGTTCTGTGGCCAGAACAATGTTAACTCTAGTTATAATTTCTTTAAAAACATAATTGATTTTGTTTTGAAAGACAAAACATAATTGATTTTGTTTTGGTATCATGAAAACATGTGACCAAGTGTTGCTTGCAATGCATTGTATGCATCACATCTCCAATGAGTATCTGCTAGCAATATATTTAATTGTTAAGTGTAGAGAGAATCCAGTACAGGCAAAAATGAACTTTTGTTGCATAAGACAAAGTCTAAGATCAATTTTTGTCAGGGGCTGTAAAAGGCAGGCCATCCTGGGCTAATTGTCTAGACAGCCACACTTGCCTTGAGTCTCTAAATTAAGGAGTGAAGTCTTTCAGGAAACCAGGATGATTCTGAATTGACCCAAGATGGGAGAACCTTCCTCACTTTGGATGTTGCCCAGGCTGAAGCAAAGCTCCCAGATGGCCAACCTGGACAGAACAATGGGTTGGCTGCTTTGACTAGGAGAGCCTTGGATGATTACCAGGGATCCTAGTTTTCTCTGATAAAAAATACCCAATTTTTGGATTAAAAAAAGTAATCCAAAATCCACATTTTTCTGTGATTAAAAAGAAATGCTACATATATGTGAGTGTGTGTGCGCGCGTGTGTATCAATATATGATATACAGAAATATAGATATCTATATCTAGATAGACAGATAGATATGTATGTATGCATGTATCTATCTATCTAGTGGTATTTCATTTTGATCATGGAAAAATGTGGATTTGAGGTTACTTTTTTAATCATAAAATTGGGGATTATTTTTTTAAACAGAGAAAACCAGGATCCCTGATTATTACTTTTTGGGACAGTGTTTTGCTGGGTGGAAGGACATGCAGGGGACCTTTGAGTGATTGTTAACCTTTTATTTGCCTCTACTCATCTTTAATGTCCACTGATCCAGACTATCCCAGTAAACTTATTGCATGCTAAGCGTGAACTTGACATTCCCTGTTGCGTGGGATTAGGGTAGGGGACCTGGGATTGGGATACCAGGACATGGATCCTACACTGGGAGTTTGCAAAGGCTGGCTTGGAGGGGGAAAGTGAGGCACGGGTGGATTGGAGTTATGAATAACTCAAGTCAAAGACACACAAGGGACATATTTCATAACTCGGGAAACTTTATTTCTTCAAATCATTCTGCAATAAGTATTTGAAAACAAAGACCTTCTCACAGCTTAACATTTTTAACACTGTCAAACTATGATAAATGGACAATTGGGCTGTGTGCTGTAGAGAAGTTTTGGGTCCAGCTAAGACCCTTGTCTACAGGTCTTCTTGATGGCTGGAAGAGACCCAGAAAGTGTTCTGGTATGAAACCATGCATCCCCATTCTGAGCTGGTTGGTTCCAAAGAGCTCAATGACCACATATCCAGGGGTAGGTCTGATCTCTCACTGCTGGGAAACTAACTAGGGGTAAATGGAACCAGAGAACATCTCCCCATCCCATCATGGAAATCCACATGCCCCTTCCTTTTTTTCTTTGTGCTTTGTAGGATGTGTGAAACACCAGTGAAGCACCACAAAGTTTGGTTGATACAGAGAGGAATCAAGCTTCTCTCTGTTTCATAGTTTCATAGATAGTAGGGTTGGAAGAGACATGAGCAGATCACCAAGTCCGACCCCC
>NW_017729032.1:107924829-107926830 GCF_001723915.1 Gavialis gangeticus
CTAGGATCGAGGTAAGACTAACCGGCCTATAGTTTCCCGGGTCCTCCTTCCTCCCTTTTTTGAAGATGGGAACCACGTTGGCCCTCTTCCAGTTGAAGTGGAAATCACGATAGGATCACTGCTTGGCTAACAAGAGCATTTTAGTTTATTTTACCTGGCCACAGGAGAAGAAGCAAGGGCGGCTAATTCTCTGCAGCAGCAGTGAGAAAAAGACACACAGAAGTCTCCCCCTTAGTACATTCTTGCCTGTCTGTCAATAATTCACCCTGGAGTCCTGCTAGACTAAACATGTTTTCTCTAGCTTTCTCCTGATAAGTTTTATCTCAAGGCCCCTTTGTTTTTTGGCCTTTACTTATGCTCCTTATTATGGCTTAATTTTATTTTTGCTTGCTCCAGTACTTTTCCTCATCACAGTCCTCTGGCACCACACCAGAGCACCACAAGTGCTCACAAAGCCATGCCAGGGGGCCCGCAATGACCTCAGCTAATTCCCTCAACACTCTGGGATGGAGATCATCCAGACCACCTGATTTAAATACATCCAATCCCTGACTAAATCATCACTGAGCCTTGGCCTAGGTGCGCCTCTCCTTGGCCTGAGGGGGACCCAGTTGGGGGGCTGATCCAGTCCCTGCTCAAGAAAATGGAGGCAAAGAAGTCATTAAATAGGTTAGCTTTGTTGTCTGGTGTGACGACCAAATTTCCTAGCGTGTCTTGCAGGGGCCCCACATTACCGGGTACCTTCTTTTTGCCCCCTATGTATTTAAAAAAGGACTTCTTGTTGTACTTGATCAGGGTAGCTAGTCCCAGTTCCATCTCTGCCTTGGCCTTCCTGACTGCTCCCCTGCATCCCCAAGCAACCACCGTATAGCCATCCCTGGTGATGGTCCCTTCCTTCCATTGGGTGTACGCCTCCCTTTTAGCTAGGAGACATTCTTGGATGCTTTTGGTGAGCCATGGGAGCTTTTGCGCCCTCCTGCCCCTTTGATCTGTGTTGGGATTACCTCCATTTGGGTTTGGAGGATCGTCTCCTTAAGGAGCAACTACTCTTCTTGGACATCTGGCTCCCCTCTCTTCTGGGACCTCAGTGTCTCCCTGACTATTCTCCTTGGCTCATTGAAGTCTTCCCTCCTGAAATCTAGGGCTGCTGCCTTGCCGCAGGCCTTTGTCACCTTGCACTGAATGGTAAATTCCAGCAGGCGATGATCGCTGTTGCCCAGGTGGTTGAGCACCCATAGCCCCCTCACCAGGTCATTGCCCATGGCCAGCACCAGGTCCAACAAGGCGTCTCCCCTGGTGGGGCTGTGCACCTCCTGGGTTAGATGGAGGTCCTGTATTTTGGCTAGGAACCTATGTGAGCCGTCAGACTTGGCTGTTATGTATAGTAATTGTGTTTTGCTGTGTTTGTAAAATGCTATTGCTGTAAGTGAATGTGATATTAACTATGCTAGACTATGAATTGTAAAGCAAAACTTCTTGATAAGCTATGAAATACCTGCAGAGTGGATTCAAGAAATGCTGCATCATGTGAAGCATTGTCTCCAGGGGCTCAAAGAGTTCAAGGATGCCAAAGATAGAGAAGGATGGATTGACTGTTTGTTTTATTGTCATCCTTTCATTTGTTTTTCTTTCTTGTCTTGTTTTGCTTGTGCTAAATATGTATTGAAGCGTTTTATAGTAGAAGTAGTAATGCAATGTACCTTTATTAATTCCCAGAATTTATGAACAGATCTGGAACATGGAGAAAAATGATGGGATCCTGATGAAAACCAGGCCCTTCCTGTGTAAATAGCATGACTAGTTTCCATGCTGTTGGGAAAGGCCTCACCCTTATCATTTCTCCAGCCTTTTACAGGATGGAGGGGTACTGGTAGAGCTACAATGGCACCAAGCATCCAGTTGGAACAACAAGAAAGCATTGCCCAGTATACAGAACAGGTTAAAAGACCTGGTGGCCTTTTATGACCAGGTCACTAAATCATTAGATGCAGGGGTGGCAGT
>NW_017729032.1:107927046-107939557 GCF_001723915.1 Gavialis gangeticus
CTGAGCACAATTGAGGGGAGCAACAGGCTACAGTTAGACCTAGATAGGTTACAAGGATGGGCGGAGGAGAACAGGATGGGGTTTAACACGGACAAGTGTAAGGTGATGCACCTGGGGAGGAACAATAGGCACCACACATACAGGCTGGGGAACTCCCCTCTTGTCAGCACGGAGGTGGAAAAGGATCTGGGAGTCATTATTGACTCCAAGATGAACATGAGTCGGCAATGTGGGGAGGCGGCTAGGAAGGCCAACTGCACCTTGTCGTGCATCCACAGATGCATCTCGAGCAGGTCCAAGGAGGTGATCCTCCCCCTCTATGCGGCACTGGTCAGGCCGCAGCTGGAGTACTGCGTCCAGTTCTGGGCGCCGCACTTTAAGAGGGATGTGGACAGCATCGAGAGGGTCCAGAGGAGGGCCACTCGTATGATCAAGGGACAGCAGGGTAGGTCCTATGAGGAAAGGTTGCGGGACCTGAACCTGTTCAGCCTTCAAAAGAGAAGGCTGAGGGGGGATCTTGTGGCCTGTTATAAACTGGTTAGGGGGGATCAGCAGGCGCTGGGGGAGTCCCTGTTCCCCCGAGCGCCGCAAGGAGTGACCAGGAACAATCGTCACAAGCTGGCGGAGGGAAGGTTTAAGTTGGACATCAGGAGGTGCTACTTCGGCTAGAGTCTGGAACCAGCTTCCAAGTGAGGTGGTGCAGGCTCCCACCCTGGGGGTTTTTAAGAGGAGGTTGGATGACCACCTTACTGGGGTCATTTGACCCCAGTGCTCTTCCTGCCATGGCAGGGGGTCGGACTAGATGATCTGCTCAGGTCCCTTCCGACACTAGAAACTATGAAACTAGGAATCTATGAAATTGCCAAGAACATGTCTGGTCCCCAGAGATTTTGACCATAAGATGTTTATCTGATCTGAATAGCCATGTTGGCAATCAAATAAGACACTGACTGCAGAGTGGAATGCTACCTGAAATGCTGAGTAAAAGGTTTGGTAGGCATCTCGGGCCATACAGTATGGGAGACCTGTTTAAAACTGATTGGCTAGAACTCAGTATCCAGGTTAGGGAATGCTGAGGTAAAAGACTGAGTCAGAGAGGATATGGGTGACATTTGAACAATAGTTATGGGCTGGTGATTCCAGTGATTATGCTCCATTTATTCTGTGAAGGTGTGAACCTTCAAGGAGGGTATTAATGTCTTAGAAATGGTATTTAAAGGTTTGCTTTTGGGGAATTGGCTCATAGGGGTGTGTGTGTGTGTGTGTGTGTGTGTGTATGGATATGCGTTGGAATGGTTCAGAATGGGTAGCAGGAGTTAATTGATTTTTAAAAGCTGGGGTCTCATACATAGTTTTCTGAGCCTTCAGACACAGACAGACTGCTTAACGCAAGAAGGCCAATGGATACAATTTAATGGAAAAATATTCTCATGCCCAGCCTGAGAAACTGGGGGCATGTACCACACTGTTCCATAACAAAAGATAAGGTGGCACTAGCTTGCAAGGCACCAAATCGGGGGCCAGATTTTTCTGGTTTGGGGAAACGGACCAAAGAAGGAGGACATAGGTAAAGCCCCAAATTAGGATGTGGGCATGTGACATGTTTATGAAAATGGGATTTTGTCTGTCAACATGGGACATGGTCAGTGTGACAAATACAGAGAGACCAGTCAGTGATAGCCATGGATGGAGAGTCATAAGGAGTCATCAGGAGGGAAGGAGAATGCAAAAGCAGAAACTTGAAAGTAACAAAGGGTCTTTCCCCATCCTTCTCTGCCTGGTTCCTCCTCCTTGTCCTGCCAAGATCCTCCTCCCCATCCTCCTCCCTGGGGTCCTCCATGTCCCTCTTCCCCAGAAGGTGTCCCTGAGGCTACCATGGACAAAGGGCACACTACCAGCCCATCTCACCCATGCTACTGGATGGGACACAGTTATCACTGTGTATCAATACCAGCACCCTCAGAGGAGTGCTGGGGACTGCCACAAGTCATACCAATGGTGCCTTTGGGGGCTACATTTTAGTCTACACCTCCCCTCTTTTTGGGATTTCATACTGTTTGCCACACCTCTGCTTGTGCTCATATGTGCCTAAATAAAAGCCTTTGATTTTGTGTTTTTTATGTTGTTACTCCAAAAGATTTCCACGATCCTTGAGATGACCCACATAGTCACTCATCACCACATCATACACTGCACACTTATGAGCCCAGTGCAGTGCAATGATGATGACGATGAAAACAACAATGGCGCCACCTCTTCACTGCCTTCCAGTGCCTGTGCAACCAAGCATATCTTCTAAAGCTGAAAGCAGAGCTCAAATACACCCTAAACTAGGATCACACTCCCATCATAAACACTCCCCTAAAAAATGATGTCATGTAATGTGCCCTTCCTGAATGTTCAAAGCTTGCTGTCTTCATGATCTCAAACTATTAAAGGAACCACTGTAGAAACTCAATGATGCAATTTGTACAGCCTCTCTAATTTTTTTCTAGAGTGTTTTCATTCTTCTTTATAGATCATAGTTTCTAGACCTGTGCTTTCCTCAACATTTTAAATTGGTCTTACCTTTCTTGAAGTTTTGTCTCCAAACTGAACATAGCAATCCTGTAGAGGCCTTGTTAGTGCTGAGTAGAATGGAAGGATCATAATGTCATAGGTTGGGAAGGGACTTCACAAAGTAACCAAGTCTAACCTCTTTCTCAAGGCAGGATTATCCCTGATAAGACCATACCAAGAAAGTGTGATCTAACTGCTCTTGAAAATGTCCAAGGATGGAGAAACTACAATTTGTCATGCTATCCTGCACAACAAATGTTTTTGTCTGCTTATTTTTATTTTTGGTATTTTTGTTTGGGGTTTTTTCAGGTCAGTCTAACATTATTGTCTCATATTCAGTTTGTGACTGACTGCAATCTCCAAGTCATATAACATAGACTGAATACCAGATGTGTGTTCCAAAATAGAATTTTATGTAATTTTCTTTATTTAACCACAAATCTAGCCACATGGGTAGATGAATTAGTGGTGACTGATGTCAGGATTCCCAAAATAATTTGGTACAAATTCAGAGGGACAAATATAGTGTTGTGGCCTCAGCACAACATCATAGGATTATTACAGATTTTCATAGAAAATTAAAAACTTCAACAGAAAGCATATGATATGATATAATAGCAAGGAATGAACAGTAAATAATGTTATAACTGCTATAATTCCTTCAAAATCACGAACTTTTAAAGGTTCTTTTCTATTGGTGGAAAAATTACAGTTCAGAAAAATTTACTTGGGAGGGGTGGAGAGCTTAAAATATTCTGAGCCTTATGTACACAATGCAATCCTAGGGTTGGCACTGGTAACTAGGCATCCTGATTTTCTCTGATTTAAAAAAAAAATCCCCAATTTTATGGTTAAAAAGGTAACCCAAAATCCACATTTTTTCTGTGATCAAAATGAAACACCACTGTGTGTGTGTGTGTGTGTGTGTGTGTGGTGCTTCATTTTAATCACAGAAAAATTTGGATTTTGGGTTACTTTTTTAACCTGAAAATTGGGGATATTTTTTTATCAGCGAAAACCAGCAGCCCTGCTGATAACATAATAAAGTGGATGTGATTGCGCACACACATACACACTGGTACAAACAATTAATATATGAGTGCCTTCAAGTATCTTGGAGTCTAAATATTTATAAGTCTATGACCCATTTGTCACATCTATACATGCACATTTACTGCACAGTAATTTATGTTACTGCGCAGTAACAGAAAATTACTGTTCAGTAACGGTGCACACCTACACATGCATGCCTGTACTGCACAGTAACTATAGTGAGTTATGCTGACTATGCAGGTATCAAATGTATGCCTCATTAGTTACTGCACAGTAATGCATGTGTGGATACCTAACTGTAGTCCCAAGTAAATCCACATACAGTGTTACTGTGCTTTAACAACTGCATGTGTAGACACCGGCCTAAAAACGCTTACTGTGCATTATGTTACTGTGCAGTAAATACGTGTAATCTACTGTTTATCCAGTAAGCCATATTCCCTTCATTTTTCTGTAGCATTTGCATTAATCAACAAAAAAACTGACATTGTCAGACAAATGGCAGGCAGGTGGATCTTTTTCCCTCTAGCTAACCAAGAAAATGTCCTATTTCTCTACTGAAAAATCAAAGCATTTAAGAGCAGATATTTATTTAAAATGCCAATAATTATAGTGGTTAATCCAGAAACCTTTGTCCAGTACCATTTATTTAAATAACAAGAGTTTCAAGGTTCTTATAATTATTCTATAACTAAATCATCTGATGAAAAATAAAGCTAAAGATAGAAACTAGAAAATGGAGGTGGACTGAAACTTTTTTTCAGTCATGATCACCAGCAGAATGTATTTGTATAATTAATAGGTGGAACCACCAAATCTAATCAGCGCCAAATTTGTGTTTAGGCTTCAGGGTGTGACGGCCAGAACCAGAGGGATTAATAAGCAATAAATGTGTGCTTCTTGTAGGCATTTGGTACTTTGCCTAAACAGGCAATATTAGTTAATATAAAGCTTGTAAATTTGTAAACAGCAAATGTAACTTGTCTGTCATAAGTTTAACCAAAATGATAAACTAACTGTTTGTGGAACTGACTGGGCCCCATAGGCAAAACTGTAGCTGTGAGTTTAGGAGACCTAATGGTTTTTTGCTCAGGGTTCAGCCTTGATGATAAAACTGGATCCAACTGCCTGGCATACCCAACACATTCCAGGAAAACACATCCCAAGAAAGTATATTCAAATCAAACCTAAAAGGGGTTGGGGCTTAGGCGGAGCAATGTCAATTTCAAACCTAAAGGTGCTGCATCATAATTTGCTTATTGGATAAACCCAGTCTGGGTAGTAACTTTTTATGATAATGTTAACACCTTTCAATCCCTTACGGTAACAACTAAAGGGTAACATTGTGAGTGGCTCTAACGCCAACATATTAGCATAAAACTAGGTCATTTCTATTCCATGCCCAGACTCCTGGTGTGAGTGAAGATCGGATCCTGATCAAGGGACCTTCCCTGGTAATCCCTCTGATGGCGTTGATCGGGAACGCCTGACTTCACTTGAATCACTTGACGCGTACCTGGCATCGAGGGACTATCGATGATTTGCCAACCCATGTCTGTCTATCTGTTGCTTTGAACAGCCCAGTGGCTAATACCCTCTCAGTGCCCAGTTGGCCTGTGACAGAATTGATCTATCTGTTGTTATTATCTGTTGTTATTATTAACTATTAGCTCTTTAATACTGCATTATCTGCTTATCACATTTATCTGTTGTGTGTGTGTGAGCTATAATAAATTTGCCTTCACTCCCTACTTTGCCTCCTCTATCCAAAACTGAATCAAACAGCCCAGTTGGCCTGTGATAAAATTGATACACCCACAGTGCCCAGCTGGCCTGTGACACAGGGTTGAACCCCTACATTTGAAAGAGTTAAAATTTACAAAGGTGTTGGTTTTTCTTCTTGTAGCAATTTCAAGATCCTGAGTTTCCATACAGCTTTTTTTTCTAAATATGTCTGTGTCAAACCCAAGAAAGCCATGCAAGTATAAAAATATTGCAACTGAATGGAGAGTCAGGCTTTGTATCTGAAATTTGAGGTATGTGATTTAGAGTAAGGCACACTTCCATTAAAATGCTTTAATCCCATCCTGTGTCAGAATTCAGCTGGGATTATGAATTTGATAACGTTGCTGTGATATATATTGCTTGTCCAGAAGTAGTAAATGGATAGAAAGTAGCATGTAATTCTTTTGCTTTTACTGTTCCTAGTTGAAATAAAAACAAAAACCACAACAATAAATTAAAAAAAAACCCAACAACAACAACTGAACAGAGAGTTAAAAAATACCAGGGAACTCTCCTTGGTACATGGTCACCACTTTTCTGTTCCTGAATCCATTCACTAGAGCCTACCTGCTGTTAGTTTACTAATCTGAGCACAAACTGAGCATTATTTCTAAACCCACACTTGGGGTACAGCTCCCATATCTAGTACCCCTTCTGAAAATGATGCAGAATATATATGAAATTTAGTTTCAAGAAACTAAAAATCCAAAAGTTCTATTTATAACACTTCTTACTTGAATTGTACAGTTCAATTGGCTAGGCCTAGACACTAGTGTTTGTTATTCAAAGCCCCCAGAAAGCTAACACATTCTCCAAACTCTAGTGTCTTCATAGACCTTTTAAATCACTGTTTCCCTCTGTTTATTGACTATATAATAGTGCAACAATATAGGCTTGGAAAAGAGATTTCTAAACAAGTCACAGTTTATTCATAGCCAAAGCATGCAAAATACAGCTTTCTTATCACATCAAGAGCATCTTCAGCTTTGATGAGTATCTTTTATGGAATCTATGGGTACATCTACATGAGAAATTTACTGTGTAGTTGACTAATTAAAGGACTAATTAATTCTGCTGCTGTGGAATTTTTTCATGTGCAGTTGCACATGTGTAGACACTAACCCAGTTGGCTGAGGTTCAGGGTGCTTTAGTGCAGGGCCCCCATACTGTCTTGCCCTAGCCAGCCTCTTCACAGCACATGGAGCCCCACTGGAGCAGCCGTGAGCTGGCAGGCTGATCCCCCAGGTCTCCCACCAGCCTGGGCTGCTCTGACCAGGCTCCATGTGCTGTGCATAAACTATGGAGCATATTTTTCTGGATTTTTTACTCCCATATGTACCATTCAAATATATGCCTGGGAGCAAAAAACTCCAAAGCAATAAGCTCCAGAGCTGATCAGTGCTCATTAACCACACCCTATAACACTGCATTTCTTCCCTGCACTGACTTTCCTTCTTTTTATTCAAAAGGTCTGTGGCTCCTGGCAGATATTCAGATAATATCATGGTGGTATCTGTTTTTCAATCTCAAGAACTGAATGGATTTCCATGCTACACGTAAATGGCAGGACAGATGATTTTTGGACCAATCATAATCATGCTGTTGTTTTAGAGCAGCAAGCATGTTTTTTGGATGATTACTTTTATTGGACTCAACTAAATAGGTGGTATAGAGTTAGACAACCTTTTGAAGGCAAGGCATTCTTCTTTGGGCTGGAGGTGTAAAAGCCAGCACAATACAGTGAAAAAAAAATGTCCTAAGAAATCCTTGCCTTTTGTCTAATTCCTGGACCATCATGGCACCAACATAATTCTAACACTTCCATTATTTTAAAGGGAACATTGCAAAGTGTTGGGTTGTGGTGAGGACTGCAGCTCCCCAGCAGATTGACTGCCTTACCCCACAGGTACCATGAGAGTGTGGGGCATGGTTCTTTAAAGTCTCAGATCATGTACACTTGATCTGTCTTCATGGGGACCCAACACCTTGACCTCTTGTTCTGCAGCCCTCACTAATAAGCATGCTAACTTTATCATGAATATATCATGATAAACTTTATCATGAATATATCATCTGCCAGGCGACTCGAGGCACTCCCTTTTATATAGTTCAGCTTGTACTGCTAGGTGGTTCTCCTCAGTAGCTTCATTTCCCTTACCATTTGATCCATTGGTAGGTTTTAAGCCTGCCTCACAGAATTGTTTGCTAGCTTATTATACAAGAGCATTTCTAATTAAATGAAAGTGGTATTTAACTTTTGTTGTAGTTTTGATGGTCCAAGAAAAAAAAGTAAAGAGTAGGATTTATTTGGTATAATTTTTTTATTGGATCAATGCAATAATTAAAAAGGATATTGAATAAGCTTTCAGGCACAACATGCCCTTCTTTAAATGGAAGAAATTTCAGGCTAATGACTTTTGATAGCTTTTTATTGCTATACTTCCTCTAGGAACACACAAAATCACTGCAATACTTTGAAAATCACAGTTGGATATAAAAAAGTTAAAGGCCTGTAGGGAAAGTACTGTTCAGACTTTTATCAAAATGGTGTTCACAAAACAAAATGGAGTTTGTAGGATTTACTGTTGTATTCAGTGTGCATACTAATCTATCACATGGGGTGGGGGTGGGGTGTGCATGTGTGGGTGTACACACATACGTCAAAATCAGCTTTCCTGATTCAAGTCAGGCACTAGTACCATGGATAAGTTTCAAAGACAGTATAAACCTGTCAGAGTTTATACTGTCATCACAATGACATCTTGGCTGAGATGACATATTTTTGATCAGTTTTCTTGAAAGTGTATAGTAAATTATTAAAGCTTAGGTTTATTTGGATTCCATTTATGTGACTTATCCTTTCAAGATGGTAAGCACTTTTGTGAGGTCCTGCATATTGTCAGCTCAAAAGCTGCAAATGTTTAGAATCTGCCTGATTAATTTATTATATTTAATATATTTATTTTAATTCTCACTAGATATATAAATGTTTTCATTTTTTCTGACTCCTATATAATCGATATATTGGATGTAACATTTCTAAGAAAAATATACTTTCTCCCTTTTTTATGTATTAAACTCAAAGAACAAGAAGTTTCATGAGTAGTACATTATGACCATCACTTTCACCTTATGTTGACTCCAAACATCACTTCTTCATACTGCAAATCATCATCAAAGTGAGTATTTCTCATAAATCTTTCCTTTGTCTGGTATCAAAAAAGAACACAGTTCAGTCTATATGCTTATAAATAGCTATCTTACTCCATACATTTATTTTCCTAAATGGACTTTGTTCACATTGGTTTGGTACATTCTGCTGTATCAGCAGGACTTTTTAATCACAGAATGGGTCCATTTACTTTGTTGTTAGCGTTACTTTTGCCATTATTACTTTACCTCTGCATTGCAAAGAATGTTGATTATTTTTCTAAAAGAACCAGTTGATGTGTCCCACTGAATCTTCTTGACAAATTAATTCAGTGTTGCTGATGATTTGGGACTATGCATTTTAATTATTTAGACTCTAAACTCCACTTTCACCTAAAATAGGACTGGTTTTGCAAGCCAAGGTAAGTCAAAGACAGACAAAATGAGGTTAGATGATGGGCAGTAATGGCAGGGTCTATGAAGGGTAACAATGATTTTAGTGATCAGCTTGACAGGCTTCAAAGATATTGTATTCTTAAGTAGTTATTATGCAGATGAATGTAATTTGTGTGAAAATTAGTTTAAAGAAATTGAAAGTAACTGAAATCCCATATAAATTTTTAAAGTATTTTAAAGTGCCTTAGCATTTGCAAATCCATCCCCAAAAGTATTTCTTACTTGGGAAAAAATGTTTTGTTCATTGAAAAAAGTAGCAGAATGAAAATAGAAATGATATTTTTTCTAGAATTTTTTATTACATATTTCATTTTCTTTTATTATAATTTATAAATACCAAATAATAAAATATATATGAAATAATTGCAATTTTCAATTGGAAATAACAAGAGCATTTGTGATTCATTCTCTTATTCAGATATAGATTCATAGATGTTAAGGGCTGGAAGGGACCTCATGAGATCATCGGGTCCAGCCCCCTTGCACTTGGGCAGGGAGGACTGCTGGGGTCAGATGATCCCAGCAAGGTGTGCATCAAGTTGTTTTTTTAAGATTGCTAGGGTAGGTTATTGTACCATCTCCAGGGGGAGTCTGTTCCAAACCCTAAGCACTTGAATCATAAATAAATTTCTCCTTATGTCCAAAATGAAGCAATCTTCAATCGCTTTGTGTCCATAGTTTCTTGTCTTCCCCTGGGGAGCCTTGGTGAACAGATGCTCCCCCAGGCCCTGATGTATGCCCCTTATGTACTTATAGGCTGTCACCAAGTCCCCTCTAAGTCTTCTTTTCTCTAGGCTGAACAGTCCCATGTCTTTCAGCCTCTCCTTATATGACCTGTTCTCCAGACCTTGAATCTTGTGTGTGGCCATCCTTTGGACACTCCCAGCTTCTCCACATCCTTCCTAAAGTGCAGCACTGAGAATTAGACATGGTACTCCAGCTGTGGTTTCACTAAGGCTGAGTAGAGGTGGTGGATGACATTCTTAGTCTTGCTTGAAATGCATGAGTAGATGCATGCCAGTGTTTTATTCACTCTGCCAGCTACAGAATTGCATTGGTGACTCATGTTAATTCTGTGATCTATCAGAACCCCCAGGTCACTTTCATTTCTGGTGCTGGCAAATGTAGCACAGCTGAGTTTGTGTTGCAGATTATTTCTCCCTAGATGGAGCACTTTACATTTCTCCATGTTAAACATTATCAGGTTTTGACCTGCCCACCTTGCAAGCTGGTCCAGGTCAGTCTGTATCCCCAGCTTGTCCTCAAGCATGACCGCACTTCCCCATAATTTGGTGTCATCCACAAACTTTGCCAGTATGCTTTTAACACCCAAATCCAAATAACTGATGAACCTGTTGAACAGCACTGGCCCCTGAGGGACACCACCTTGCACCATGTTGACTCAGTTCCATCTATTAATACTCTGTGGGTCCTACTTCAGAGCTAGTTACATAGCCACTGGACTGTAAAGTAATTGCGGCTTCATTTTACTAATTTTACCATGGGGACATCATGTGAGACTAAGTCAAAGGCCTGTTTGAAATCCAAGTACGTGACATCAATCTCATTTCTCTTATCCAGGTGGTGAGTTACCTGATAGTAGAAGGAAATGAGGTTGGTCAGGCATGACCTGCCCACAATGAAGCCATGTTGGTTGTCCTTAGACTACAGCCTTCATTTACGCTATCAATAATGGATTATTTGATAATTGTTTCCAGGATTTTTCCAGGGATTGAGGAAAAACTGACTGTAATTCCCTGGGTCCTCCTTTCTCCCTTTCTTGAAGATAGGAACCACATTGGCTTTCTTCTAGTCTATTGAATGAAACAAAACAAAACAAAAAATATACAAAACAAAATATCCTTGAAGAAATTTAGATGGTCCACAGTAAATGAGTGCTTCCCAGGGACAGTGGTATCCTATGCAGGGTAATTCATTCCACCAAAATGCATACATAGTGACAGGGGCTGCCTGGGGCATTAGGGTGCTAAGGTGTGGGGGCTACCTAGCCAAAACATAAGCACCCTCATGCCTCAGATAGCTCCTTTGCTGCCCAATGCCACCACGTGGAGCCTGTGGCTGAACCATCAGCCTCCTGATTGCCCACAGCTACTCTGCCCTGGCTCAAAGTGCTGTGGTCCTGGGCAATCATGTAGATGTTGTGCCTGGGAGCAGCTGACTGGTGTGAACTACACCTGAGTTTATTGCTCTGTGTTAATAGCACATGTCGATGCACCCAAGGTAGTCACAGCAAAAAATAATTTAAGTACCCACTCTCTAGTTCTTGAGTTGATTAATGACAAGCCTAAGCAGTAGATAGGGATATCATTTCATTGCCTGCTGGCCAGCTGTAAAAATTCCATGCTCAGCATATAAACTTTCTGGATTGCCCTTTTTGGCTGTGCATAACTTTCCCCTTTTACTCTGTATAATGGCACTTAATACTGTCCACTTGGATCATTCTCCTAGAATAAGTTATTAATATGTTTTAGGAGTTGTGATGCCTAAGTAGAGGAAACTGTAAGTACATTCTTGATCCTTAGTTTTTTGGCTTCATGCAGATTAGAACCTATCACTCATGTGTCCCTACCGTGTTACTCCTCCTATGGTTTTATCTTCATAGATTTATAGATTCATAGATTGTAAGGCCAGAAGGGACCTTGGAAGATCATCTGTCCAGCCCCCTGCACCAAGCAGGAAAGCTAACTGTGGGTCAGGTGACCCCAGCAAGGTGATTGTCTATTCTCCTCTTGAAGATTTCCATTGTAGGTGATTGTACCACCTCTGGAGGGAATTTACTATCCAGCACAGGGTGATGAAAGCAAGCAGTAAAGCAAAAGTCCTTGACTTCAGAAGGGCCAACTTCTGTAAGCTAAGAAGGTTAGTAGCAGAGGCGTTGGGGCATTGGAAATGGAGTTCAAGATGGGTGGTTGTTCCTCAAGGAGATTGTCACAGCCCCGGAGCTGGCGAGCCAAGCTCACGGTCATGGTCACGGTGGGGCGGCTGGGTGGTGGCAATTGGAGCGGACAGGCGGGAGTTTTTTGGCAATGGAGTACTGAGCGGCACGGAAGCATGTGGTTTTTAAACAAGTGGGATTTATTCGACTTACGCTTTTGAGGCTTAGGCAACGATCTTCAGTTACAGTGGATGGTAACAATGAACAAACAGAGGGGTCTGTCGGCTCACGGGGTTCACCAGCAAGCCCTTGCTATCTAGCCGGAGCTAGGGGCGGCTGCCTGCTGGCTAGTCCCAGAGCTGGTCGACAGCTTGTGAAAGGATAAACAAACAATAAGACGAACTGTAACTCGGTGCACTGATTAGCATCATGACGCCAGTCCCGAAGGATGATCGGATGGTCGAGGTGATAGCCGAAGTCGAAAGCCAGGTAAGTTGTAGTGAAGTATCGAGGGTGATCTGAGAGCGAGGTCAAAATCAGAAAACAGTCCAGTAACCGGAGAATCAATACAGTATAAACGAGGTACGAAACGCAGCGAGAGCCCACGCTGGA
>NW_017729032.1:107939925-107940524 GCF_001723915.1 Gavialis gangeticus
GTGAGCCCAATGGAAATTCCATGAGCCTGTCTTGCGCATGTCAGCTTTAATTCTGTCTGCATTGGCAGCATTCAATCAAAATTTTCCTTGACAGAGATGATCCTCCCAGCTCAAAGAGAGTCAGTCCCAATGTGCACCAAAGGGGGCAGGAGTGCTAAGAACCCTCCATGGCTCAGCAAAGGCAGCCAAGGATGCCTGAGGGCAAAAAAGGAGTTGTACAAACAGTGGAAGCAAGGAGCTATCACCAAAGAGGATTACACCTCCATTGCTTGGGACTGCAGGGAGGCTACTAGGAAGGCCAAGGCACAGATGGAGCTAGGGCTAGGGATCAGAATTAGGGATAACAAAAAGTCATTTTTCAAATACATAGGGAGTAAGAAGAAGGCACTGGGTAACGTGGGGCCCCTACAGGACAGGCTTGGCAATCTGGTGATTGCAGCAAAGGAAAAAGGTGATCTCTTCAACGGGTTCTTTGCCTTCATATTTCTAAGCAGGGACTGGAACAACTCCTCCACTAGGATTATGGACAGGCTCAGGGGCTACGACACCATGCCTAGGGTTAGGGAACTTTTGGAGGGGCTGGACATGTTTAAATCAGC
>NW_017729032.1:107945524-107945735 GCF_001723915.1 Gavialis gangeticus
CTGTCCAGCCCCCTGCACCAAGCAGGAAAGCTAACTGTGGGTCAGGTGACCCCAGCAAGGTGATTGTCTATTCTCCTCTTGAAGATTTCCATTGTAGGTGATTGTACCACCTCTGGAGGGAATTTACTATCCAGCACAGGGTGATGAAAGCAAGCAGTAAAGCAAAAGTCCTTGACTTCAGAAGGGCCAACTTCTGTAAGCTAAGAAGGTT
>NW_017729032.1:107950735-107951885 GCF_001723915.1 Gavialis gangeticus
CCACTTGTGGTGCTCTGGCCAGGTCTCAGAGGACTGGGAAAGGGCCAATGTGGTCTTCATTTACAGAAAGGGAAGGAGGACCCTGGCAATTATAGGCCAGTCAGTCTTACCTCGGTCCTTGGGAAGACCTTTGAGAAAATTATCAAGGAGCACATCTGCAAGGGCCCAGCAGGGGAGGTAATGCTCAGGGGCAACCAACATGGGTTCATTGAGGGCAGATCCTGCCTGACTTACCTGGTTTCCTTTTATGATCAGGTCACAAAGTCCCTGGATTAGGGTGTCTAGGTGGATGTCTCTTCCTGGATTTAAGAAGGACTATGACATGGTTTCTCACCACATTCTTTCAAAAAAACTAGGTGACTGTGGCATCAGTGCCTACACAGTCAGATGGATGGCAAATTGGTTGTACCCAGAGAGTGGTGGTGAATGGGGGATGTGAGCAGTGCAGTCCCCCAAGGCTCTGTTCTGGGGCCAGTACTGTTCAATATCTTTATCAGAGATCTGGAAATGGGCGTGAAAAACACGCTGTCCAAATTCACTGATGACACTAAGATGAGTGGAGAGGTGGGCACACTGGAGGGGAGGGACAGAATCCAGCTAGATCTAGACAAATTACAGAGGTGGACAGATGAAAATAGGATGTAATTCAATGTAGACAAGTGCAAGGTGCTGCATCTAGGGAGAAGGAACCAGCAACACATCTATAGGCTGGGGAACACAGAGGCAGAAAGGGATCTTGGAGTCATTGCTGACACTAGGATGAACATGAGCTGCCAATGTGAGGAAGCAGTCTGTAAGGCTAACCACAACTTGTCATGCATCTACAGATGTACCACAAACAGGTCCATGGAGGTGATTCTTCTCCTGTATGTGGCATTAGTCAGGCCACAGTTGGAGTACTGCATCCAGTTCTGGGTGCCGCACTTCAAGAGGGATGTGGCTAGCATAGAGAGGGTCCAGAGGAGGGCCACTCACACGGTAAAGGGGGGTGAGGGACGATGCCCAGGATGCAGTTTAGGTGTGCCACAAGTAGGCACAGTATAAAACATCTGGATAGAAAGATGAGTTATGCAAAGGTGGATCTTGTCCTAGTAACCCCCCGCTCCCAGATTTCAAGGCAGCGATTAATACAGCAATCTGAAATGTATGT
>NW_017729032.1:107956885-107958792 GCF_001723915.1 Gavialis gangeticus
CGAGAAAGCTGAGAGGAGATCTGGTGGCAGTTTACAAACTCATTGGGGGGGACAGCAGAAATTGGGTAAGACTTTGTTCCCCCGGGCACCACCAGGGATTACTAGGAATAATGGCCACAAATTGTTAGAAAGATGGTTCAGGTTGGACATCAGGAGGCATTACTTCATGGATAGGGCTGCCAGGCTCTGGAATGGACTCCCAAGGGAGGTGGTGCTCTCTCCTATCTTAGGGGTCTTCAAGAGGAGGATGGATAGATATTTGGCTGGGGTGTTATGACCACAGCACTTGTTCCTGCCCAGGGAAGGGGGTCAGATGTGATGATCTGTTTAGGTCCCTTCCAACCCTAAGCATTATAATACTATGATTCCACAGTCTGGACACCCTGACTGTGACAAAGTTTTTCCTAATGTTGAGCCTGTATCAGTCTTCCAGGAGTTTGTGGCTATCACTCCTAGTCTTCCCCTTGGGTGCCCTGGTGACACTCCCCTAGTGTAGCTGTCAGCTGCTACCAGGTCCCCTCTCAGCTTTATTTTCTTCAGGTTCAAGAGTCCTAAATCTCTCAGCCTTTCCTTAAATTCTGGCTTGCCTTTTAAGACTCTGGTCATACGGGTGGCTCTTTTTTTGGACTCTCTCAAGCTTATTTACATACTTGTTAAAGTGTGGTGCCCAGAATTGGATGCAGTACTCCAACTGTGGCCTCACCAATGCTGAATAGAGTGGAAGAAACACCTCCTTGGTTTTCTGGAGATGCATTAACTGATACATGCCAGAGTATTATTTGTCCTACTGGCTACAGCATCGCACTGCCGGCTCATATTCAGTGTGGTCTATTATTAACCCCAGGTCCCTTTCTTTTGTGGTGCTAGACAGTTTGGTGTCATCAAGCCTGTAGGTGCATTGGGGGTTGCTCATCCCAAGGTAGGGCACTTTACATTTTTTGACATTGAACTTCATCAGAGTCCTATACACCCAACTTCCTAGCCTGTCTATGCCTACCTGTATCTGTAGCCTATCTTCAAGCATGACCACACTGCCCCATAACTTGGTGTTGTCTGTGAACTTGGCCAGTGAGCTTTTCACCTCCACATCCAAATCATTAATAAAGATGTTGAAAAGTACTGGGCCAAGCACCAACCCTTGTGGGACACTGCTGCCCACTTATCGCTAGGATAACACAGATCTGTTCACTACAACTCCCTGGATCCTATCCTGCAGCCAGTTTCTCACCCACACAACCATCTTGGAGTTAAGCCCACAATCCTCCAATTTTCTTGTGAGGATATTGTGGGATACTATATCAAATGCCTTTTGGAAGTCAAGGTATCTTCTTACAGTGCCTGGAGCTAAAATCTGAATTTCTGATATATCTTCTTTAGATTGTTTAACATTGTGGTTGAGTGAACATGATAGAACTCAGATTTTAATCACTTTAAGGAAGGGGCTATCTCTAGTCTAAGTTGGCAAAGTTTATAAAGTTTAATTGGATCCTGGCATGAATACTTCAGTAGAAAAAATAAACATATATATAAATATCAATAATTATTCTAATCAAAGGCACACGATTCATACCAATTTGTGCTTTTTTATAACTGGCCCTTTGATATTAAATCAAAACGCCTGTTCTCTATTGCAGGACATTATAGAAAAGGGTTTTGTTGATTTTTTTTACCTACAAATTATACTTGAAATCCTGGGGTATGTCCAGATGAGCGCACATGAGCTTCTTGCCCCTCCTCAAACCCCTTTGAGGTGGGGCAACAGGCACATGCAGGAATGAAAAAAAATGTTCCCCACACTGCAAGTTTGAAGTGCAGGGAGAAAATTAGACCCTGGGATATACAGGGGTCTAAAAAAATCAAAGTTTAAAAATTAGGAGGATCCAGAGGCTGGGTCCTCCATGGAGACA
>NW_017729032.1:107968959-107969740 GCF_001723915.1 Gavialis gangeticus
TATATCAAATGCCTTTTGGAAGTCAAGGTATCTTCTTACAGTGCCTGGAGCTAAAATCTGAATTTCTGATATATCTTCTTTAGATTGTTTAACATTGTGGTTGAGTGAACATGATAGAACTCAGATTTTAATCACTTTAAGGAAGGGGCTATCTCTAGTCTAAGTTGGCAAAGTTTATAAAGTTTAATTGGATCCTGGCATGAATACTTCAGTAGAAAAAATAAACATATATATAAATATCAATAATTATTCTAATCAAAGGCACACGATTCATACCAATTTGTGCTTTTTTATAACTGGCCCTTTGATATTAAATCAAAACGCCTGTTCTCTATTGCAGGACATTATAGAAAAGGGTTTTGTTGATTTTTTTTACCTACAAATTATACTTGAAATCCTGGGGTATGTCCAGATGAGCGCACATGAGCTTCTTGCCCCTCCTCAAACCCCTTTGAGGTGGGGCAACAGGCACATGCAGGAATGAAAAAAAATGTTCCCCACACTGCAAGTTTGAAGTGCAGGGAGAAAATTAGACCCTGGGATATACAGGGGTCTAAAAAAATCAAAGTTTAAAAATTAGGAGGATCCAGAGGCTGGGTCCTCCATGGAGACACTTTGGCTGCCAGAACGTGTCTATGGTTGGCCCCTTGCCCTGGTGCTGAAACACATGGCCGGCCATGCCATATGTTTTCGCACATGGGCGCCGGTGCTGGTGAGTAAGGGGTCAAGGGGCCTGGAGAAGGGGGACCATGGGGGGGACCCCTGATGGCCCCACCCACTC
>NW_017729032.1:107970531-107970941 GCF_001723915.1 Gavialis gangeticus
CCTGTTGGGGGTTCCTAGCCCTTGTGTGGGGGCCATCGCCCAGTGGGAGGGCAGCAAGATATGTATTCATGAATTCATGAAGCATCTATTTAGAGTTCACTTTGTTATTATGATAAGAGGCTTACTTTAACACTGTAAAATATATCAATAAAACACTGCCAACTAATCGCTGTCTCTGTGTCTCTCTCCCTTTATAGTGGTCTTTTGTTTTACTTGTGGAGGAACATGGATTTGGGGGTATTTACAGAGTGACTTTGGATTTTTTTTCAGGGATTTTTCAGTTTTCCAATAGGGAACACCAGAATTCCTGCTAGGGAGGCCAGTGGCAGGACCCTGCCTGCTCAGAGCTGGCACCTTGGACCTATCTGGCTGTGGCTGACCTCCTGGCCAAATGGGGCCAGGAGGACATG
>NW_017729032.1:107971752-107974324 GCF_001723915.1 Gavialis gangeticus
CAGGTGCTGGCCTTGGGATCTAGCTCCCCCTGGCTGCAGATCTTGGAGGAGCCAGGTAGGGTTATTTTGCCCCAAGTGGCACAATTTTCTCCACACCAAAGTGCATGTCCGAACATGTGCACTGAAGCAAAAAGCCCCGGCTCAAATTTTCACCACTTCTATTTGAGCTGCTGCAAGTGCTTCAATGTATGGATGCAACCCTGATGTGCTAGGTCATGCAACTAATTTAAAATAGTTTTCAATACTGATCTTTTTTGTGCAACCATATTCATAATCTTGTTACAAAATTCTTGCTTTTTTGTTTCTCATTATAAAAGTATTACATGTTAATCTCATCCATGTATTATAACTTTCTTTATCAGGAAATGTAAACAATAAGTCTTACCACAAAACTAAGTCTATTACAGCTATATATAAAGTATCATTAGTACAAGAGAACATTTAGATTTGTTTATTTCACTTCAATAGTGTAATCTCTTATAAAAGTACAGTAATATTTGATACTTAGCAAATATCATGGAATTAAAACTTGATAGTGGGTCTCCTTATTCAAATTGGATTTTACAAATATCTCAGGCTAATTTATTTATTTTTTTTAATGCCAGAGCTTCTGAAGTAGATGCCAGTCATCTAGTATAGTACCTTTGGGTATCTACAGATGTGCTATGGGGGCAGTGGGGGAGTGTGTGGCTATCTATAGATAGATTTCATAGACATTAGGGGCTCATGAGATCATTGAGTCCAACCCCAAAGGGGGGCAGAAAGTTCACTCAAGACATAAACTGTTATCCCAGCTGGGACTATGAACTCACAATCCCTGGCTTAGGAGGCCAACACCTTATCCATTAGGCCACTGGGGATCAAGGCTTGATATATTACTCAGACAGCAAAAGATTCTACCTTCCTCCCTGAGCCTCTCCCACTTGCCATACAATGTTACTTGTGTACACATGGGAAAACTGAAGCAGGCACCACATCATACCCAATTTATTCATCTAAAGTTAGTGTTCAGATGGACAGGGTTTCCAGCCCCCTGAAACCCTCCTATCCTACTCCCAGTAGGATGGAAGGACCTCAGGTATAGTCCTACATCTTGACATGCCAGGAGATAATCTGCTAGGGCTTTCCTGACGATGATTCCCTCCCTTGGGCGATGATACCCTGGCAAAGACATGCCATGGTTTACCTTTGTTCACTGCACTTCCAACACACACTACATTTCATCCATGCATTTTTTTATCCCCCCAAGTCTCCTGGAAGACTTCTTCCCTGGTCTCACAATTGTACTGGAAGATGCAGGTTGAGATGATGAAGTATGGGAAATATTCCTCAGCCATATCTAGGTATGTAAAAAGAAGTCTCTGGGACACCTTGAGGTGCTTGAAAGTGCACTTGATTGTCATTTGGCATCTGCTTAGGCAGCAGTTGAAGTAATCCTTCTGCTGTCCAGGTGCCCACATACATCTTTGTGAAATAGGAAAGGAGAGGTAGGCTGGGTCCATAATGATAAGGTATGTAAAGAGCAGGGATCCCGGTTTTCTCTGATAAAAAAAAAAATCCCCAATTTTTGGTTATAAAACAGTAACCCAAAATCCACGTTTCCAGGATAAAAATGTAACACCACTAATATATAGATATCTTAAATAGTGTTTCATTTTAATACTGGCAACATGAATTTTGGGCTACTTTTTTTAAACTTAAAATTGGGGATTTTTTTTAATCAGAGAAAACCAGGATCCCTGGAGATGAGGACTTCAACCTCTGGGCAGAGAGACTGGAGTAGCATAAGCCTTTAGCATGGTGAGCACTGACTGCCCAGCTAGCACTATTGTGGATGATGCAGCCACAGTGATCTACAACACTCTGCAACACAAGGGACATGAAGCCTGAGTGACTGATTAATTCAGTAGAGGCAAGCAGGGGATGGGAATGAAAGTGTCACTGAAGGTTTGAACACAGGTGGGGAAGCCCATCTGGCTAATCCAGTGATGACCTCCTGTGGGCTGCTGACAATGTTGCCAACTGTCCATAAATATTACAGACAGTCAGGAAAAAATCAGGCTAAAACAAGAAATCTGTAAAATCCATTTTAAAAATTGAGTTTCCCTTGAAGGGTGCTTGTACACATGATGAAATTGGCCTTTAAAGTGGCTTAATTGTCTTTTTGCATAGTTTTAATGGTGTTACTGTTTACACCTGCAGCAGCATATTTCATTTAAATTTTATCACACTGTACATGTGTGGGGGTGTATTTCACTTTAAATTAATTTGTTATGTAGCAAAGTAAAATACATCTGATGTATTTTAGTTTGCTATGTAACAAATTGATGCAATACATCTGGCAAAGGTGGTAGGGATGATGCACAGGGTGGTGGAAGCTCAGGCTTTCTCGAGGAAGTTCAGGCTTAGTGGGCTTCCTGCACCCCATACACTGTCCCTGCTTCCTTATCTCGCCATCAGCACACCCAGCTTCCCTCCTGCTGCCTTCCTGCATTTCCCCAGGGGCAAGCCAGCCCATTTCTGGGTAGTCCCAGGTGGTGGGAAGGCAGCAAGGGCACTGCATGGGGTGCTG
>NW_017729032.1:107979324-107981333 GCF_001723915.1 Gavialis gangeticus
AGGGTGGTGGAAGCTCAGGCTTTCTCGAGGAAGTTCAGGCTTAGTGGGCTTCCTGCACCCCATACACTGTCCCTGCTTCCTTATCTCGCCATCAGCACACCCAGCTTCCCTCCTGCTGCCTTCCTGCATTTCCCCAGGGGCAAGCCAGCCCATTTCTGGGTAGTCCCAGGTGGTGGGAAGGCAGCAAGGGCAGTGCATGGGGTGCTGGAAGCCTGCCAAGCCCACGCTTCTCTAAGTACACACAAGCTTCCATGTGCACCACTGGATCAGGTTAGGTGCTGCCTGACACCTGGGGCAGCACCTGCCTGCTAGCACCCCACCTGGGTGGCCCCAGGGGGCACTACTGCCATGGAGGGAAGCACCACCCCTTTCTCCCCCACAACTCAGGGGGTTCATGGCCCATCAACTTGCATGCTCAGGATCCACCAAGAAGGAGAAGAAAAAAAGGGGTGAGGGGACTGCTCCCCCTCCCCCAATGGAGCCTGCCTGCCTTTCCTGCTGTGGGTGGTGAGCTGCCACTGGGCCACACAGCCCCTGAGCTGCGGGGGTGGGGGATATTTCCCTCCATGGCAGTGGGCCCACTCCCCTTGGACTGCCTGAGTGGGCTGCTAGCATGTGGGAGAGGCAGGCAAGCTCGTGCCGGGGGGAGGAGATTGGACCTCTCGCCTCAATTTTTTTTTTTTTGGTGGAACCTGCCCGCAGCGTGGCGGGGGTGAAATGACACCCATCACTGGGACCGTCACTGTTCCATCACAGTGAAAGAAGTCCCTAAATTGAAATGGTGGGGTGCTAATCAACACAATTAAAAACCCACAGTTTCAATTTAGGGAAAACTAACCCCCATCATCTGTACAAGTGGCCAAAAATGCTAAGCAACTAGAGCTTAAGTGAAGCCCATTGTCAGAAGGAAGCTGAAGGTGATGTTAAAAGACAAACAGAGCAAAGCATTCATGTCTGAATAGAAATGTTGCACTTTGCAGAGCCTTCTTTCAGCAGGAAACCTTCTCTTAGGGCTTTGTATACTCCTCCTCCCCCAAACCATATGCTGCTGCTGCTGCTAGGTCTCATCATCTGCCTGTAATAATGCTGGGTTGAATAAATGATTGTGTTAGCAAAACTTCTTGATTGCATCAATGGTTATACAATATTTTTCCTCCACCCCATGATTCTCCAAAGCACACCCACACCCTGATTACCCAACCACACCCTTTACCATGCTGCTCCCCCAGCCCACCACCCTGTCTTTATCCTGTCAGCCCTGGTCCCCCATCCCAGCCCAGACCCACAAAGAAGCCTACCTTCAACCCAGCATTATTACAGGCAGATCCCCTGTCAGTTTACCCCCTCCATGCCATGGGCAGGCTCACCAGTCTGTAGTTCTCCAGGTCCTCCTTTTTGACTTTCTTTAAGAGGGGCTCACTAGCTGCACGCAAAGGAATAAATGGATAAATGGATCTATGTAAGAATGGCAGAAGGTTTTGTGTGGAGTTGGATGGGGGGGTGTCCTGGGCCTGGTACTGTTCCACATTTTTATTTTTATTAATGGTTTGGATGCTGGCATAGAAAGGAGCAAGTTCTTGAGCAATTTTGCAGATTATATGAAACTGTAATGTGCCAAAACTCCTGTTGGGACTTACACCTGGAAGGTCCTGGCTTCAGGGTCTTGCTTTTGTGCACAGAGTCAGATCAATCACCATATTGGGGTCAGGAAGGAGTTTTACCCCATGGTCATATTAGTATAGACTATGGGGGTATTTGCCTTCCTGTGCATTGGGGGGATGTGGTAGGCAGGGGATTGAACTATATTACTTTTGGAGATCCCTTCCACCCAGAGACAGATTCATATTTATTGGGGCCCTGGACAAACACAAAATTGGAGGCCCCCTCCCCCCAGTCAGAGCTGGACTCCAGCTCTAGGTCCCATGTACTGCCCGGGCTGCCCCACTCCCTCCCTTACCATGGGGGCCTCAATCTGCCCCCCCCCAACATCCCTTCCTTCTCCCATACCA
>NW_017729032.1:107986333-107990870 GCF_001723915.1 Gavialis gangeticus
CACATACCCCCATGCCCTCCCACAGTGCACATAGCGGCAGGAGCTGCCACCCTATGCCCCCCAGATGAGCTGTAGTTCCATTCCACACCCTAGCCGTGCCCTAGCCCCACTCCCTCCCTTACCATGGGGGCTTCAATCTGCCCCCCCCCAACATCCCTTCCTTCTCCCATGCCCCTTCTCCCCCCCCCCATTAGTCTTACCTGCAGGGAGCTGGCTGCTTGGCTGTGTTCCTGGCCACATGTGGCTATGGACATGCATGGGACAGCACTGGGAGGAGGAGTCTTGATGCAGGGGGCTATAGCCACCCCAAAATTAGCCTTAGTCTCCCCATAGCCATCCCTCCCAGTGCCCCACTCCTGCCCACAGACCACAGAGGCACAGCATTCCTGACCTGTCTGAGCCCAGCTTCAGCCCAGCTCTGCCCCCCACCAGGAAGAGGAGCCACCCCTGCATCTCCTAGTAGCCTCAAGCAGGACCCCTTTCAGGCTGGAATACTGCCTGCCTGCAAGGTAAAACCCACCATTTTATGAGGGAACCTATGTATCTGGGGGGGCCCTAATTGTCAGGATCCCCTGGACCTGGGCCCTGCTGGCCCATGCTTTCATCCACTTATGCTTCTAAACCTGTTTTTCTTTGATTCTATAGTTGCAAGTCATTGTAATGTTGTAACCCATTAAATTTAGATAGTCTTTATCTGAAATGGAACAACTTTCAAATGCTAGAATGGCATAACACATACTAAACTTCTTGAATATGCATTTTCTCATGTTTTACCTGCACATATTAAGTATTAAGTTGCACTTTGATACCAACCAAAGGCAAATAGGATGAACCCTGAGAAGAGGGAAGTTGTCTGCTAGCATTACTTAGAAAGAATACATGGAATTGATGGGAGGTAAAAGAAGAAGAAATGAATAAAGGAACATAGGGTGTTTTCTCCTTTGCTTTTTTCTTTTCAGGACAGAGGATGAAGCAGCTAAAGATTCCATTTCTCAAGGCAGGAGAACAAAAAAATGTATATATGTGTTACTTAACTAATATAATATTAATGTAGAGAGACTAATGTTGAAAAAAAAAGGTTTTCCTCTCCATTTGTCAAAACCACAGCCTTTTCATATTTCTCAAGTTTGGATTGTGCACCAGCATTGATTAATGCATACCTTAGTTATGTATTAATTGGCACTAATGCACATGATGTTATGTTGTATTGCTTAATTAAAACATTAATGACTTTAAAGAACACCATGTTTGTATCTGCATCTCTTTCTTGCTGATACTGAAAGAAAAGTGTGAAAATCCCCTCAGTTTATTGGATGCCATAGATATTGATTTTGTACAAGAAAGTACTACACCCAAACACAGTATTGAAATAAATCAAAGAAGAAAAGATGTAGTGCAATAAAGTAGGGAAAGCAAAAAGCAAATGAAGTAGAAAGTGGGTAGGAAGAAAACTGAGATGAATTAGTAAATGGTAGGCCTGTGCGAATGAGGAAGTATTCGATTCAGATTTGGATTCAGCAGATTCAAGGGACAGTGATTTGATTCAGAGATTCGGATTACTGTCCTGAATTAATTTGGCCAAATTGGCTTTGGACGATTCGGTGCTGATTCAGAGAGATTTGATGATTCGGATCGGCTGGGGAGAAGCAGGCAGCTGTGCAGCTGCAGGTTCTCCTGCGGCTCCTCTGGATGTGCCTGCATCTTACTGGACAGGGGGAGCTGTGGGAGAAGCCCCCATGGGCTTGCTGCTGCCTGGCCCCAGCCTAGTCCCAACACTTTAAAAAATAAACCAAAAAAAGCGCCTCAGCTGCAGCAGTAGCAATTAGGGCCTCTGGGCACTGGCAGAGCCCCCCACACAGAATGAGGCAGTGGGGGGCAGCAAGGATTGCCCCCCCTGCTTGGCACCCACGTGGCAGCTGCCCCATGGTGAAGGTGCAGTACACCTAGCAGGATGCCAGCCACTGGGAGCTAGGGCCACTAGGGCTGAGTGGTGCTGGGCTCTGGCTGACATGTGGAGCTGCCCCAGCTCCCAGACAGTGTGCAGCGCCCTGCCGAGCCATGCTGCACCCACACCATGGGGCAGCTACTGTGCAGGTGCCAAGCAGGAGGGTGCTCCTCACTGTCACTGACCCACACTGCATGGGGAGGCTCAGCCATGAGCCCTCAGAGGCCCTGATTGCTGCTGCCAGACCCAGTGCATACAGGGCTTTTTTTTTTTTTAAGTGCTGGAAGCCTGGGATTGGGTGGAGGATGGGCTGGGCAGGGCAGCCATGTAGGCTTCTCCCACAGCTCCTCCAGCTGTGTCTGCCTCTGTCTTGGCAGGGGAAGCCACGGGGACTATGCCTTGCTGCCACTTGCCCAGCTGGCACAGGGGGGATTCCGTGATGCAGGCACGGCTTGCACCAGGCAGCAGCAGGGCATAGCCCTCAAGCCCAGCACTGCCACACACACATCAGTGCTGGGAGCAGGGGCCCTGTCTTGCCACTGCTTGCCAGATGGTGCAGGGGGTGCAGGATGCTGGGGTTATACCCTGCTGCCACTTGCTGTCTTCCGTCCAAGTGAGCCATGCCTGCATCCCGCCCCCCTGCCCAGGCTGGGCAAGCACCAGTAAGGCAGAGCCCCCACTCCTAGTGCTGCCACACCTGCAGCCTGTACCCTCCCACCCCCCATCCCCAAGTAATGCACTCCCCACATCCTAGCTGGGCAGCTTGTCCCAGCCCCAGCCTCAATCCCTCCCTTCCCCATGCCACCTACCTCCCTGCTCCCCCAACCCCAAGAGACTTACCAGCTGCAGGCAGCTGTCACCTGTCTGTTTAGTCTATGGCCAAATCTTCAAAATAGCTGAATCTTTTCCAAAGCTTTTCTGAATCGATTTGGATGCTTCAAATTGATTTGAAGCTTTTTATTGGTCTCCTGATTCAATTCGGATTTGGAGATTTGCTCCCCGAATCAGGCTGAAGCTCCTTTGAATCAAATCAGCTACCAAAGTTTCACACAGCCCTAGTAAATAGTACTGAAACTCACAAATATAAATTTGTTTCTCTATGGAGACAGAAACAAATGCTACTTCAAAATTGTTCCTTATCAAAAGTGTGCATTTCCTATTAATAAGAATATGCATATATATAAAATATATCTATTACATAGATTCTATATAGATACACACAGACATTTTTCCTATCATAATAGCAAATATTTCACTAACTGTCTGTGGACCTGGAAGATGCTTATGCCTTCAGATTGATTTTAAGAGAGATCACAATAATTATAATTTGTATTGTGGTGGCACTAATCATTGATTAGAAACTCAGGTGAACTGATTGCTCTCATTAGCTGAGAAAACTAGTACTCTTCCAGCATAAAATTAAAAATGACCAGATTTGTGACAAAATAAATTATTTGCCTCATATTTTTCATATTCTTCATATTAATTTTATTTTGTCAGATGAAAGTTCAGCCAAAGCTCACAATACATTTCCTTTTAAATAATCTATTGTGTATATGCTGTTACTCAAGGAGGAAAAATAACTTCAGCAGACATATTGGACTTAATTTGAACTTCAGTTGTATATTGCTGCATTAGTTTTGGTAGAATTCAGGCAGCATCTCTCCTAGAATATTTTTTCACCATACCTATTCTCTAGACAGCAAGAGTCTGTCTCTGGGAACTCATATTTCTATGAAGCACAAAAGAAGATTAGGCCACTGAATGGGTTCACATTCCTTTTTCTTTTTTATGAACAACAAGAAAACTTCTGTTTTTCCTATAGCTACTAAATAAAATAAAAATAAATGTATACTAGATGCTTAAAAGTATAGAGTAGAAGTAGTGTGAAATCAGAAAGCATTAATGCCAAAATTATTGTGTAAAAACAACATATAAGAAAACTAAAGCAGATTCAAGTCCAAATTTTCTTTACTTCCAATGTATATTTCCTATTTGATTGACTCTTTAAAATGGTCTAGCTTAGGAAGCTGAAGTTCTAATAAAGCAGAGATAGACTAATACAAACTAGTTAATTCTGATATGCTTTATAATGAATTTATAAGAACGTAGTATTCCTATAAAGCACTTCTTTAAAAAGACTCAGATTATGAGTAAAACTAGATAGGCTTACAAGGAACAATATATGTACATCCATTATAACTTTATAAAGAACAAATCTCTTTGTGTATATATTAGATATTCACACTCAACTGCAGGGTTGTTTAAAATCCAGCTATTAAGTAACAAAACTGACAAATTCTGATAAAAGCTAAGGCCAGGATCCAATGATGTGGGTACCTAAAGTAGGGCTTAGGTGGAATTAAGGCAACCAAGTCTAAAATTTCCATCCAAAAAATTAACTTCTGCCTAAGCCTGAAAAGTATTAGGGCATGCTTAGATGAGCACAGTCATGTTACCTTCATATTGTTCCTGAATGATATCATCCCTTGGAATAAAAATTTTGAAATAACTGTTGATCTACTGTCTTCTAACCACAGGCAATTTCCAAGCATCTCTCTCTCTCTCTCTCTCTCTCTCTCTCTCTCTCTC
>NW_017729032.1:107991021-107996191 GCF_001723915.1 Gavialis gangeticus
CACACACACACACACACACACACACACACACACACACAGAGTTTCTGTTTTCCAGAGATTTTTCATTGACTCTTGCTTTATCTGTTCTGGTAGTACTGTATGTAGAAAGTTTAAAATTACAGTCTCAGTATTCTCACCTACACCATATTCTAATCGCCTTCCTCACCTAAGAACATCTTACTCTACAACTATTCCAACTTGCTATTTAATTTAAATGAAAAAAAAAAAGCTTGACCATGAATTTTAACCATTTCAGAGGAGCACTCCTTGGCATTATAGTTTCCCCCCCCCCCAAACTTAAAATCATTGGTGTTTTATATGCACTGGTCTGAAGTTGTTACAGAACTTTTGAGAGACTCCCAACTCATTTGCTCTTTGCCAAAAAAAAGAAATTCTTTCATTCAGAGAAGTTCTTTTGTAAGAGAACTCATTTAAAAATTCCTAGATGGTAGAAAGAAGTTTTCAACATGTTATATCATGCATCACTTATAGAAAATGATCTGTTCAAGTATTAACATTCTTTCACCATCATTATAACAAAACAGTCCACAGATAATTAGTCATTCAATACTGTTCTTGGAAAAATTAAAGGTTAATTATTTGGTAAGGTATTTGGCAAGTAAAATTAATAGCTGAAAAATGGGAAATAAGTTTAACTTTGAAAGAAAAAAGGAAAACCCATTTTAACTTGCATTACATTTTTATTAGTAGTATTTTCTACAGGATGGACGGACAATATTTCATCAGAGTTGCATATTTATTTGCTAATAACAACTGTAACTGTTACTTAAACTCATTACAGTAACAGAACAAACAGCTTAAAAAGTTTTAAAAAATGGTAAATTTGATTATTAAAAAAAAAAAAAAAAAACAATTATGGGTGATATTTTAAAAAATGCCCGTGGTGGCTCAAACGTTCCCCCCTTCCTCCCCCGCCCCAGTATAGTTAGCAGTAAAATGTATTTAACTGATTACAGTAGGGACAAAGTTGGATCAAAAAGGGGCATCACCCCATTAACTACCTCTTTCTGGATTCATTTTTAAGAAAACAGCCCTTCCATGCCACCACCATTTTGCACAGATGTAATGTTTTACTTTAGCTAATCACCTCAACATCTTTGTGAAATGAGTTGTTTTTATCTCCAAACAGCAATATTAAGACATAGGTTAGGATATATGATGAAGTATGTATATAATAGTTGGGGGTGAAAGTTTATAATCAGTTATCCTGTTTTTCTCTGATTTAAAAAAAAATCCCCAACTATTGGTTAAAAAAGTAACCCCAGGTACACCTTTTTTGTGATTAAAATGAAATACCACTCTGTGTGTGTGTGTGTGTGTGTGTGTGTGTGTAGTGTTTTTTTTATCACAGAAAAATGTGAATTTGGGGTTATTTTTCTTTAACGAAAAATTGGAGACTTTTTAAAATCAGAGAAAATTAGAATCTCTGTTTATAATACACTAGCTTTTTCTGCATTAATTCCCAATATCAAAATTCTAAATTTTCAGTAAGGATCTAGGCACATTCAATTGCCTTTAAACAGTGTAAAAAAAAAAGCAGACACACAACATATATACCTCCACTTTGTTTAGCTTATGAGACTGGTATAAAATTTCCTGGGAATCATTGGGCCAAACAGGGATTAGAAATTGAAGTAAAGATACATTAAGTAAATTGCACTGCCATAGATGTTTAGTATCTACAGCCATCCTGGTATAATTGTTTGTTTGATGCCACTTAGTGGTTAGAAGCAGGTAGCTGCCTACTGTAGCAGCTATCCTGGGATAACTGGTCAGCTCTCCACTCTAGATACACACTGGTGTAGTTTATACTGAGTGTATCCACATGTGCATTTACACTGGCTTAAATTTACTGTGCACTAAATTACTGCTCAGTAAACTGGAATAGGCCAGTGCCTACACGTGCAGGCATTAAAGCACATTAATTTTGTGTGTAGATTGACTTGGGACTAAAGTTAGTCCCAAGTCAGTCCACACACAGTGGAACTGCACAGTAACACACATGTAGATGCCTTACTGCGCAGTAACACTGTGTGCGTGGACTGGCTAATCAGCATAAACCACCATATTTACTGTGCGGTACAGGTGTGCATGTGCACATGTTGACAGATGCTCATACTGTGCAGTAATTTTCCTTACTGTGCAGTAAGTGTGCACATATATGTATGACCGCTGATGCACAAAAGTGATATAAATAACCCTGGCTTCAGTGCTAAAAGTGCTTTTGTGCCTGAAAACACATTCATTTTTTTAAAAGCCAAGAAAAAAAGTTTAAGCAACTTATCTTCTCCTGTGCAGAATTTGTACCTTTACATTAACTAAATCAGAGATGTCTATATTAGACTTCAGGCATTGTTGTCATTTTAATCAGTATATAGGCGACTATGCTATGTCTTTTAAGAGTAATGGTGCAGTAACTGCTTTTTTTTTCTGTGCCATAATTGCTTGTGGAGATAGTCACCATATCTGAAAGTGAATGTATTCAAGTCAACATCAATGTCAAAATTGATGATATATTGGGTTGCAAAGAATTTTTTAATTTTCTCAAATGAGTGAATGAAAGATAGCAATGCAATATAATATACAGTAAGTTGATTTTGAAAGTCACTGTGATATAGTATCTATTTTTCAAAGTAATGACAACTTTCATTATCTTTGTATACATTTTATTTTCATAGTGAAGTTGACAGAAGCATTAATTAGCTTGAACTATCTTGGAACACTATCAAATTGATGATTTTCAACATGATAATATCCACTGTGAGAAAAGAACATCCAAGACAATATTAGATAGCTATCAAAACTAGAGTTAATTGTTCTACTTCTCCTTTCAGTTGGCCATAACATTTTTTCCCCACTCAGTAAATTGTATCACAGATCGCACCATGTTTTATTTTTATTGCCATCAGATTTATAATGCAGGGCTTTAAAGATTATAAAAGAACTTGACTCAGAGCTGATATGATTCTTATAAAAATAAGTAGGAAGCAATGTTTGCATCAACCTCTCTGTCACAGCAATCTGGAAAATCCACAAAAAGTGACCCAGTCAACCTCCAGTGGGGATTCTCGCTACGTCTCTGATTGCGTTTCATTCGTATGGCTTTGATCTTCCTGGACTTTTGGACTTTCGGCTCTCAACCTCGACCTTGATTCTGCGCTACCCACTGACCATCACCGCGACTTACCTCGTATCCGACTTCGGCTTCACTCACCACCTCCATTCAACGTTACAGTTTTCATTTATTTGTTTTCACCCCTACATGAGCTGTTGACCAGCCCTGGGACTATTAAGTTGAGCAGCCGCCCCTAGCCCTCCGGGGTTAGAAAGCAAGGGCTCACTTAAGAACCCCATGGGCCAACAGACCCCTCTGTTGTTCTGTGTTATACTGTAATCGAAGAAATTGTCTACGCCTACGCCATCAAAGCGTAAGTTAAATAAACTACTTTGGTTGGAACCATAAGCCTGTGTGCCACTCAGATTCAACCGCTGCTAATCCCACCTGTTCGTACACCCTCGGCCCACCGTGCCCGATTTCACCACAGTTAGATAAGGCAAAAAATGGCTGGCCCAGTTATTCTTAGTTTACCTGAGAAGTACACTAAGTTAGAATAGGCACAGGTTATCTCGATCTGTCAAATGCCTGTACATGTTCAAATCACAGACCCAGGTCTAGGAAAACCCAGCTTCTCACTCTAGACCCAAGGCTGTGCTCTTCTGACCTCCCCCCACCTACTGTCCCCCAAGTCCCCCACATCTGGATGAATAACTCTCCTGCTGGATAGCATGGACAGCTCTAGGTTGCCCATACCGTCTTTCCTTAAAAGAAACAGATGTCCATCACAAAATAGCAGCACAAATATATACTACCTTCTGTCACAGATGCAAATTTAGGCATTTGTGGTATGACAAAGGGTGTCACACACAAAAACTTTTTTTTTTTTTTGCTTTGTGACACTGTTTTTTTCCAGCACAAAGGTGACATTTGTTTGCATTAAAGGAGGACAGCTATTTCACTTTGCACTCCTAAACAGTTAAAGAGTCACATAAGTTCTGGTTTTGGCACTTATGCACAGTTTGCAATCCTATTCCATGTGCACTGTGGACACATAAGCATCCACATGACTACTAAGCATGCTAAGGAAGCTGAACACTGGCTGAGCAAGTATACAGCCTAGAACATGCATGCCTGAGCCATGCGGAAGCTGCACATGGAATAGGACTCAAACAATGCATAAATGCTAAAAAATGACAGTTAAACAGCTGGTTAAATGCCATTTAGGCAGACAAGTGAAACAGAATATGTGCTATGCATCAGGTAACTCTAGGAAATTCAGAAAGTCTAGAGATGCCTCTATATAGTTTCTATAAAATGCTAATACAAACAGGTATTTCTGATTTTCTGACCCTTCAGGAGCTTCAGCACCTAAATTACAATAGGTGTTAGGCATCTCTCTCCACCTGTGATTCATGATACCTAGGATCATTGTAGAGCATAGTAATACAATGGACTGTAAAAGATCGATGATGGAAAATCTTTCTTCTCCTGACTGGTTGCTGAATAGCATAATGTTTAAACAAATTTCCCAGGAAGTATGAGAAAGACTTGGTACTAAATCTCCCCTAGCTTGAATCCCTAGTACCAAACTATAAAAAGAGACAAAATAAGAATATTCTCCACTCCTGTTGTTCTAAATGAGCCACTGGGAAAATATGAACCATGGGCCCACAAGGAAATTAAAAGGCAGTATCACTTTTTAACCTAGGGACTTTCCCTAAAGATAGATATTCATCAGATGTTATCGTTGTTGCCAATCATATTTGTGTTCCTTTTCAATTAATGATGATCTCCACCCCCGGGTGTTGAGGGAGCTAGCTGGGGTTATTGCAGGGCCCCTGGCATGGCTCTATGAGCGATCGTGGTGCTTGGGACAGGTGCCAGATGATTGGAAGGTAGCAAATGTGGTCCCCATCTTCAAGAAGGGGAAGAGGGAGGACCCAGGTAACTATAGGCCCATCAGTCTTACCTCAATCCTGGGGAAACTCTTTGAGAAGATCATCAAGGAGCACATTTGTGATGGGCCGGCATCAGAAATGATGCTCAGGGGCAATCAGCATGGATTTATTAGGGGGAGATCATGTCAGACCA
>NW_017729032.1:107996679-108001689 GCF_001723915.1 Gavialis gangeticus
GCCCGCTGGCATAACAAGGAGTAATGGGCACAAGTTGATGGAGAGGAGGTATAGATTGGACATCCGCAAAAACTACTTCACAGTTAGGGCGGCTAGGAGCTGGAACCAACTTCCAAGGGAAGTGGTGCTGGCCCCTACCCTGGGGGTCTTTAAGAAGAGGCTGGATGCCTACCTGGCTGGACTCATTTGAGTCCTGTTTCTTGTTTTGGGGTTTTTGTTGTTCTCCCGCCCTGGCGGGGGGTCAGGCTAGAAGATCTACTAGGTCCCTTCCAACCCTTAATCTATGAATCTATGAATCTATGAATTCCTTTGCCATGGAAAAATGTATAACCAGTACTAACTAGCCAATGGCTGCCCACTGACTCAACTTCAGCAAGAGAGAAGAGCTCTCCCCTCAGGTGCATCCAAGAAGCATGCACATGCAGGCATGGGAGATCCCAGTGTCAAAATATCCACAACAGAAAAAAGTCGGATGGTGCGCATAGCAGCAGTGTGTACCACCTGAAACCAAAGCCTGGCTGGCAAAAGCCACACTCCAGGTGCCAGCCAGGCTCCACACACCTGGATATCTGCTGCTGGAGCCTCGGGAGTTTCCCAGGACTCCAGGTAAGACTTCTGGGGCCAGCCTAGGTATTGGCCCCAGCCTCCCCTACCCCACTCAAGGCAACTTGTTTTGTGCCAGAGTGCATGGGTAGGGACATTCCCCAGGGACAACTAGCAGTGGCACAAATATGTACTGCTGTTAGTTGTCCCTGGGGAATGCATGTTCCCACTCATGGGGATGGTCCAATCTAGTATTTTCTATAGTTTGATGGTTAGGGTATTTAGCTGGGAAGTGGGAGATATGGGGTGCAATTTCTGCAGTGTAAAGAGGATTCCATGTTCTGAGGAAGTGTCTTAATTTCTAGGCTTTTGGCAGAAAGTAGGCATTACTACTACCATAGGTTTTGATCTGAATTCAGTGTTTTAGAAGTAACTCATGGTTTTTAACTTCTTATCATGTTGGCCTTTTTTGGGCTTTAAAGAACAGCTTGGGTATGTCGTGGGCCAGTAGGGGGTGCTCCTGTGCTGAGCTACCCGCTGTGCCCTACCACCTTCCAGGCTCTGAGTGCCTTCCTGGGGGCACCTCACATCTGGCCGACCCCCTTCCTGGAGCACACTGTCTAGTGTGGGGATAACACCACTACTACCCAGGTTCTGGACTGATCCTGGCCCTGTGCCCCCTGGGAAACACAGACCTAGTAGTCCTTGAGGGTACTCAACCCACTCCAAGACCTTAGGATGCTTCCCTTAGTCTGAAGCACAAATAGTGGTCTCCCTTAGTCATCCAAACCAAGGGGGCCCCAAAGCATAATTTAGATCCTCTCCCAATAAGTCTCCCATGCTAAATACAAAGGAGAACTTTATTGGCTACAAGGAGTAGGTTTGGAATAGGTACAGGGTAGAGCAATACCAGAGAAATCATATGGAGCAAACAGGGTGGATGGGTAACCTTTGATCATGCATCTGAGTTACTACAAGCTATATATCTAGTTAGATCTCAGGTGGCTTACAAGTATCATCCAGAGGCAGGTAGAGATTCCCACTAGAGGCAGGCAGCTCATTGATCAAGAGAAAAGAGCAAGAGAAAGAGCAAGTTTCATATGGTCCAGCTTCTCTCTGAGTTTTTTGTCATGGCTACTGCCCTTTCTCCTGGGCATTCCATAACTTATATAGACCTTATGACTTCATTTACCTGGTTCAATGGAAGCCAGCACCTGTTGGTTGCCAGCCAACCAATTTGAAATGCATCACTGGTTGCTGGGCAGACTGGCATTGCTTAGAACAATAGGGAATCTAAGCCCCGCCCCCCCAGCCTGGTATGCGATGTCAGTCATGTAGGAAGAGGAAGCAGGTTTTCTCCCTCCCTCTGGAATGTATCCAGCTCAGGTAGGGCAGTTCAGGGTTACCTGGAGCCCACAGGATGTCTTCCCTTTGCAGTGACCATGTTAACCAAACTGTCACATAGCAGAGTTTTTGGGGAGAGACAGAGGTGGCATTCTGCCACAGGGTGCCACCTGGGACCAGTCTGAATATCACTGGGCACATCCACACATGATGCTACATCACCATAGCAACATGCTATGGCAATGTAGCACCAATGAGCAAAAACTGACGCCGCTGTTACAATGCTGTAGCAACCCTCAGTATAGCACATTGTTACAGCAATGTAGGGGCTAAAAATAACTGTGTGCCACCAGCCTGGCAAAGTACGGGCTGTTACTGCACCATCAGGGTATGTGTAGATGTGCCCACTGAGACTTAATTGTCAAAGTGCCTCCTGTGACTTGCTTCTCATTAGCTGTAAGTGCCTAAGATGGCTTCCCAGGGACCCTTGCAATTCCATACAGAGGTACATAGTGCATTTAGGCATTTGATTTTGTATGGTGCTGGGGCCAACTCATTTTGAATTGTTGCTTAGTAAAATCTGCCTATGTACCACTTAAGCATCCACTGAGACAATGTGAATATGATCCAAAAAAGAATAATAACAATATGTCCATTTTTCATGAAGTTTACACTACTGGGGGAAAAATATCGTCCCATATAAACAGTATGAACATGCTACTGTTGAATCAGTAGTTGCATTAATGACATTAGCTTACCATTTCCAAGAAGCGTAATTTTGACTTTTATGTATTTCATGACCCAGACCTATATAGACTCAAATATAATTATATTTTTTAATCTAAGCACTTTTATTTTGAAAATATGGTCACATTGCATGGAAGTAGCACAGGAAGGATGAAAATTTGAAGCTGGAAGTTTATTTTTCTAATTTTTAATTTTTTGCAGAATGTTATGCACATGTAAAAATATGCTCTTGAAATATAAGCCCTGACGGAACTTTAAAATGAAGCCATCTGCAATGTGCCTAACACTAAGGGGGGTACAAAGAAATAAATAGCCTTCCTGCATATTTCTATTCCTGAGACTCTTTAACATTCAGACTTGAGCTTTAATGCTTTGTTGGTCTGAGATCCCACAAACTGGGAGACAATTTTCATCTTGAAAGAAAGATAATTCTTAGCATGTCCAACCACACCTGAAGGTGAAATTGTTTGCAAGCTGGCACAGTACAGTGCACAAGAATACATTATAGAATACTGGGTCAATTAAATCTAATTTCTTCAAAGAAAAAAACATGTTGAGTTTATTATAAAGATGTGAGTGATATAACAGCAATAGCTGTCTTGATGAGAATAGCATTCCCAGGGAAATGTCTCAGTGTCACTCATCTATCTGAAGGAGGAGACAAGATGTTACATTACATTTTTATTCAATTTAACAATTAGGTGAGCTGTTACTTGAATACTTTTAAACAGCCCTGCTCTAAAGAGCTATTAGAGATGTGCAAAAAATGTAAATTGAAATAAAAATGTCTTCGTGTCTTTTAATTATTCTTCTTTATTAACTGAAAAATAAGTCTGTATCTAAGTGAAAATTCAAAATACTGAAAACAAAAAATATGTTGACAGATACTTTTCATTTTTAATGAAAAAATTACCATTGCACCCATATTTGTTCAAACAATTTTGATCAAAAGCTAATAACACATAAATAAAATCTACTTTTTAAACAATATTCTAAAAAGTGAGAATGTTGCACTTTATAGTTATTTGCCCTTGATTATCATCATGGTATTCAAAATTTACCTGTATTTCTAGAAATGGAATCCAGTCACTGCACACAATGCTTCAGATGTGACACTAACCCACAATCTCAGGAAAGGATAAAGCCAAAGGAAATATAGCTCATACTACATTGGCAAAGGGTACAATATATATACCCAAAATGTAAAAGTCAGTTTCATTTTCCAATTCAACAAGAGAGACTGATACCACTAACAGCACCATCTTGGAACAGTCTTGGATGGTGGGAGGAAAGGGACTTTGAAGAGTTCCTTTACAAAAAACTCTGCACATATTTTACATCTAGTATTCTGGTTCCACTGATGTCCAGGGCAGAACTCACTTTGAATTTCATAGGATTCTTCTGCTCCACTCATACAGAATTCCTTAAAATTGATGCAATCTTTTTAACACCACTTAAATCAAGGTTTGTTACATGTGTATTCACCTTTTTACAAGTATTCAGGCTCCTAAAATTGAAGTTGTGTGTCTTTGGCAAGATCCATAAGGCACATCCAGATGAGTTCACATGTGCCTCTTGCAGCATCTCAAACCCTTTTGAAATGCTGCAAGAGGCACATGCAGGAACAGGAAAAGGTTTTCACCACTGGAATTTTGTAGCACAGGGGAAAAATTAGACCCCTGGATATTTAGGGGTAAAAAAAAAAAGCTAAAAAAAACAAGGCAGGGAATGGTCCTGGACCATGTCCTGAGGCAACAGGAGGCTGAGTCCTCTACAGAGATGCTCTGGCTGCCAGAACATCTCTGTGGTTGACCCTTGCCCTGGTGCTGAAGCACACTACCTACCAGTGCACAGCAGGCAGGGCTCCAGTGCCGGTAAGTGAGGGGTCAGGGGGCTGGAGAAGGGGGGGGAGCACTATGGGGGGGACCCCTGCTGGCCCCACCTGCTCCCCCAGCCCCCTCAATCCCTGCCCTGCCCAGACCCACCCCCGGCTAAACAAACAATACCTCAGCTAGAGCCTGCTAATGAGACCCCAAATGCCTGTGCCTCACTGCAATACTAGGTACAACTTAAAAACTGTACTTCTCTTGGGTGAGAGGAGGAGACCTGAAGGGAATCTCTGTAGGCCCCTGCACTGTTAATTTGAGCTACATGCGAGCTCTGTTCCCCGGTACATGGGATGTAGGCAGTGGCAGAGATGCACTAGTATTGTACATCAGGTGGAATTTGGAAGATGCCAATACACAGTATCCATGTAGATCTTCCATGAAAGCTTCTTTATTATAGCTGTCTATGAGGTAGGAGGATCTCCCTATAATAAATGGCATAACACACTCCAGCATCCACATAAGGCTAAACAGAAGTAAACGCAATTCT
>NW_017729032.1:108006689-108008036 GCF_001723915.1 Gavialis gangeticus
TATCCCCCAGCCCCCTGAGGCCCCCAATCCTTGCCCCCCCACCCCAGCATCCCCACAATAAAAAAACAAAACAAATAACCCCAACCCCCAGGCACTTACTGGCAGTTCCACCTATCATCTGGGTGACTTGGGCACAGCCTGCACAGCACAGGGCAGAGTGGCAGCCCCAGAAGCTCAGCCCAGGCTCTGCTGTAACTTGCTGTTGTGTGCTGCCCGGGGGACTCTACTAGGAGGCCCTGAAGCCCCCACAGCCCCTGCTTCGATGGTGAGTAGAGGCTTTTTTTTCCTGTTTTTTTTCTCTTTTCTTTTTTTTAAAGTGCCGGTGCCTGGGGTTGGAGGGTCAGCCATGGGGATGGGAGGGTGAAAGTGCAGGATGGGGCTGGGAAGTGAAGACATTGAGGGGCCTGGAGGAGCAGGGGGGTGGGGCTAGAGGGGCAGCCATTGGGGGTCTGCAGCAGCTTGCGGGGGATGAGGCCAGGTGGGGCAGCAATCAGGAGGCTGGGGTGAGGCATGTGGGCCCTGTGAGGGGGTGGTAACCCCTGTGGAGGCCATTTGGCCCCTTTTGGTGGGGCTGTTATCCCTGGTGAGGAGCTGTTGTCCCTTTGGGGGGGCTGTTAACCCTGTGCGGGGCTGTTGCCCTTGTGGGGGGCTGTAGCCTCGTTGGGGGGTAGCAAAACATATAGGTATTTAGAATTCATTTTATTATGATGACAGACACACTGCTAGGTGTCCGCATTGTTTTAACACTAGATATATCAATAAAACATGCCCAACTGATCGCTGTCTCTCAGTCTCTGTCTCTATATATATAGTAGTCTTTTGTTTTACTTGTGGAGGAACATGGATTTTGGGGTATTTTACAGAGCTTTGGGATTTTTTTATCAGGGATTTTTCAGTTTTCCAATAGGGAACACCAGAATTCCTGCTAGGGAGGCCAGTGGCAGGACCCTGCATGCTCAGACCTGGCATCTTGGACCTAGCTGAAGGTGGTTGACCTCCTGGCAAATTGGGGCCAGGAGGACATGCTTTGACAGTTCAAAGCAGGTCACCACACCCGGAACATCTTCCAAGCAATAGATGCCCATATGGCTGGGCAGGGGAGCACATGGCAGTAGTGCCATACAAAAGCCAACTCTGCAGCCACAGCCCACTGGCAGCTGGCCCAGAGGGGCATATGCCTCTATTGGATGTGCAGTCCTCATCTGGATCTGACAGGTGCACAGAAAGGTACAGCCAGGCAGCAGCCCCCACTGCTAGACTGCTGCAGTGGGTAAAGGGTGCAGGGAACTCTCAGGGCTGCTTCAGCAGTCCAGCTGGCACAAGGGGTAATGTCCCCAGGTACCAATT
>NW_017729032.1:108013036-108013836 GCF_001723915.1 Gavialis gangeticus
GGGATTGAGGGGGTGGGGGGAGTGGGCGGGGCCAGTGGGGGGTCCCTCCTATAGTTCCCTCCCCACTTCTTCAGCCCCTACCGACCCTTTATTTGCCGGCACTGGTAATATGATATATTTTCCTTTAGTCTTTTTCAGCCATTATTTCTCTGTAAGTGAATGTTCTAAGTTTTAAGGAAACTTTATTTAACTTTGCAATGCTCCTTCCACCTCCCCCTTCCCATACTGTATTCCCTCTTTTCATCATTCATTCCATCTGTTTGAATCATCATTTTTAGTTTGATCTAATATAGTACAATTAGAAAATGTATTTTATCTTCTCTTTAGATAAATCTATTTAATCTTCATCCCCACCATTTTTCCTCATACCTTCCTTTTCACTTTCTTCATTTTTCCATTTTTCCTCTTCCCCCAATCATCACTGTCCCTTTATAATTTTGTCTTTTTCCCATTCTAATAGGGCACCTTGGTCCCTATGCTACAAACTACCAGGTACCTTGACTGACCTGAGAATCCTCATAGTTTGGTTTCAGAGGACATCTGACCAGGAGCCAGGCTTAGTCAGCACTGACAGTCCTTCTCTGAGCCTGACTCCCCACTTCTATACCCCTCCTGAAGGCCTGACATTGTTTGCAAGAATGCCTGGGCAGGGGCAACCCAGACCAGAAGCTCTCTTTAAGTCCTCCTTCACCAGGGACAAGCCAATGAATGCCATAACATCCATATTTTCTACTCTGGCTTCTTCCCATATATTTTCTGCTACCCCTCCCCCCCACACACACTGCTACTCTCCCTTTCCA
>NW_017729032.1:108018836-108019328 GCF_001723915.1 Gavialis gangeticus
AGAGCTAGTAGCCCTGAGCTACTTGCCAGGGCTGCTTTTTGTATTGATGGGGCCAGGACAGTGCAGTTCTTTATACTACTGGGGACAGCACGGGTTCTGGCCCCAAGCTCTAGCTCCTCCTGTCTGCAGATCTTGGAGGAGCCAGTCAGGGTTATTTTGCCCTAAGTTGTACAATTTGCTCTACAACAAAGTGCACGTCCAAGCAAGTGCGCTGAGGCAAAAAGCACTGGCTGCCCTCTCACATGCGCTACGGCCCCCACACAAGGGCTACAGCCTCCCAACAGGTGTTAGAGCCCCCAAACAGGGGTTACAGCCCCCAACAGGGGTTATGGCCCCCACACAGGGGCTACGGCTCCCACACAGGGGCTACAGCCATATACAGCCCAAGAGGGACCAAATAGCTCCCACAGAAGCTACCCCCCCCGCAAGGCCAACATGCCCCACCCCAGCCCCCCGATTGCTGCTCCACCTGGCCCCAACCCCTGGCAGCTG
>NW_017729032.1:108019399-108022644 GCF_001723915.1 Gavialis gangeticus
GGGATTGAGGGGGTGGGGGGAGTGGGCGGGGCCAGTGGGGGGTCCCTCCTATAGTTCCCTCCCCACTTCTTCAGCCCCTACCGACCCTTTATTTGCCGGCACTGGTAATATGATATATTTTCCTTTAGTCTTTTTCAGCCATTATTTCTCTGTAAGTGAATGTTCTAAGTTTTAAGGAAACTTTATTTAACTTTGCAATGCTCCTTCCACCTCCCCCTTCCCATACTGTATTCCCTCTTTTCATCATTCATTCCATCTGTTTGAATCATCATTTTTAGTTTGATCTAATATAGTACAATTAGAAAATGTATTTTATCTTCTCTTTAGATAAATCTATTTAATCTTCATCCCCACCATTTTTCCTCATACCTTCCTTTTCACTTTCTTCATTTTTCCATTTTTCCTCTTCCCCCAATCATCACTGTCCCTTTATAATTTTGTCTTTTTCCCATTCTAATAGGGCACCTTGGTCCCTATGCTACAAACTACCAGGTACCTTGACTGACCTGAGAATCCTCATAGTTTGGTTTCAGAGGACATCTGACCAGGAGCCAGGCTTAGTCAGCACTGACAGTCCTTCTCTGAGCCTGACTCCCCACTTCTATACCCCTCCTGAAGGCCTGACATTGTTTGCAAGAATGCCTGGGCAGGGGCAACCCAGACCAGAAGCTCTCTTTAAGTCCTCCTTCACCAGGGACAAGCCAATGAATGCCATAACATCCATATTTTCTACTCTGGCTTCTTCCCATATATTTTCTGCTACCCCTCCCCCCCACACACACTGCTACTCTCCCTTTCCACTGCATAGAATCATAGAAGTAGGGTCGGAAGGGACCTTGTAGATCTTCAAGTCCGACCCCCTGCCTGGACAGGAGAAAAAATGGCTCAAATGATCCCAGCTAAGCAGGCATCAAGCCTCCTCTTAAAGACCCCCAGGGTAGGAGCCAGCACCACTTCCCTTGGAAGTTGGTTCCAGATCCTAGCTGCATACCCCCCCGCCCCACATATTCTTGTGCCAAATCTTGTAAGAATTGATAATAATGCAAAAAGTTCCCCATTTACTTCAGTAGTGAAGGATGAAGTCCCTTATGTGTATGCCCTTTAGGTATTTCTTTCCGTCTTTGATCTTTTTACTTAGCTCCATTATTGGAGCATTAAATTGGGATGATGGGATAATATTGCTGACACATCTCTGGTCACTGCCTCTCCCTCCAAACTCTCTGTCCTTGTTAATTTACCCTAGGGAAAAGATAGTTGAGTCAGTCATAACTGAAATATTTATCTATATTTATTAAAAACTAGAAAAAGAAAACAACTGAGCATCATATTTGCTTATTCGCTTTCTGACAAATCATAACTGGAGGACTGAACTTTAAGTCAAGTTTTAATATATATATATATATATATATTAGAACAATTAATTCCACTCACCAAAGTGTTTTATTGATCATTAGAATTTAAAAACATTACGGTGAAATTTCACATTTACATATCAAACAGAATCTGATCACATAGTGGCAGGAGAATTTATTTTAAAATATATCAACATAAAATATACTTCCTTTTCAGTGAATAAAAATTTAAGTCTGCCTCTCCTTTTATTGTTAAGGAAACCTATGAGTATTTGACTGTATTTTTAACATCATCATAATTTCACCTTGTGTGTGTGGATACCAGTGATAAATTTGCCATTTAAGAATAAGCCTGCTTGCTGACTTTTACAATATAGAAAAATAATTTAAATTATTTTTGCAGGACACTGAATGAGCTATGTGCTAAAATATTTAGCTATATGAACACTTCAGGACAGGACTTTCTTTAACAAAAGCTTCCCATTCAAGCTTTTATCAGCGTCCTCCATCCTGGGTTATACCAAGAGCAGTATCCTCAAACCATCCTTTATGTTGAAAACTTTACTTCTATCACTGAAGCACAAACATATAGTCAATCTCCTTGGCTTTATTTTGCCACCACTGCTTTTTGATTTTATGGATCCTCCTTTAAGCTTTGACTTTGAGGAGCTGATAAGTCTTTTTCTTCTGCTGAGATGTAATCTTGAGATGTTATCTTGCCAAGCTGAATGAACCCTTCCCTTCCAGGGACCAAAACCTTGTAGGGCTGGAGAGGCTTGCATGTTCCAGTGATTCTCAGAGTTTTGTCATCTTGGAGTCTTTCTTTCCTGGAAGGGTCACCCATGACAAACAGGGATGAGGGAAGGCTACACCTCCTACAAATGGAAACCAGCCCAGGATAGACATGTTCATAAAATCAGGATCACTATCAAGAATCAGCTTGTTAGTCAACTTACAGATCCCACTGTGGACATCAATGAACATCTTCTGACCGTCTGTCCTAAGCTCAGAAACAACCAGTATGCCACTGTCATCAGTGTATGTGTTCCAAAGCATAATGGTGACAATGATGACAATGGCAATGAACAATTCTTTTCCAAACTTGCCCAAGTTCTGATTAATACTCCCAAGGAGGACAAGATCATTCTCTTTGGTGACTTCAATACGAGAGTCATGCAAGACCTGGAACTCTGGAGTAGCACCACTGTGAAGGAAGGAACAGGGAAAACTAACTCCAATGGCATCTTTTTTCCTGAGTAACAGCATAAAGCAAAGTTTCATCATTAACTTTATCTGAAAACACAATGTTCAGACAAAGTGAAAAATATAAGACTACCTAGAGACACTCTTGCTCTAAGGACTGGTACTACCTTGACTGTGTTAGAACCCAAGATTGGATGGATGCCTGTATCACACAAGCTATGAAAAAAAACAATGATTTTTGGACAAATCATCATCTTGTTAGCTCCATTGTGACAATCTGGATTGCTCTGAAACACTGAAAATAGCCAAAAGTGATGTGATTCAACATTAAATCTCTTCAAGACCGAAAGGTCTGCTAGGATCTCCAATAGTGTCTTCATGAAAAGTTCCTTGTCCTGCCCTCAACTAAAGGGAACATTAAGGAATTCTGAAAGGGATTTAAAACTGATATCCATACAGCCTGTGCTTAATCCATTAGCTATACCACCTAAGACTGGTTCAATGAGAGTGACACTGAGAGTGGGGCAGCAGATCCAGCCCCTCATTTTGATGTCCATCCATAATTAATTGTGACCATGAGTAATTCATGATCTAACAAACTACAGTATATCTTAGTATGCACAGTTTTCTAGGACATGGATGGCAAGGAATTATTTTATAAGTTACTGAATTGAACATCTAGAAAAGATA
>NW_017729032.1:108022659-108026131 GCF_001723915.1 Gavialis gangeticus
ATATATATATACACAGCACTTACAGCATAGGCAAACATTCAAAAAAAGAAGGGGGAGCTACTGCTTGGAAGTATATAGCATAACATCTATACTATTGGAAGGGAGGGGCATAGCTCTCTATCCTCTTCTGAAACCAGTCCAAGTGAAGATTTATCCATGCCCTCTGTGAACCAAATAATTACTCTTCCTACTCAGTTTATGACAGACCTACACAAAATACTGAATTGACAGGATCTGTTAGGTGAATGGGGCCAAACTTCAAGCAGGTCAGAGATTTCTAAAGGCTCAGCATTTGCTACAGTTTAGTGCCTAGACAATGTATATCCCATGAACTTGTCATTAGAATTACTTGAAAGCAAGAGATGTCTCTAAGTGTATAAGGATGGGAACTGTGCCCTCTCACTCCCTGGTCTCACTCCCTCACCACCAGACAAAGGTTTCAAACTCACTCTGTGCCCTGGGCCAGATTTGGACCTTAGGCCCCCCTACAAGCATAAGGTATGGGAGATGAGGCAAAGCAGCAGCTCTGGCATGGGTTGATGGCTTCAGCCAGGGGCATAAGATAGAGGTGGCTCCGGCCAAGGACACTTGGTAGCAGCAGAATCTATATCTTAGGGCATGTGGTGGTAGCAGCTCAGTCATGGGGCAGCAGATCCAGCACAGGGCAGTGGCAGAGGAGGGAGTCAAAGCTGCTTCTTGCCACAGTGACAGACATGGCAACAGGCCAAGTGGCTACAGGGCTGACAGGGTTGCATCAGCCCTTTCTTGTTCTCCTTCTGCTGTCCATGTCCATCTCCATCAAAGACCAGGGCCCCAATTTTTGTAACCCCTAGGAATGTCCCTGACTTCCCTAGCCCAGCAGGCCAGAAGCATTGGCTGTGTGGGCCAGTCTCATCTGCAGGACTATATTTGACACCCCAGCATAAAACTTTTTTGCTAAAAGTTGTGAGGGGTCTTCTTGTCAAACCTTTTCTATTAGTACTTGTGTTGGCGGCTAAAGTTTACACATCTGATAGTATCTGCATACCCAGCCAATTCTAGTCTGCCTCAGAGCCTAGGCAGCTCTGAGCATGCTCAAAATGGGAGTTCAGGGCAAAAATAGCTACACAAGTCTGAATGTAATCCAAAGTGCACATAAGGCTGAGTATTGCAGTTACACAGCAGTAAGTTGCACATAGGTGAAAAGGTGAAACAGAAGTTAGCCCTATGGGTACCTGTTGATGTGCAGGGATGCTGCTTCTTACAGCACATTTGAACAGACTCAATTAGTCAGTTAATCAAGTCAGCCTGTTGCATCCCTATGACACTATAATACGTCTTATACCGGCAAAGAGACTAAGAGATGGTTGTCCTAAATTAAAAGCACGTTTATTGATGCAAATAAAACTCTAATTAGAATTGTAGCAGTGTTAGCAATGAAAACTTTTGGGTTTGTAGCTAGTCAAAGAAGATGCTCAGTACCCTGTAATGTTACAAACTCAACTTCATTGGTTGATCAGGTGGTGAAGTTTTGTCCAGGGCTCCTGGTGCCCACGTCTGATGTCAAGATAGGATCTTGGACTGGTGACAGGAACTTTTCAGGCTTTCTTCAGGAGTGTTCCAAAGGGTACATTCTCTCACCTATCTTTATATACCATAGAGCTTGCATTTCTTAATGCTTAAAATTACCTTAAGCCTTCCTCTTAATACATATTAATTATCTTGCTTCTGCTTGTCAAACATGATTGCTTTACCTGGAATGTTCTTTTCTGACATAATTTTTTCATGCTTAGGTGGAAGTAGGTTTTGGTCTGATTGTTCCTGTTGCCCAGGTTATATTTACAGACAACCCCCATTTAATGCTGTTTTTGCTTAGCGCTATTTCACTATAATGCTCATTTTAAATTGATACCTGATTTCATTTAGTGCTTAGCAAGTTTCATTATAACACTCACAGTCACCATCTCGAGTCATTAAAAACAATTGTGGTCACCATCTTGGGTCATCAAATACTTTGGGTTTCACTTAATGCTCATTTCACTTAACGCTATTCAGGAACAAATGAAGAGGGCTAAGCAGGGGTTGCCTGTATTCAATTTAGTTAGGCAGTTGCTGATTCATTTTAAGTCAGGAACAGTATTTTTCCATCTGCTCCTTTCACTGGGTGCATGTCTCTATCACACTTCAAGATAAACATGCAGCTTGAGATAAGCACAAAGGTCAAACTGAGGCTTGAAGGCCTCTGGGTCATAACACACTGCAGTGTGGTAACTAGCATGCTCTAGCAGCCTCCACATCTCATGTATTCAGTTTCCTTGCACTTCAAAATGGCATTGGGGCACTGTAACTGAAGCTCATAAAATAATTAAAGCTTTAGTTAGCTCATTCGAGCTTTAGTTAAAGCACCGCCACCACCATTTTGAAACATAGGATGCTGAATATACGAGATGCTGCAGGCGCATTAATTAGAGAGGTCTCAGAGCCACTCTAATTAAAGCCTTCCCCCTCCCCACCCCTGGACCATGTGTAAAGCTGCCCTAAGTTTTTACTGTGCATTTGTTCCACAATTACCTACCTCTTGTCCATGTCCCAGTGATGCAATTTAAACTCCAGTATGAAGGGTGGAGAACTGCTGAAGAATGGTGCTAGAAGGAAACACAAAATGAAGCAAAAAAACTTACCTCTCATAATGGTTGGCCTGGTTGCCCTTTCATGGTCAACCAGGTCTCCAGCTGTAGGCACGATCAGAGAGACAAACATCCACTTTCGATAACACCACAAGCAAATGACAGTTCCAAAAGTTAGCTTTCAGCAAGCAACAGCATCAGCTCAATGACACACACTTGCCACAAGCTGTGTCATCATGGAGGGCTCAATAAACTCATTCCCAAACTTTTCCCTGTAAAAGGCAGCTTGTTTTAGAGGCACTGACTGAGCTCAGCAGTGCCAGATCTTTTTTCTCCTTTGTGCAGGCTGTTCCATATGGGTTATCACAGCTTCAGGGCTGCAGTTCAGGGCTCAATGTTTTCTACATTAAGGATATAGAAAAAGGATGAGGAAAGAACAAGGAGTTCATGAAAATAAGCTTCTGGGTCACTGCAGGACAGCCACTACAAGCTGACTGAGCAGCTGCTCTATGTGCCCTGCCTGAGGCGCCATCCTGACTGTCAGTTTGACATGAAACACTTCTGTGAAGTGGGTGTGTGAGATCTATCATGTGAGCTTGAAACACATTTTACATTCATAGCAACCATATTAGGATGCTTGTAAAGGGGCAAGGTATAAATTAAACTTAACACTTCATGAATATTGAGGGTATCTGATACAGTAAAAGCTCTGTTATCCAGCATCCCCTGGGAATGGGGAATGCCGGTTAATCAAATATGCCAGTTTCATAAAAATAGACATTTGGGCTGGAAGGGACCTTTGAAGATCATCGAGTCTAGCCCCCTACCCCAAGGGCAGGAAGTCAGCAGGGGTCATAGGATCCCAG
>NW_017729032.1:108031131-108037095 GCF_001723915.1 Gavialis gangeticus
GCTTTGCCCTGGGCTATGGGATGAAGAAGTGACAAGAACTCTGCTCACAGTGGCAGCGAAACCCGGAAATGGTACTTCCAGTTTCGCTTTTGCCGTGTCCCTTGGATGCCAGTTAATAGAGTTTTCCAGCTAATAAAGTGTCGATTAATGCAGCTTTTGCTGTATATATGTACTTTTCTTGAAAATTTTACTCTGAACTAGATATCAGGTGACACAAAGTAGCTTTAAACTAATATTTTTCTGAAGTTTTAATGATGTACCATTTACAAGGGCTTTAATTTTTAAACATATTTTTTTTTTAAATAGATTGCAGTATCTAAAAATATTCCAGATAGTATGGCATTTGGACTTTGTGCTTATTCACACACACACACACATACACACACACACACACACACGCACACACAAATATCTGTTTATTATTCACATCAGCACTTTATTATGTGAGTTTCCAATAGGTATCTAATGAAAAAGAAAAAATATCAGCTTTTGAATTGTTGCTATTACTTTATCTCATTTATTCTACCATATGAAAATATCATGTTATTAATTCATATTTGATAAAATATTCTTATACTTTTAAACCCCTATGTCAACAAAATAACAGCCATAATCTTCCTCTTGTGATAAGTGAATAATATAAAATAGTAGAAAGATTATATAAAAAACCAGGATAGAGAAGAAATTGTATTTGGATATTGACCATGATATGTGCGTGTTCAAGCAAAATAACTTCTTCTTGTGATGGGATATTTATTCTAACATATTACTAATTTTTTAGACTGTGAATCTAACCATGATTCAGGATTCAATGGGATCCCTGTAAAGAAAGACTTGTGTAAAATAACAGAGTATCAACACAGTGACTCAAAGCTCCCCTCAGCTTTCCTTTTCTTAACCTTGGAGACAGCACTCTATACCTAAGTAGAATTATGCAGTCCTAAACTATCATGCCCAAATCTTCAGTTGCAATAAATAACCCTAAATACAAAGACTACCCAGACCTACACATACCTGATAATCCATCCCTAAAATATTTTTCTTCAGTTGTGAAACTCCCATCGAATTAACAAAGCCAGGTTTTCACAATGTCTTTATTATTACAGATGGTTCCAAATTGAAACTCCAGATCTGAAAGTCCTGATGTTGAGCAGATTGTGATGCATATCTAAAATTTGGACTTATCAGCAGGAATCCTGTTTTTCTCTAATTTAAAAAAAATCTGCAATTTTCAGTTAAAAAAAGTAACCTCAAATCCACATTTTTCTGTCATTAAAATGAAACACCATTATATAGATAGATATCTATGGACTGTGCGAAACAGCACAATTTTGTTTTGACTTCTGTTTTACCATTTTGACAGAACAGTGTGTAATTTCAAGTTTTGTTTAATTGAAACCGTTCCGCTGTTTCAAAGCTATTTGGACGTTTCGCCCATAGGCTATAGTGGAGAAGCACAAAACTGCCTATAACTTAGTCATTTCTTGCCTGATTCAGATAAAACTTGTATGAGTGGTAGACCCTTCTGAGGCCATGATGTCTGCCAAGGTTCAAGGAGATAGGTGTAGGAGGTTCTGAGAAACTGCACCTTAAACTCTTGGAAGTAAAACTTGTGGCATGTGTGTGTTAAGGTACAGTGAGGAGAAAACTGCAGGGATGGTGGCCCCTCCTGAGGCCATGAAGCCTGCCAGTTTTCAAGGAGATAGGTGCAGGGGCTTCTGGGAAACTGCACCTCAGGCTTCTGACAAGCAAAACTTGTGACATGTGTGACTTTATGTGTGCATTAAGATGCAGTCGGGTGAAAACTGAAGACATGGACTGCTGAGACCATGAAGCCTGTCAAGTTTCAAGGAGATAGGTGCAGGGGTTTCTGCAAAACTGCACCTCAAACTTTTCAGAGTGAAACTCATGTCACTTGTGTGAAGGCACAGAGAAAGCTCAGTTCAAATAATGGTTTTTATGCTATTTTTCCATCCCTGCCCCAGAGCACTGGATTGGAAGGGGCCTCAGGGAAGGAACACAGTCACTGGCCAGCTACACATGTCAATATCAGAGAAGTCCTTCCCCCCTCTTCCCTCTCCTTCTCCTTAATTTTTGTTTCCCTGCAGGCAAGCCCAGCTTTGAAACTTGAAATGTTTCAAAACTTTTGAAACATTTTGACTGCCCTCATTTTCTTTCAAGGCTGTTTCAAAGCCTTTCATTTCATTTTGATTTCACCATTTCAAGCTTGAAACAACTCAAAACAATGTTGAAATGAAACAGCTGGTGAAATTTCACACAGCCCTAGTAGCTATATTAGTGGTGTTTCATTTAAATCACAGAAAAATATGGATTTAAATTTACTTTTTAACATAAAATTGGGGATTTTTTTTTAATCAGAGAAAACCAGGATCCCTGCTCATCAGACCAGCTATAGAAGACTGATTAAAAGGAGAGATACTACATCAATATTTTACCCTATAGGAATATCACCACAGGGCTCTGTTCGTGTGATGGTGGCAGTGTGTAGACATGTCTGTTTGGGAACAGGGAGGAAGAAGAAATATAACTCGTAGAGGCACATACTGTTATGTGTGGATGAAGTGTTAATAGAAAGGGCCTCTAGCCTGGCTGAAGCTCCTAAGTATTACTTCAGTACAAATGGTAAACAACAATAAGAAATTGAATACTGGATGAGAGAGAAAACACTGTATTTAGGCAGTTGGGGATACAATCAAATCATTTTAAAACTGAATATTAAGTATTTGGTTCTGTTCTGGACATGGAGTTACAGATAAAAAAGTGAAATACAATATGCTTATTTCCTTCAAAAGTATATAATGACATTAAGAATTTCTGAAATTGGACAGATAGTACATGATTCTTTGACTCTATGAATCCTAATTGCGTTGCACTGCTTAATACATACAATAAAGAGGAACTAAAGCAGATTGATAGAAATACAAATAGTTATATGAATTAGTCTTTTTTGCTTAATATAGAAGACTGTGCCATAGACTTCAGTCCAATGGAATGAAATATGATAAACATAGGACATAACTACACATGCATTTACTCCAGCCTAGATTACTATGCAGTAAACTACTGCACAGTAAGGGTTTTTGGGTAGGTGTCTACACATGTGAGTATTAGGGAAAAGATTTGCTCCCAATTCCCTGCAGCCCTGCAATAGGCCCCTGTGGTCACCAGGGGGAGCCTCAGGCTGCCCTTGGATGCTAGCCCAGAAGCTGGCGTGGAGCACTTGGCCAGCAGCTGTCTCCTGGCCCTGGAGGCTACCTGCTGCTGGGGTGGAGACAATGTCTCCCTACCCCAGCAGCAGGGAGTTCCTGGCCCTCACTCCCCCAAGGGCATTGGGCTTGGAAAGAGCTTCAGGGGAAAGGCAGGTCCCAGCCTCCTGCCCAATTCATCAGTGGGGCAGCTAGCAGAGAGCTGGGATCTTCCCTGCCCCTGCAGCTCTTTCTTAGCCCTGTGCCTTGGTCACCCAATTGGGACATGGGGCTAAGGGCCTGGCCAGTCCCAGGTTGTGTGGGGAAATCAGCATGTGCAGCCCAGAGCTGTCTGGAGACTGCCCAAAACAGGACAGTCCCCAGCCACCTTCAGGCTGCATGTGCTTCCCTGCAAAACCTGGGGCTGGCTGGGATCTATCCCAGTCAGAGGTAGGAGCCAGTCAGTTCCAAGGTGGGTGGGAAACTGTCTCCATGCAGAGAGCTCCCCAACCCTGCTTCACAATCACAATTATGATTACAGAGTGAGGGCTGGGGAGCTTGTTTCCCACTCAGCTCTGTGAGTGTGGAGCTGGGGAGGAAACAGGCTGGGGAGCTTGTTCCTCCCAGCTTCATACTCCCTCAGTCCTTGCCTGCAGTTTTGCAACCAAAGAGGCACTGCTGGGAGATGGTTATTTCCCAGACCGAGACCCCTGGCCATGAAGCTCAGGTTGGAAGACCCGTATCTTCCAAACCCAAGCCCAGCAGTTGCAGCCTTTGTTGTGGAGCCTCTGCTCATGGTTGTGGAGCCACTGCTGGGAGATAAGGGTTGATCATGATGGTGAAGTAGGGGCTGGAAGATAAAGATCTCCCAGCCCCATGTGCCCTATCACAATCTGAGAGGGGGGGGCTTGGAGCTCCCTGCTGCCAGGGCAAGGGGATATAGTCCCCGCCTGGGCTTCTGTGGTGGAGTCCACCCAAGAAGCAGGCAGCTCCCCCCCTTCATGAACAACAGACTGGGAGCAGCTTTAGCTCCCAGTCAGGCATCTACACAAGTGCTACAGTGCTGCTATTAATGCCAGGTAAATTTGCTACTTGCATTTGCAGGTAGCAAATTTACTCAGGATTAGGGAGATTTACTGTGAAGCAAGCATGTGCATGTGTAGATCCATGTGCTTATTTCACAGTAATTTATGCTAATTCACCTTTAAGCATCTCATGTAGATCCACCCACACAAATGCACACACATACCCACACACACATGTATGATGTAAGAGACTGCTCTGTAGAATGGAGAGCATGATAAATGCTAACAGCTAGATTGCCATTACCTTAACCAGACGGAAAAAAGAGGAAGAAGAAAGAAATCCTTTATTACCTCATTGTAGAGAGATCCTAGTCATGAATCTGGGGTCTACAATCTTATGGCAAGGATGGGGGGAAAGTGGCAAAGTTTTGTCTATCCCACCTCCACACACTTACTGAGTTGAAAGCCTAGCCTTTCAGGGGGTTAGATCATTTAAGAAATAATTCATAATCTCCTCATCACAATTGCTGGAGCAAACAAAATGAAGGGATATGTCTGATTTCCAGTATTTGCTAAAGGTATGCCACGAGTAGTGCAACTCAGAGCATTCCCACAGGTATAGTGGTATCTAATGGCACAACTTAGTTTCATGCTTATATAATTAAAGACTTTATCATAATACATTTACACTAGGCAATGGTGTATGGGTTGCAAGTGTAACATATTAGAGATATTTCCTGACTTCTCTGTGTTAAATAATCTAGTTTTAATATAATCTTATGTAATGTTCTTCCTATTTTAATACTATTTTGTAATATGTTGGATTTTCTAGCACAGGCGTATCTTCCTGTAAACATGGAATTTCATTCAAAAGTAGACAATATTGCTGTGGTTTAAAAGTGAAGATGCAATTGTGCAAAGCAGAAACAAAAAACACCTCATCATTTTGGACAAGCTTTATACATCAGCGCTTTTCATGAATGCATCTGCATTGCTTTTGACATCATGAAAGATTTGTCCAAAAGCAAAAATGCATAATTCAGTGACATATGGCTGTTGACTGCACAAACAGATGTAGCAGGAGGCAGCCCAGGCTGAGGCCTTTGCCCAACCACAGGATTCATTTCCTAAAAGCCATCTACCAGCAAAAGATTTCAGATAATAGTCAATAGGGATAGAAGTGTCACATTTACACAGAGCTGGAAATGTACATGTGGCATACAGAAGGAAAACATTTATTTATTTATTTTTTCCAGTGAAAAAATCATTAAAAACAACATATCTTGTGTCATATTACAAACGCATAGTCTTGGTGATGTCAGTTTAAGATGTTAATATATGACACTGCAGTGGGAAATTCAGAAAATAAAAGATGAACTTTGAAAAAGGACTGTATAGTGATTGTAACAGACTGTACCTAAAAGAGTACACTAAGTTGTGGGGGGATGTGGGTACGCTACATGGAAGGAATAGGCTGCCATCAGACCTACACAGGTTACAGGGGTGGGCGGATGAGAACAGGATGGGTTTCAACACTGACAAGTGCAAGGTGATGCACCTGGGGAGGAAGAACCAGCACCATACCTACAGGCTGGGAAACTCCCTTTTCATCAGTCTAGAGGCAGAAAAGGATCTTGGAGTCATCATTGATGCCAAGATGAACATAGGCCGGCAGTGTGGGGATGCAGTCAGGATGGCCAACCTCACCTTGTCATGCATCCACAGATGCATCT
>NW_017729032.1:108037308-108038825 GCF_001723915.1 Gavialis gangeticus
CTGGCTCCTACCCTGGGGGTCTTTAAGAAAAGGCTAGATGAACACCTTGCCGGGGTCATTTGACCCCAGTACTCTTTCCTGCCATGGCAGGGGATCACACTTGATGAGCTGCTCAGGTCCCTTCTGACCCTACAAACTATAAAACTATGAAACTAAGAGTACATATGTGAATTAGGGTTTCAACAAGATAGCTTGATTAACACAAACATTCTTATGGCAGAGGGTATTTTACGTTTTTGTCTTCAAACATTTAGCAATTATATATTGCGATTGTTAAGCTTGATTAGTTTAATCATACATTCATTTTTGTTGTTGTTTCTGTGCATTCTTTTTAGCTGACAGACATGGTATGTGGTGCTAAACGCAGCAAAACTTAGCTTCTGTTATAGGTTTTGGTCCCTTTATCATGAGTCTGCCTCTCATCTCACAGAACACTATCAGAAATGGGTGCAATTAATTTGGTCATGTATTTTCTAATCCTGCATTAGCAGATTTTTTGTTTCTATATATTGAAATAATTTTCAACATTTTTCTACCCCCATGCTCTCAAACTAGAGTATTTTCTAGTTATTTTTTCATTGGCCGGAAGGTTTTAAATACATTCTTTGCCAAAATCACTAATAGAGTGTTTTGTATGAAAGGATAGATGCTGGAATTGCATAATAAAATTCAGTGCAATGCATTAACGCCCATATTTTCTAGACTATTGCCATTCCAGACAACATCAGAAATGTTTGCTAGAACAAACAGCTCTCATATGTCTCTCCATACATTTCACTACTGGCTGACAGCAATGAACCACCACAGCAGTTAGCAACATTCTTTGATCATGGAGAGCTTGCAAAAACATATGCTCAGTTTAAAATTACTTGGAGTATTTTAACTACACATTACAAGAAAAAACATACTGTAAGATTCATTATGAGCAAGTATTTAAGAAAGCAAAACACAAAAATGAAATTCTTTGTAAGAACCAGACAATCTTCTTTCTTTTCACTATTTCTATAACAGTTCTAAGACATAAGAAAGCTAACAAACTATAATACACTTAACTGCCAAATTTGTGGATGAAAAATTATGTAATGGAATAATTTGCATGCTAGCAAATATTTTTTTCTAAGAATTTAAGGTTCATTTTTGATACATGCAGCCACCCTCTAATAGAAGGAGGGCAGGAAACAAACTCTCATAGCTCCAGCTATGGAAAGTAGGACACTCTTGGAAGGTGTCTGAGAGTGATGGATTAGCTAGCGAGATGCTGGATATCCAGGAGCTGCTTTAAGGATAGGAAAATTCTTAATGAGCTGGGATTCTGGTTGTCTCTGATTTTAAAAAAAAATTATTACCAATATTTGGATTTAAAAAAAGTAACCTAAAATCCACATTTTTCCATGATTAAAATTAAGTGCCACTAATATATAGATATATTTATAGCAGTGTTTCATTTTAATCATGGAAAAATATGGATTTTAGGTTACTTTTTTAAATTAAAACTTGCTGATATATATATATATATA
>NW_017729032.1:108038835-108039286 GCF_001723915.1 Gavialis gangeticus
TATATATTATTGGTGACAACCAGGATTCCTGTTGATGAGGCTGCCTGGGCAGGAATCTATGGGCCAGCTGGATTAGTAGTACAATTTCAAAGTAGTTTTGGATACCTTTTGCCAGGTGCAAGGAAGCATTTGCTACAAGGAGAGTATATTGAGATCCCTAGAAAGATAAGAGATAAAAAAACAGAGAAGTCCAGAATCAGTATTAAACTGTCCTGCACATTATGTTTTCACTGACTCCTATAGCTTTTGTCTCTCAAGCTGTTATCTAGAGCGAACAATTGTGGAAAAGGAGGCAAAGGGGCTGTTTCCTCAGCAGACATTCCAAAAGCTCCATGTGGCAGAAAACAATGACTATAGGCAAATATCTCTTACTTTCCTACAGCTGGGTTTGACAGGGCTGCCAGATGTTCAATAACACCTTTTAAACATCTATTAAAATAATGACTTGCAA
>NW_017729032.1:108039346-108043956 GCF_001723915.1 Gavialis gangeticus
AAAATTAATAGAGGGCAAGAAGACTTTGTTTACTGCTCAGAGGAGCAATCATGTAATGAGATTGGGGGAGGCACAATCCACAGGGTAGAAAGGGGCAGGAATGATCCATGAGGATTGGGGGAAGAATGGCTAGGGGGTGATTGGGGATTTACGAGAGGATAAGGTATCAGGCATAGTCTGTGGGGGGTTGTGGGGGAAGCAGTGAATACTGATAAAACCGGCACCTGGAGTGGCCTGCAGGATGGGGGTTTTGTGCCGGCTGGTCTGTGGGTGGGGGTGGTGAGGGGCTGGGGGCAGGTAACCTGGTGGCAGGGGAATGGGTAGAAAAAGTGTAGCCCCAGGGCTGGGTCAGTGGCTAGGTTTTCCCACCCTGGGACTGCACAGGGAACTGTATTGAAGTTCTATGCACTGGTTTAACCTAGATCAATTAAGCTTGCGTGTGCATCTATCCAAGTCTATCTTAGACTGGGTTCCACCATTTTTAGATCAGTTCTGATGTGCATGGAATTTCTGTTACAGATTGAGATTGGTTTCCATTTACTGAGATTGGGTCTAAGTGTAAGGTCTGCAATGGGGGTGAACTAAGTTATATTATGGAACCATGTTTAATGTAATTTAACCTTCCCCCAACCCCCATGAATGTTTGGACTTAGACTAAGGTAGCACTCTGCTCTCTTGTCTAAGAGGCTAAAGTAGGGGTGGACAAAATGGTGGATCTGGCCAGCTGCTGGACTGGGGCCAACTTCTATGGAGATCAGCCCCAGCATCACTGGCAGGTGCATGGCAGGGCACAAAGCTTCTCCAGAGTCCGTCTGGGATCTTGTGGTGGTGACAGCATGGTCCAGAGCCAGAGCCAGTCCCCAGGCAGGGACATGCAGGCAGCAGATCACAGCTCTGCCTCAGCTCCTTGCAGCAATGACAGTGTGGTCTAGAGCTGGGACATAGCCATAATACACTGCCTGCACACCCCTGCCCAGCGTGTATGTAGTATGAATTTTTGCATATTAGTTATCATACTTAAATGATAATAGTATTGAATTGATAAACTTCTATGATTTTATGAACAACTAAAACTCTATTTTGTGCTTGTTCCCTGCTTGACATGAGTAAATGAACTTTTTATGACCTGTGTATGTGAGTGTCTGTGTGAGACAGTGAATGGTGAAAGAATGGTAACTATTTACATGAAAACAGAAGAAGATTTAACTGATTGTGTAAGCAACAAGGTGCCAATATATGAGTTACCAGACAGTAAACTAATTAGGCTAATTAATGCATGGCTGAAGAACTCGTCTGTGATCAGGTGCAAAGAAGATAGTGAGAAGAAGGAATTTTGCATATTCTGCCATTTGAACTACAATGCTTCAAGGCAGAGATACCAGCTCGGAGATACCATCTTTACTGGAATGACCTCAAGTTGAGATAACCAGAAGAAACAACCTCTAATGAAAAACTGAGCACAGAAAAAACCCCAATGCTGAACAAAGACTTAAAATCCCTATAAAAGTAAGATGCAGGCAAGCCAAGATGGGGAATCTACTCTATGCAACCTCCTGGAGGACAGGTGCATCTGTTTACCACTGCTCCCATCACCCTCAATGAGCCTGGACTAACATTGTGCTAACATCCAGTGCTAACATTGAGTAACTTCTGCTGGTAACTATAACATCTTACTGGAGTGGTTTTGCCTGTATGCCTATGTCTTTTTGTATGTATGCTTGTGTATGTCTGTTTGTATAACATGTGTCCAAGCTTATGTATCTGCTTCATGTAATCAGTAAACCCAGCATTTTGCCTTATCCCCTTTTATAAGGTCTCACTCTTGATTTGATCATTTGGCAATTTAAAGTAACACATGCAGGGTGCAGATCATGGCTCTGCCCTGGTTCTGGACCATGCTGTCACAACTGTAAGATCACAGCCCAGTTTAGGAGCAGCTCCCCACCCTGCTGCGAGCCCTGGCAGCTGGGGCACTGCTAGGGAGAACTTGGGGAGACTATAGCCACTCCAATATTCCCTGTAACCCCCTGTACCCACCCCTCCCAGCAGCGCTAGTGCCACCACCACCACTGCCTGCCATGCACAGGCAGTGACAGCTGAGCCTGCCCTGCTCCCACCTGCAGCACAGCCCCTGCCCAGCCCCACCAGCATCCCCACCAGGAAGAGGCTAGTGACACTACTGGCTGCCAGCACTGCTGGGGCCAGTCGCCATATAAACCCTGGCTCTGTGCTATCACAGCACAGCTGCTGCTGAGGTTTTCATGGAAACTTGCCCAGTCATATGGGCAGGGGCTGCTGGAAAATGGAGTCCACTGCCAGCTAGATCTGGCCCATAGGTCAGACTTTGTATGCCCCTAGGCTAGAGAAAGAACTGCGACATCTCAGGATCCAGAGACTCAGTGACACCAAACCATTTAGCAAATGAGGAAGGGGAAAGGCAAAAGGAAATTTGGCTACTGGATATTTGTATCAGTCTATGGGAAACTGAGTTAACAAACTACTATCCTCTATATATGGGTGCTGTGATTTCTCAAACCAATGCTCTGTTCTCTTTTGCCCTAAAAAGTTTGCCTTCTTCTACACACAGTCACTGCTTACAAGTGGTAAAGTATTGTCTTCAAAGGTCATTTAAGGTAGTGATTTTTAACCAGGATGCTTAACCATTGAGATCCTTCCAAGGTGTGACAGGCTGTCATATAATGTTAGCATTGCTTGGTGTGCAAACATAATTCAAAAGATAAACCTAGAGATTTCAAATAGGAATCCATAATGTTAAAAATATTCTGACCTACTGTGTTCTTTCTAAATTATTTGCAACAAAATATTTGCTCTACTATTTTTATGCAGCCAAAATAGATGTAAAAATAAAGAGCTGGCATTGTCTGTGGGGTGCTTTGAGTCTAGTGAGGAGTGCCTCAAGCCTATTGAGAAACTTGAATCTAAACAGGTTAAGAACCACTGACTTAGGGAAAGAATTTGTTGATCCCCCAAATTCTGTGTGGGGGTGCAAGCTGCTAGTTGGGGTGGGTTTTTTTGGTGGGGGGTTGCTTTGATTTGCTTTGCCTTGTTTGTAGGAAAGAACCCTTTTTGAACCTAGACCTTACTGCTACTAACAATATTTGGTAGAAGGGCTACATTTGTAATACTATGAAATATCTTTGGCATCAACAAGTCTAGTCACTTCCATTGATCCACAGGAGTCGGTCACTGAATGCTAAGTCGAAGGTTTTAGCAAACCAAATCCTTGCAACAATTCCCTCTTCAATTTTGCAGCACTTAATCTTCTCCATTTTCATCCAAAACTGTCTATGCCCTTTTCACTTCTACTTAAGTCTGATTGTGTGTTAATAGCAATACAATAACCAATTGTGGCCTCACCCTAGCTTATTTGACATGTACTTTTTTGTAAAAAGGCTCAGAATAAGTTTCCAGCACCTCAAAAGCATTCAGTACAATGTGCTTCAGAACATTTCCTTCTATATAGCTGAAAATCCTTCCTCTGATAAGAGAGATAGGGAATCAACTTGAGTATGTTTTATCTAGGTTTCTAGCATCCTTAGTGCCTCACAGTGTCTCATCTGACTGACTGCTGTAAGTGTCTTGGCAGAAGCTTCAATGGAAAATGTCCTTATTAAATGAGTGATCAAAGCATAAAAACAAAATAGCAAAAGTTCTGAGGTATACTGGCAATAGAGGACTCCATTTTGTCTTATATCTAAAGTAAAATGCCTTACCTTACTTTATGAGTCAATGGATAGCAGTATGGGCTGTTTTCAGCATGTCACTCAGTAGTAGTAAGGTTGTCAGAATCAGGCCCAGACTGAATAATGTCATCATTGCTATTTTCAGCAATAATTAACCTTCAGAAACTTGCTGCCAAAAATATGTTATCCTCTAATCCTTAGAGAATCAGTGATACAAATAGGGCTGTAGTGAACTTTTAAAAGCTGCTATTTGATTGGCCCTGAAGAGGCACAGTATGATCTTCATCACCCACAAGAGCAAAACACATTTCCACAGTGAGTCTTAACAGACCAAGTGTAACTAAGCTTGTCGGGCAATTTAGGTATTTATCAGATACATTCATCTTTTATCCCATCCATTAATTTACACGTCATTAACCACAATTCTTCGCATATAGTTATTTACTGAAAAATACTTTATGATTATGATGACTTGACTGCATCACTGCTTTATTAGCTAGCAGCCATTGAGACTTCTTTTAATACAAATAAGAACTGTATTATCTTGATGAGTCTGCTTTTGAGCTTTATTTTTATATCAAGGAGCCTGATCCTGCTCTCACAAGAGTTTTGCCTTAAAACTGGCTGCTTCTAGTTTAACTGATATCATAAGGAAGATTCAGGGATCTATGTTACAAAGCTTTTTACATAGTCATAACAGAAATAGAGAATCCAGACCCAAAGATCTTACAAAAATGTAGCTCTTACGGGTCAGTTTTGAAGGTATTATAACAAGGATCCTAGTTTTGTCTGACAAAAAAATTCCCATTTTTTTAATACCCCACCCCCAATCCACAGTTTTCCATGATTAAAATGAAATACCACTAATATATTTCTATTCCTTCAGGCTGCAATGGGGACAGAGGT
>NW_017729032.1:108044279-108045863 GCF_001723915.1 Gavialis gangeticus
GGAAGGTGGAAGGAACAGAGGCAGGCACCTTTTGTGGCTTCAGCTGTGACTCAACACCCTGCTCAGAGCTGGAATCATACCTGTAGCATCCCTCTTGTCTTAGTACTCCAGCGCAAGATAAGGGGCATTTTTTCCATGCTGAATGGGGGGAAAAATTGCATCCTGGATTCACGTAAATATGGTACCTCCAGTTAGATAACGTATCTGAAAATGCTAATCTGAACACTCAACAGATGTTTATGCTTTAGCTAGGTAGAACCCTGCATGGGGACAGGTTAGTAAATGCCAGAGTTTTTTTAAGTGATGTTATTTGTTGACAGTTTAGATAACTCGTTATAAAATTCTAGTATATACAAGCCCTAAATTCATGATTGTGTTACCTGTTATATTTTGTATATACTTTCATATAACCCTCGTTATATATATCCCAGGTTCCCTGATAGTAGAACACAATGAGGCAGGGCCAGGGACCCAATATAGGGAGACAGTCACAGAGTCCAAAGGTAGATACCATCATCTGGACAACAGATAGATGTCATCACCTGGAGGACTAGCCCTAGAGGATAGCTTAGATAGGTAGGTCCCTCAAAGGGCAAATTGAATGGGATGGGCAAGAAAAAGGGCCTGGAGGGGTAAGTGTCCTAAAAGGTAGCCTGGCTGGGGTGGGCAAGAACTATATTACTTCTCTGTCTAGCTCTGAAGTTCACAGTCTTGCTTTACTTTTAGGCTGCCCATAGACAAGCTTGGGGCTGTCCCTGGGGGAACAAATCGGGGCAACTGCCCCAGGCCTCACGTTTTGGGGGACCCTGTGGACAGAGCTGTACAGGCCCTGCCACATGCCAATGAGTGCTTCTGGCTCCAGCTGGTAGAAGAAGGTGGGGGATAACAGGGTTTAGCCCCCTCAAATGGAGGGCAGCAGCAGGAGCAGCCTTAGGCTGTGCGTGGACTTCTGCAGTGGGGAGGAGGGGTGGGCACACTCAGCTACCCTGCACTCACAGCCAGCACCACAGCTATCCCAGCCACATGCAGGCAGGTAAATTTCTTCTAATCTTTTTTATCATACTGTGTTTGGGGGAGGAGGGGAGATTGAGACCCCCCACAGTTCAGGGGAGAATGGAAGAAGAGATGACACCACCTGAGCAAGACAGGTGACAAATGCCAGGAGTGCCCAGGTAAGAAACAGGGGTCCAGACAGTCTCCCAAATTGGGGGGTGGCACACGCAGATAGGCAAGGCCTTAAATGCCTATATACCAATGCTCATAGCATGGAGAACAAACAGGAGGAACTCACCCTCAGAATAGCCAGTTCAGACCCAGGCATAATAGGGCTTACAGAAACATGGTGGGATTCATCCCATGACTGGGCACTTAGCATTAGGAGCTAAAGGCTTTACAGGTGGGATAGAGAAGGAAGGAAAGGTGGGGGTGTGGCACTCTATGTCAAGGAGCAATACACATCCTCTGCCAGCAGAATGGGGTCAGAGGAGGGGCAAACTGAAGTGCTTTGGGTTAAGATACAAGGGGGCTGTGGGGAGAGGGATCTAATGGTGGGGGTCTACTACAGACCCCCCAACCAAGGGGATT
>NW_017729032.1:108046539-108046909 GCF_001723915.1 Gavialis gangeticus
TGACCATCCCAACAAGAAGCAAGGGGGACAAGAGTATCCAAAAGCCCCCCTGGTTCACCAAGGGCACCCGGGAATGCTTGATTGCCAAAAAGGCAGTGTACACCTGGTGGAAGGGGGTGCTATCTTCAAAGAGGACTATACCTCCTCTGCTCGGGCCTGTAGGGGGGCTGTCAGGAAAGATAAGGTGGACATAGATCTAGAACTAGCTTCCAAGTTCAAAAATAATAAGAAGTCCTTTTTCAAATATATAAGGAGAATGAAGAAAGCACTGGAAAATGTGAGGACCCTGCAAGATTCTCTGGGCAACCTGGTGGTTGTGCCAGAGGAGAAAGCAGACCTCTTTAACCAATTCTTCACCTCCATTTTCTTG
>NW_017729032.1:108047972-108059916 GCF_001723915.1 Gavialis gangeticus
ACCCTACAATGAGAGACTGCGGGACCTGAACCTGTTCAGCCTTCACAAGACAAGGCTGAGGGAGGACCTGGTGACTGTCTGTAAACTCACTAGGGGGGACCAGAAGGGTTTGGGAGAGACCTTGTTTCCCCTAGCACCCCCTGGCATAACAAGGAATAATGGTCATAAATTGTTGGAGAGTAGGTTTAGATTAGACATCCATAAGAACTACTTCACAGTTAGGGTGGCTAGGATCTGGAACCAACTTCCAAGGGAAGTGGTGCTGGCTCCTACCCTGGGGGTCTTTAAGAAGAGGCTTGATGCCTTCCTGTCTGGAGTCATTTGAGCCCAGTTTTTCTCCTGCCCAGGCGGGAGGTCAGACTTAAAGATCTACAAGGTCCCTTCTGACCCTACTTTTATGATTCTATGAATAAGGAAAGGGTGAATCATTCACCCCTGCTACTACCCCCTCCCTGATGCACAATGGGGATTGTCCCATGACTCAGCCTGGCCGGGGCCCCATTCACTGTAACAGGAGCCCGAGGTGTGCCAGGTTATTGGACAATCGGAGGCCAGCAGCTCCTCTGGGAGCACAGGAAGGTGGCTGCATGCACCATGAGGAGCCAAGAAAGGAAGGAGAGTTCCACCCCGCTCCTGGCTGCCCCATGCCATGCCCCTATACAAACTGCCCATGGCTTGTCCAATTGTCCCACAACCATCATGGGGAATTGGGCCTCAGCCAGGCCAGGTCATGGGACAATTGGAGCCCCCCCATTTTTTTTTCTTCCTCCTCCTATACCTCTTGCCACCTCCCCCCACAGGCCCTGCACACCCCTAGGGACAGCTCTGGACATGCTCATTCACATTCTAATTAGAATTCTCCAGCATTGCCTCACTGTCCTGTGCATTAAATCCCCACATTTCAAAATGGCCGTGGGGATGCTCATTTAGAAATGCAGGAGAGGGGGGTTGGTACACATGAGAATAAGCCATTTTAATTAGAGTGGCTGTCCAGGAACTGCTCTAAAATGCCCCTTCCCCTGCCTACAACTTCTGAGCATGTATATAGGCAGCCTTAGGTTCTTGGTATAGAAAATGTCCTATTGCCTATTTGAAAGGAAGTTTCAAATTCCTTAGGTACCCACTTCCAGCATCACACTGGACAGTGATAAGCAGGGATTCTGTTTTTCTCTGAGAAAAAAAAAAAATCCCAATTTTTCAAAAATTAAAAATTACCCCAAATCCACATTTTTCCATTATTAGAATGAGCATGGGGTGGGGGGGAGTTATATCCAAAAATTTGGGATTTACTTTTTTATCAGAGAAAAACAGTATCCCTCGTGATAAGCTTAGATGATGAATATAGCTAAGGCAAGGTGGGTTTATTTGTAAACCTTAGTGTGTTAAGGAAGTTCATTGACTTTTATTAGTAGATGTTTAGGATCATGAACGCAAAAAAGATGACAAAGCTGGTAGGGAAATAATGATTGCCTGAGTGAGGGACTAAGAATAGAGGGATGGGAGTGAGGAGGGGAAACGCAACTAGGTTACAGAAGATACAATGTTAGCCAACTAAGCCCGGAGGTGGGGGGAGGGGGGAAGGGGAAAGGGGAGGGACGGGGTTCACGACACAGAGAGAAAGAAGATAGATACACACAAACCCATTATTATGGTCCGCAACAGTGGAGGAAGTGGCTCGAAGAAAGTTTCTCAGTCCATATAGAGTTTCATTGCAGGGGTCCTCTTCATGTGGAGCGGGGTTGTCCATTGCTGAAGAATCCTCTCGAAAGTGAGGGTCCATCTGGTGCGGGGGTGGGGGGGGACGGGTTCAGGCAGCCCCCTCTGGGTCCAGTCTGGTGGCAGTTTGTCTGGTGGGGTCGGAGTACTGGCAGTGGCCCATGATGTGTTCCACGTAGATGTTGTGGGGCCAACAGATGGTGTCAGATACCATGAGGCAGTACATCAACTTGGCGTAGCAGCGGGAGATGCAGCAGGCACTCAGGACGCTCTCGTTCCTGGGGTCCCAGGCTCCGAGTGTTCCCACGATGAGTGCATTGACCATCACGTCATAGCCACAGCCCCTCAGGATGTCGGCCAGCAGGGCATACTTCTCCCATTTGCGAGCCCGCGCATCAGTGAAGGCTTGGCACCGGTTCTCAAAGGGGATGGTTACATCCACGATCATGACCTTCTTGGCCTCTTTGTTAGTGATGACGATGTTGGGTCGCATCTGGCTCTCGCAGCCTGGGATGGTGCAGCTCATGGAAATCTCGCCCACTGCAGCCGGGATGGCCCTCACCAGGCAGTCCTGGACAGCATTGTGGTGGAGCTGCCAGGCTCTGGTGTGCGGCTTGCAGCTACACAGCATGTTGGGGAGGGTCTCTGCTGTGTAGCCGCACCATCAACACCTCTTGTCCCAGTGGCCGAAGTGGAAGGCCCCATTCAGAGGCAGGCAGTTGAGGCGGCTGCGGTGGAGGAAGCGTCAGTCCACAAAGTATGTGAAGCTCCTGCTGAGCATGAAGTGGTTGCTGGAGTCCCACTTTGAGGTGACGTTGAAGACCTTGCCCTGGTCAGGTCTGGCCCTCAGGTTGCTGGTGTACTTGTTTTGGACGGCGTCCTTCAGGAACCTCTCCAGAAAGGTCCATGTGTGGGGTGTCATGGTGACGCAGTCGACTTGGGGGCTGGTTGCAGGGAGACTCCCAGCTCCCAGCGCTCCTCAGTCAAAGTCCAGGTGCAGCCAGTGCATTTCCTGAGGTGGCGCGTGGCATTGCAGGCTCGGCTCCACAGCAAGGCAAAGTCCCTGCCATCTCTGAGCTACACTTACAAATTAGCTAGGTTACTGCGACTAGCCAAATAGTTCCTGGTATTGGTGGCTGCACATAGTAATGCAACATTTAGTTGTCTTGCACTCTGGGTCCCGCTCAAGGCTTTTAGTTTCTGTCTCAATGCACAACAAACTGAAAATATACATTACATGGGCTCATAGAACTCTATTTTTTCTTGCCAGGGAAGTGAGCTTGCACTGTCAAATAAGTAGGATTATCTTTATTTTTAGGTTTTCTCTTGTCTATCACACGTACATTTTTAATATAGTTATCTTCTGAATAATAAAACTCCAGTTACTTAGCTGAAAACTCTAATCACTCAATAGGAAAGTGTACACCCCAGATCAAATCTGTATATTTATGCCACTTTAAAGTAGGCTAAGGCCTTGGACTTCGTTGTTATTTGCTAATTTGTTTTAATTCATTCCATGGTATCTTTTGAATAATGAACACACAAGAAAAACTTTGCAGATTTTCTAGAACAATGTGTTAATGTTGTGTCTTTTAAATAATATTACCTTGCATGAAAGATTTTTCAGCAAAGGATTCCAGAGTAATACACAACAAACTGAAGGAAAAGGAGTGAGAATTCCAGCAAACAAAACTCTAAGTGTAAGGTATTTATCTGGGACCTACCTGAGATTCTAATGATATGTGCTATCTAAAACTTACTTCTTAGGCAGAATTTAAAGTAAAGCAAATTTGTTGAGACTCAGCGGGGCAAAATCTGTTAGTGAAATTGAGTCAAATTTGATTAATATATTCAGACAAAAAGGGGAGAGAAGAACAATTTCCTGTAAACATTTTGAAAACTAAATATTTCTTTTCAGGGCCAGAGTATTTTTTAATGTATTTTAAATACAGCTTTGTAGCTCTTTATTTCAAATCAGTATTTTCATTTAAAAGGCATGTGTGTGGGGGGGTTGTTTGTTTTTAGCAACGACTATTTGGAAAAGTTCAATAAAAAGAAACATCTTATATTAAGTTGAACAAAGCATTTCAGATTAATCTGAAACAATCTATACTATTACACGTGCTGCGTGCTGTCTCCGTTAGTATGAAGCCTCAGTGCGATAGATGACATTGTTGAGAGAGGGAGTTTCATGAGAAACCCTGACATTCATATTCTCATGCCTTGATCTGGGAAGATGCTGCATGGGGCAATGCTGCACAGGGCATACATATGCCTTGCTCATTCTTGGAAGACATCCCTGCTTAATGGCTGTCAAATGCATTAGCACAAAAGCTGTACTATAACCAGTAGGAGCAACACCAAATTGCGCAAGATTCACTGCTATGTATGCTTCCAGCTCAGTGACAAATGGTGGATGCAATCTTGAAAGCAGTGGAGAATCAAGAGCCATTTTGTGCATTTGTTGATGCATCTGGTGGTATGGGAAAAAACATTCTGCTCCAACATGATTCCTTCAGCAATGTACAGGGAAGGGAAGATTGCATTGGCTGTGGCATCCAGTGGAATTGCTGCTACCATGCTGACAGGGGGCAGGACTGTGCACTCAAGGTTCAAGGTACCTCTGAATGTGTTGAAAACCAGCACCTGCAGCATATCAGCACAGTCTGACCTTGCAGAGCTGATCTGAGAAGCAGCTATCATCATCTGGGATAAAGCACCAATGGTTCATCAGTACATGCTGAAGGCTGTAGAATGGACACTGTGAGATTTACTGCAGAACAATTTACCTTTTGGTGGCAAGGTGATAGTTCTTGGGGGTGATTTTCGGCAAATGCTGCCTGTTGTGAAAAATGCTTCATGGCCACCAATAGTAGAGGCATACTTGAAGTGATCTGAGTTGTGGAACCACTTCCAGATTTTTCAACTTCGTGAGAACATGTGAATACGTAAGGGAGGTTTTGATGCACAAAGTAAAAAAATACACTTAATGGCTTTAGGATCTGGGAAATGGCCAAGTTCCAAATATTGACAAAATCATTACCCTGCCTCCTGAGCTCTGCATGCCTCTGGATCTCTTAGCAATGATAGAATGGACATTTCCAAATCTATTGGATAAGTATCAAAATCCAGGATGTACGTCTGAAAGAGCTGTTTTGGCGCTGCATTGTACAGGAGATCAACAATGCTATTGTGGCAAAATTTCCAGGCCAAGAATGGATTTGTACAAGTGCAGATGCTCTTTCAGAGGATGCAAGCATTATGGCTGTGTCAACTGAGTACCTGAATTCCATGGAGGTGTCAGGTTTGCTTCCACATCAGCTCCACCTTAAGCCTGGGATGTTCATCATGCTTCTGCAAAACCTTGCCCCTAAGGATGGTCTGTGCAATGGAACGTGGCTGTTGGTACAATCCGTCATCAACAGCAGACTACTTAATGCAAAAATTGTTGGATCAGAAAGAACGGTACTAATTCCTCGGATAGCACTGAAGCTGTCTGACAACACATTTCCATTCACATGGACACATCAGCAGTTCCCTGTGCAGGTGGCATTCAGCATGACCATCAATAAAGCCCAGGGGCAAACATTAAAAAAAGTAGGAATGTCCCTTTAGGATCCTGTCTTCACCCATGGACAACTAAATGTGACTGCTTCCAGAATCCCCCACCCAGAAAACATCTGATTTGCAATGACTGCTGACTTGAGTAATGAAACCAGGAATGTTGTGTATACGGAAGTGTTGCAAAGCTCTTACAATAAGAACGTGTGATATGTTTCAGGATTTTGTATACGCGGAAGTGTTGTGAAGCTGTTGAAGTGCAATAAAATGTGATCTCAAGCAAAAATTGGTTCACTGGATTTTCATGCAAGCAATGCTGCACATGGCATTTAGTATGTTTTATTTGTGTTTTGCTGAAAGTAGTTGAAACAGTTCTCTTTCTGTTAGAACAATACTTTGTTGTTTTTCTTTCATGTATTGAAGATTGACAAACGTGATTTGTCGATCTCCAAATTATGTAGACAGAATAAAAATGGATTACTAGTTTTACTATTGATAAAACTGCCTATTAGAAGCCACAAGTAGTCATTTTCAAGTGGTCATCCCAAGTTTACATCTTGGTCAATCAATGGTAATCCCAGCCACTCTGTCTCTCAATGCTAACTGCACAAATAGATTTTGTATTAACTAAAATAACAAAATGTTACCTTCTGGGTCATGTTAGTATACTCTGCCAGCCAGTTTATAACTAACACTTGTTTCTGGAACATGTGTAAAATCTGTGAGGTGATATGAACTCTCTGTTCCACTGACTATAGCAATTCATAGAATTAACCACTACGAAGCATTATTGCCTTTTTGGTGGAATTTTCTGACAAGGGTAGGTATAAATCTTTAACACATTTTTTTCACTTTTCCTACAGATGCTTTTGCATCTGCAGACACAGTTATCATTTGTGTGGTTTCAGTCATGGTAACAGCTGTCTGTCTTTGAAAATTAGTTTTGCTTCTGAATCTGAATGATAGGAATCATTCTCTAACCCTCTAATCCTCTATAGTTAAACCAGTTGAAAGGCTTGGGATGTTTGTTTCCTAATCACTAATAAGTTTTCTATTTATTGAAAACTTTTCATAAATCAATAGAACTTTGAATTGCTTAATTTTCCAGGTCTTCCATTAAAATACACAAAGCTAGAAACCTTTGCTACCTAGAGTCCTTACAATAAATTTACAATCTAATTTGAACCCTAAAACAATAAGTAGCCTTTCCATCTCTGCAAGAATAGTTAAATCTAACAAATGTATACTAGACTTTAAAAAAAGTTTAGCTAAAATCCATTTTATGTGTTATTTATGAAGGAAAGTCTATAGTGTCAAAAGTCATTAAAAAGCCAGACAGACACTGAATGTAATGATACTAAAGAGCAGGGTAATGCTACACCCCCAGGAATAGTTGAAGAGAAGCTGTATAAATCTTGGAACTACATATTTTCCCCCACCTTGTTTCCATGGGGTAATAATTCCTAATTATGCACACTGGTATCAGAATTTTCCCTCTGTATTGCCTGGCGTGTTGGGGTGGAAAGTGAGCACCAAATTACATTTACTTTATCCTTCTCTCTTCTCTCTGCATGTCTGTGCTAGATGATAGGAGAGCAGCAGCCCGTTGAGCATGCTCTGATACTCCCTGCCATAGGCAAATGAAGAAAGGTAACAGGAGCGCATTATGCTCCCTTGCTTCTCTATTTATGCTCCTAGCCATATTTCCATTTTCATGTTCACAACACTCCCTACCTACCATATTTAATAAAGCTAGAAATTCTAAATACTTATTTAGTATTTTGTACTACAGTGGAAGGCTCCACTGAAATACCACTTATGTTTCCACATTTTCTGTGGTGCCCTCAAGATAATATGTATGTAAACTGAATAAAATAAATTACACAGCAAAACATAATGATACAATTTTTATTCAGGTTACACTTCTAAAATCACTAGACATAATATTAACATTCATCTGAAAAATAATAAAAAGCCAATGTTATTGTTTCCACCAAGAGGATTATGCTTTATTTTTAAAATTATATTAATGAAACATGATTGGCTTCCAAATCATCTACAAAAAAGAAAAATAGGAATATAATGAGAACTGATAATAGTTCATATTGGATGCTCATAAATTGTATATATAGGGATGATTTTTCCATCTTTATGCTATCCTATGAAGTCTGAAATTGATATAACAACTACATGATTATTATTTTTGGCTAAGTGAAGTATAAGGCTTAATGTTCAGCTTAATATAGTTTCTCTGTCTGTTGATAATCAGATGTCTTTTATGCAATGACTTCCCAAATTTTAGGCCATCACAGGAAAAAAACCATACTGCTGACTTGTTGATTTGCCTGTGGTATCACTGAGAATCATGCTAGAGATGTCTGGCATTGAAAAGGGGAGGACAAAGGGATTCTAGCAAGAAGAGGAAGAAAAAATGAGAATGCACACAAGGAGCCTGGCAAATGGGGAAGAATGGGACAACTTGGTGGGGGTGGAGGTGGAGGGGATGGAGAAGAAAGCACCTACTATAGTCATCAGCAGGGATCCTGGTTTTCTCTGATTTTAAAAAAATCCCAAATTTTCAGTTAAAAAAAACCAAAACCCAAATCCACATTTTTTTTTATTACAATGAAACAATGAAATATATATTGTTTAATAGTTTCATAGTTTCTAGGGTCGTAAGGGACCTGAACAGATCATCAGGTCTTGGAGGCTGTCAGTTTATGGATCTCTCCCCTGCTGCCCTCCCCACAGGGGCCTCTGGAGCCCGGTGGGTAGGACCCAGCATGACAGGGCATGCTGGAGCAGGGAAGCATGGTGCCATTGCCAGGAGTCTTGCACTGCCATAATGAGGCACCCCTCGCCTGCCTGGCAGCAGTGGGGGTGGCGGCACAGAGTTGTGCCTGCTGCTGCCAGAAAGACAGAGAACTACTTGCCATGACCAGGGATGCTGGGTTTTTTTGATTAAAAAACCCAAAACCTTATTTTTGGATTTAAAAAGTAAGCCAAACTCCACATTTTTCTGTGATTAAGATGATATACCACTAATATATATAGTGTGCCCCACTAATATATATAGTGATTCATTGTGATCACATTTTTCTATATATTAGTGGTGTATCACCACTCAAGTTTCCCCTAGACCCAGGTCTCCCTTTCCTCCCTACCCCCAACTCCAGCCTGTCCTTCCCCCCTGACGCCTCCATTTCTATTTTCACCGACTGGCTTTCTTGCCTGCATTGCGAGCCAGGCCAGCCTCTGGCTTCCTTACTATGCCTTCCATCCAGGACCAACTGCAGGAACTTCCTCAGCCTGACAAAGGGGTTTTCAACCCTAAAGCTTCCAAAGATACATTTTTTTTAAGTACTCCTTTTTTTGCATAATACACAGATAGACATAAAAACACAAGATAAGCCATCACACACCATGAATAACATTATATGTTCAACACAACACAACATCTTTACTTCTAGCTGTCAATTCCTTTATAAAATGACAGGCTCTGTGACAGGTCCATGTGGGTACCTTTGATGTTGCTGCTGATGCTACTGGTGTTGAGCCACCTAAGTTATTGTACCTGTTGTCACGTAAAGCAGAGGACCGGGCATGAGGCTGTAGGGGAGGAGGAGGCCTCAGTGGGGCACACTGCCATGTTGTGCAGATGCCCCAGCACCAGGAAGGACACTCACAGTGTCACCCACCCACATCACGAGTTTTGTCTGTCAGCAGCTTGGGGTGCAAGACCCCAAACGATAGACTTCCCCAGCGAGACATACAGCCAGCAGGCAGACTTTGTGGCCTGGTGGGGCCCAGCACTCACTCAGGCCTGTTCTAGGAAACACAAAGATGGCAGGCTTTTTGGCCTCGGCAACAGCTACCACCCCTGCAGTTTTCAGTCCGCTATGCCTTAACACACACAGGGTCATTTGTGTCACAGGTTTTGCCTGTCAGCAGCTTGGGGTGCAGTTCCCCCCGCCAACCCCTGCACCAATCTTCTTGAAACTTGGCAGGCTTTGTGACCTTGGCAGGATCTACCACCTCAGTAAGTACTACCATGCCTACTGTTTTTAGCCACCTGTGGTGTAACACACAGCCGTGACATGAGTTTGGCTTTTAAGAAATTGGGGTACAGTTCCCTCCAAACCCCTGCACTGATCTTCTTGAAGCATGGCAGGTTTAATGTTCTTAGCAGATTCTAGCATTCCTGCATGTTTCATCCAAATCATACAAAAAACAACAAAGTTATAGATCTTCCATTGATTCCCCATTATATCCTACGGCTAGATCTCTGAGGCAGGTCCGAAAGCTTTGGGGCGACTTCAGCTGGATTGAGGTGGACACCTGGTCCAGAGCTCCAGATTGGATCGCGGCCATCCGAAGCGGCCGGATCTGAAGCCAGATCAAATTGCTGCTGACTCGCACAGCCCTGCCACACATGCAGGAGGTTATTGAGAGCAGATAAAAGGGGCATGTGGGGTGTCAAGTCCTTACTGTTGAAGGGGACTCTATAGTGTACACTATATTGCAGTATGATGTTGTTCTATTTCTTCTATGCTGTCCCTTTGCCCCTTGTCCTCACTTCCAACAAAGTCAGGGCAAACCTGCTTGTATGTTATGAAAGGGGTGGGTGAGGCTGAATTTTGCCATGAGAAAAGAGCAGAGGTGGGTTTGGGTGTGACAAAGGTGGTTTGTAGTTTTTTTTTGGCAAAGGGCAGGGTGTTTTGATGACCTTGCAGCCTGCAAATAAAGTGGTTAGCAAAAGGGATTACTGTATCTTCTGCAAAAGCAGAGTGGAGGGTGGCCATCCATTAATTGTCATGGACACTTGAAGTGGACATGAATGAGGTGTGAATGAATACTGACTTTTCAGATGCATCTACCCGAAGTGGCCAAACAGGTCTAGGCCTGTCATTTATACAGAAATTGCATTGGCGTAATAAGTTGCCTGATCTTATTCCTGACCAAGTGTTTTTGCCTGATCTTATGGCTGACCTTATGCCTGATCTTATGCCTGACCAAAAGTTTTTCCATATGGGGTAACAATTTACCCCAAGCCCATGTTAAGGCACTGGAGTAACAAGTTATCCCAATATGTTAACATGGGCTTGGGGTAAATTGTTACCCCATATGGAAAAACACATTCACACCTGGGGTAACATGTTACCCTGGGCAGTTTTGCATCCACAGAGAGCAAACCATTCATGTAAACTGGCTGTTCTTTGGGGATATTGTGCACTGCAGTGCCAGTGGCAATGTCTTAAAAATATTTTTTTTTAGAATTAATTAACTTTAAGATACTGCACAAAATATGTGTCTGGGGTAAGACATTTCTTTCTTATGACACCACAAATCTCTCTCCTTTGACTGCCCAGGGGGCCACCTTTAGAGAGAGGGCGGGATAATGCCTAACCTGTGGTTTGGTGGTTCAAGCATTTTGCTGAGAAGTCAGAAAGATATAGATTCATACTCTCAAGCCAAGGGGCTCTGGAAACTGGGTTCTCATTTTGCGTAAATGCCCCAGCCAGCTTCTGGGGCTAAAATATTGGAGAGCCCACATTATCCAGAGTCTAACATGCATTGGTTGTGGGTTTCTGGCTAACTGTTTTCTTATGACTTAGACACACTTACATGTCTGACTATTAAGTGTGTTGTCTTGCATGCATGCTTAGTCTGTGTGTGCCTGCTTATGTGTCTACAGCACAAAAATCACAGCTTACTCATAAGTGTCCAAACCCCATGCATGCAGCTAGAAAGTTTCCACCAAGTTGCAGAAATAGAAATACAAATTGCATAAATACAAACAAAAAAGAATATGTAGATTTTGACATCTATTTAGTGGGTTAAATAGCATTTTATAAAGGATCTGCAGTACAGATGGATGATCAAAAAGTAGGGTTTCTGGTTCCATGGGAATTTTTTTTATTTGATTTGTTTTCTTTTTTTCCAAATTTGAATGCAGTCTGATTTAGATTACAACTAGACATTTTTTAATTGCCCAGAAACTAGAATCTGCCCACATCCTGCAGCTTCTCAGTAAAACTGATCCATCAATGCCAAGAATTTCACTTTCACTGAGCAGTTGCAGGTTCTTCCAATTCTACCCTAGGTCTAAGATGGACCTTCCAAGTAGAGTGCCATGGATTCAAGGTTCACATCTCCAGGGTAGACCACAAAGCTGTGGATCCTGGAAACACCAGGCAACAAGCCAAGGTCCTGTCATACCCTGAACAAAACATTTCAAGTTTAACAAACTGATGTTTAACAAACTGATCTGATAAATATTGTTTCACTGGAAAATTTATGATCAGGTCTGGTCTTCCTGGGAGGCTTAGAATTTGAAACATCTGTGTGCTGATCAGAACACTGGAGGCTTAGAAGCACATAAGGCCTATAACATATTAGAGGAGGAATTGGCATGTGCCAGCCCCAGTCACCAATTTAGAGGCAGTGCCACACTAGAAATCCCCCAGGAATATAGCAATGGGGCTGCTGCAGCTGCTCTGTCCCCCCAGCTGCAGCATCTGAAGCCCAGTACCATAGCAGCAACAGCTGAAGTATAAGGAGTCTGAGGCCTGGCAGGTAATTCCAATACCACCCCCCATCTCCTACTAGCACTGCCCTTCTCAAGAAGTCAGCATAATATTCCTCCATCCCCCACCCCACCCACCCC
>NW_017729032.1:108060344-108066033 GCF_001723915.1 Gavialis gangeticus
ACCCCATCCCACCCACTCTGCTCTGGGTGCAGAAGTATTGCTCTATGCCTCTGCATAAGGTCAGGCAATTTGATTCAGTCTCTCAAGACATCCAGACATGAGAACTGAATCTGAGTATGACAGGAACCACAGGACATGTATTTATCTGAATAAGTGCCTTTGCCAAAATACACAAGGCATATAAATACTGCATTAATAGCTAGCCCCTCGTTGTGTGTCTGACTGTGAACACTCTATACTTCCGTATACCTCATTGGCTTATAGTTCAAGTACATGGGAGTTAGCAAGAGTTATGAAGGTGAACTGAATTTCAGCCTAATGAGTTATATATAAAAGCACTTAATAACAGGGCATAATAACTATAGATAACAATGCAAAGAAGCATTTTTAGCTATGCAACTAAAGGTAAAAAAAGTATAGCCAAGAAGTGTCAGAAATTTGTTTTTGGAAGAGTGTTAACATTATTCATTTTCTGTTAAAAAACAAGAAATACTACTACTACTAATAAGGTATTTTAGTTATATTTCACTGATAAAAAATTAGGAGTTGCAAGCCCACACCATTCTGAATATGATTCTTTGTGTCATAGAACCAGAACAAATCACATCTTTCTTCCAGTTTTTTTTCTTAGGCTGAAGACTAAACATATACATAGAGTGAAATCATGTCTGTGTGTGATTTTATGGCACAAGAATATGTTTCATTTTAATCACAGAAAAATATGGATTCTGGGTGACTTTTTTTAATCCAAAAATTGGGGATTTTTTTGTTATCAGAGAAAATCAACTTATCCCTGTTGATAAGACTGACTAAATGCCCTTCAGCCATCATATTGAAGCCATTAGAAACTACTTAAAAGATAAGTATTTCTGTATATTTCCATAATTATATTAAAATAAATACTTAATTGCATTAATGAATCTGACACTCTTGAACACGAATGGGATCTTCAGAAATGACTACTGAGTTTGTTTCCAATTCCTACTGAAAGTTAATGCGAGTGGATCACTTAGAGTTTTCCTTAGACGGTTTTGAAAATCTCTTAAAGTCAAATAATTAAATGATGAAAGTACATTATTATTATCTTTTCATTTAAGGGTCAACATTTTTTCACATAACAAGCCTAAGTTTTTCCCTGAGAAGCACACTGGTGTTCCACATGAATCTAAGGGCAGAATTTAACCCATTGTGGTAAAATGCATACAAAAACACTTTGGAAGCATAGGAATAGTTCCTAAGGGAATATGACTTTTGGTTCATTATTATCTTGTAATTAAAGATACTCTTGTTTTAAAATAATGATTTAACTTTTGTACATATGTCCATCATAAATTTCTATTTTTACTCCCATCTGGAAAATTACACATTGAATCACTTAGTGGTGATATAGATGACACATATTTAAATATCTACACGTTTTTTAAATGATTTGTAGCTATGGCATCTTGTAGAAGCTAATACGATATTCATATCTATACTTGTCTTAATTGCATTGATACAGAAGTCCTTCTCAAAGACTGAGCATCACATTTTTCAATGTCAACATCAACCTGACTCTCCGTGAATTTAATTCATGATCTAATTCTATTAACCTTGGTTTATTTCATTGATCCAAGAGAACATGCAACAAAACTTTTGTCTTCTAACTCTTTTGTCTACAGATCTCTGAACATTAACATACAAACCCTATTAAAATAAATATAAATAAAAAATAATTTTCCCTCTAACATTACTTAAGTATTATAATAAAATAAGAGCAATACTCTAAAACTTTGCAATTAGATACCTAGGGGGGAAATAACTTTTACCCTTCCAAGGTTCCTTTATCTCTGGTTGGGCACATCTACACGTGCACATTTACTGTGCATTAAGCAAAATTAAAACACATTACAGGAGTGCGTCCGCATGTACACACCCATAATGTGCATTAAAAAGGGTGCATTGCAACAATGTGGATGTAAATTTGATGCCTGCATCATGCAGGTTGTGTTCTTAATGTGCCTGAGTTCCTAATGTGCATTAAATGTATGTGTAGGTGTCTTAATGTGCATTAACACAGGAGCCTTCTGGCTAGGTTTGCACAGCCACTAGGGAGCCAACTGGAGCCTAGCCCCAGAAATCCTGCCTGGCCCCCTCACCTGAGGCTCCGCTGGACTGGTCTCTGGCAGTCCCTAGTTGCAGGATATAAAAGCCTGAAAACATTTTGTTCTGTAGGGTTCATCCTCCAGAAGTCTGCAGGAGCCTATGTTCACTGGTAGAGCCCAGCAGGCCCTGTGTATCCTCCTGGGCAGCCCACAGCCTGTTTGCCAGGTCTGTCCCACTCCAGAGCTGCTGCCTGGCCACAGGTGAGTACTGTAAAGTCTGTTGCACATCTTGCCTAGCCCTGTGATCTCACCAAGGCTGCTGGCCCTGCCGGCTGTGCCATGAGGGCTAGCACCTGCTGTTTCCTGTTGCTCACACCCCATCAGCTCTCTGTTTGCAGGACTGTGGTGAAGTACCTCAGCTCTGTAGATCTGACTCCCTGGATGTGTCCCTGTCGGGGTGCTGCTGCCAGCCATCCAGGGCCAGCCACCCAGGGTCAGCTGCTTGGGGGCCCAATCTGCTGGTGTAGGAACAATGTTCACTACCTCCCCTGTGTCCAGCCCCAGCCCCTCCTATGTGTGCTCTCCCATCCACAGCCCCATGAGCACAAACTGGACCTAGTAAGATGTTCACACCCTTGTGGCACTGTAGGGTGAAGAGGATGTCCTGAGACAGTTCACCCAGGGCACACACTCAAACACTCATCTTTACAAGGCCCTAGTGGCTGGGATGCGGGCATGGGGCCACTCCTGGTTGGCATGGCAGTGCTGCATGAAGGCCAAGGACCCACAGTCCCAGTGGGTGGTCATGACCAGCCACAATTACTGGTCCAATGGGACACCAAGGACTATACCTTTCATGTGAGAGCTGACCCACATCTTGGTGCCCTGGGAGGCCAGGCCTACACCCCACCCTGACACCTCTGGTAACTTGTCACCATCTTGGGCCTCCAGCTCCCTGTACTGCACTCCTCCCCAGCTGCTGCACCCACTGGCAGCCCAGGGAGCCCTGGTCAGTGGCTGTCTTGGTGTTGGCCCTACCCCACAGATGCCCACAAGGAGTGACCAGTCACATCACCATCAGCTGCTGGCACCACCCTAGGGGGGGCCCTGGCTGGGTGCTGCCCCCCAGACCTGCAGCAGTACTTCCTGTGGCCAGGGTGTTTGCCACCTACCACTAGGCTCTCTGCCCTCAATGGCCCCACTCCTGAGCCCTTTCCAGGTGGACTCAGGGATGAAGTCAGACACTTGAACTGTGTCTGAAATTTAGGAAACAGATTTTTTAGTTTTGGAGGTGGGGAGGGTGGTGGAGGGGCATTGTGTGTGCAGGGGGGGTCTGTATTTGTTGAGGGGAGGGATGACATTTTTTTTTTCTGTTAATAAACTTTGTACTGTTTCATCAATGTGTGGGTCCTGGAGTGGTTCTGGGGTGGGCAGGGGGTTGGCAGTGCGTGGGCAATGGGGCAGGTGGGCCTGAGCAGAGCGCATAGTAGGAAGGGATTGGCCACAGCCTCCCTCAGCCAGTGCCCTGGGCCCAGCTGGCAGGTGTACAGTTGCCTTTGGGCCTGGGTGGGGGAGGGGGAGATGAAGTGGGACCAGCAGGATCAGCACCATGGTTAGCAGCAGCATGGGCCACTGGTTGCCAGGGGCAGGGATAGGGGTGGCTCAGGAAGGCAGGGTGGGCAGAGTGGGAGGTGCCACATGCTGGCCCAGTGCTGTGCATACAGAGCCTGGGAAGGGAAGGGGCTGAGTAAGGCTGTGAGTGTGGAGATGAGCACTTAATAAGTTAATATATAATTATCAGCAGTAGGAAGTATGGATGCTAGAGCTAAACTATATACTCTGATTGTGTATGTAACATTAAAAGATTTTATGGCAGAGGCATACTTGAACTTAATTAGTCCTTTCTTTGTCACAAGACATCCAATAATTAAAATTAGTCAAAAGTATTTTTGCTGCTGGGTTCAGCTCAAGAGGGGGAAAAAGTTTCAAGTAAAAGCTGTTCAGCATAAGCAATAAACACATTCACAAAAATCTGCAATTTTGGTTTTCAGGTTGTTTTATTAGTTTTGTTGGGGGTTTTCTTTTTTGTTTGTTTTTTGTCAGTATTTAGATGAAAATGAATGTTTTTACAAAAATCAATTTAATTTGCCTTTATAAATGTATAATCTTCACTCAGCAGTGATTTTCTTATTTCACTTTCTCTCAGCTACAATATTAAACAAAAGGAACTTAAAGTCATGGTTAGTTACTAGCTCATTCATTCGATATTTTTTTAAACATGAACATTTTCTAATAAAACAGAAATATCAGTACTATGGTGAATAATGTGAGTCCTACTTGATTTATGAGGAAAGACTGAGGGTGTGGCAGCCCAGTAGGGGCACTGCTACACAAAGCCATCCATCTCACTTTGCCAGGCCCAAAACAACACTTTGGGAGTTTCCCATGGGGAGCCTATGGCCAGCCGTTCCCCTTCCTAGAGAACACCCACAAGCCTGGGGTAACGTTGCCACCACCCTGGCACTGGTCTCCAGTAGGGCTCTGTGCAGCCCAGAGGACACAGAAACAGCAAGTCTTGGGGGTGCGTTGACCACTGGTAATATTTCTGGATGCCTCTTTTAGCTCAAAGCCTCCCAGGGTAACCTCAGATATGACTGAGGGAAATATAAATAGCCATGCCTTGCTGGCTGGGCCGGGAGCAAAAGGCCTCTTCTCTATCCCTTCCTTACACAGTTAAACAGCCTGTTATTCTGTAACCCAATACCTTTATTTATCAAAGGAGAGAGTAGTGGGGGTAGAACAAAGGAGTCAGAAAATACACTTCACAAATATAGGATTCAGTGACTGTTTTAGGATGAGACAACATTTGCTTAGTTCTAATCTACTAGCTACTTTCCAGATCTTTACTCTCAGTGATTTATCTAGGCAGCAACCTAGAGGCATGATGCTTGTGGCTGTTCCAAAATGCCACAAGAGGAAGACAGCAAGCTCCCCCCTCCTCTAGGAATTTATCTCCTCTCAGTCACCTGGGTGACCAGGCTAAACCAAATAGCAAACAGGTGAATTAGAAAGGAGTGTGTGGAATGACCCAAGGCAGGGCAGACAGAGGGTGATTTCTTCACACAGGGAACTGGGCTTATTTAGTCTAGAGAAGAGAAGAATGAGTGGGGATTAATAGCAGCCTTAAACTACCTGAAGGGGAGTTCAAAAGAGGGTGAAGCTAGACTGTTCTCAGTGGTGGCAGAGGACAAAATAGGGAGCAATGGTTTCAAGTTGCAGCAAGGGAAGTTTAGGTTAGATAATAGGAAGATTTTTCTCACTAGGATGGTAGTAAAGCACTGGAACAGGTTGTAACATAACCCCCAGTTTCTTTTTTTTCCATTTCTTTTCATATATATCCATACATACATACATACATATATATATATACAGACAGAGAGAGAGGGATTCCCTCCCCCAACTATTTCTGACTTTTTCTCTCCCTCTCTATTCCCTATAGATAATTATAAGTAAGATAAGATATACGATAAGCTTTAACATTTTATTTTGGGTAGTAAGTTTTATTTTTCTCTCTCCTCTTTGCAAATAAGTTCCCTGCTGTTTTG
>NW_017729032.1:108066862-108067093 GCF_001723915.1 Gavialis gangeticus
TGTGTGTGTGTGTGTGTGTGTGTATGTGTGTGTGTAGGAAAAAATAAGATATTGTGTCACCATCTCCCCCGTTCAATAAAACCACTATCATTTGTAACCTTGAGTTGGGTTGTATGTTACTGAGCCCCAGTCCCTTCCCCACCTTAAATTCCGGTCTCTCTCTCTCTCAGCTCCCCCCTTCCCCACTTTTTCTGCCACCTCTCAGCTCCTCTCTGTCCCTTCTCTGTTCCC
>NW_017729032.1:108077222-108079597 GCF_001723915.1 Gavialis gangeticus
TGGGCCCTGTTGCTTTCTGCCATCTTTCAGTCCCATTCCTGCTATCCACTGCCTTCTTCTCAAGTCTTTCTGCAGCCCTTCCCACCATTTCTGCCACTTCTAGCCTCTTGGCCCTGTTCCTGCTGTTCACTGCCTCCTTCCTGTGTCTTTTCACAGCTCTTCCTGCTACTTTAAGCCTCTTAGCTCCATTCATTTCTGCCTCCTGCTGTCCCCATCTCTCTCTCTCTCCTCCTTCTGTTCCCAACCTTTCCTGCCTCTCTCCTCCTTTCTTCTGTGTTCTCCAGCTTTCCCCCACACCCTCTCTAGCTGCCTTTTCTCCCTCACAGTCCTCTGGCCTGCCATCAACTTCTCTGCAGGCTTCCCAGCACCGGCAGCCTCTTCCCTGGTTCCCAGAGTCAGCCCCCAGTTTCCTCCACACCCTCTCTAGCTCCCCTGCAACCTCTGTCCCAGTTTCCCTCTCCCCACTTACCTTTTGGCTCCCCTGTAGCTCCAGTTTCAGTCCCAGCCTCTGTATTGGGTTCTCTCTAGCATCACTCCCCTGTTCTACAGGCTTTGGGCATTGTCCTTTAATCAATTAAAGTCAATTAACCTCCCTGGCAGTCCCTCTCCAGCACCCCTGGTTCCTGGAGCCAGCCCCAGTTTTCTCCGCACCCTCTCTAGCTCTTCTGTACCCTCTGTCTCAGTTTCCTTCTCCCCGCTTACCTCTTGGCCTCCTGTAGGTCCAGCTTGAGTCCCAGCCTCTGTGCTGGCTTCTCTCTGGCATCACTCCCCTGTTCTGCAGGCTCTGAGCATTAATCAGAGCATTAATCCCTTTTTTAATCAATTAAGGCCAATTAACCTAAGGTAATGCACAAGCCTCAGTTCTTTAGCCCATTTCTCTCTACTGGTTCTAATCCCGGTCCTGGTAACTTTCACTCCCTATACTTCCACTTTCTTACCTTAACTTTTCCCCAGATATCCCAAGTACATCAAGCACATACATACATACACATCACAACACCCAAGTTCAGAACTCACCTGTGTATATGAATTAGTGATCCATGCATGTGTATTGGGCATGCAGGTATTGATAATTGATTCTGGTCTAATTTATTTTGGTTTGTATAGTGTGTGTAGGTGCTTGATTGGTGATAGATATGCATTTGCCTAGGCTGGTCATTTTGGTTATGTATGTGCCTGGATTGGTAGTGTGCGTGTGCACGCCTGGTGGGGGTGCATGCACCTAGAGTGTGTGTGACGGGGCACTGAGTCTGCTCCATCACAGAACTTCCAGGGGAGTGAAGGAAAGCAGAACACTTACCTTAGCAAACATTAAAGGGGCGGGGTTACCCAAATAGGGGAGAGAGAGACCCGGATGAAAATATAAACAAAGAGAGCCGCATGTGCCAAGGGAGAGGGGAGAGAGTGCTGGCTGTGAGAGAGACAGCAGATGACTATAAGGATTTAAAGGGGGAGTAACCCAAATTTAGCTGGAAAAAGAGAAGAAAGCAACCCAGAAGAAACAGGAAGAAACTACAAGAAAGAGAAAAGGGATTGTAAGAAGGGTCCTGGAGAGAGACTTACCTGGAAAGATGAAGTGAGTTAACAAAGGAGGACTTTGAGTCAGTGAGTCTGATACCTGAAGACATCAAGTAACATCCCAGAGACTTAAAATTAAAAGAAAGGCATGATAGTAGATGAAAACTAACAAAGAGAAGAGAACCCCACAATGTTGATATCAGTAGTAAATACAAGGTGACCTAGGATTGCTATTTGCTTGGGACCTGTGCAGAGGAGAACGGGGCAAGCAGCCAAGAAATTGAGAGTTCTCAAAGAGAGAGGAAGCTAAATATATATAAGAAGTTATTTATCTAAGAGAGACATAATAGTTGTGCAGAAAAGTTATTTTTGTTGAACTGTAGACACGATATCTTCCTCATCTCTCAGGACTGTGTTTATTTCTGTATGTTATTCCATCAGAGTCGTGACGGGTGAGAACTAAAGGAAATTAACCAGTTCATATTAAACCAAGAGATGGTGATTTATTTTGTGAGTGTAGCTTAACTCTCACAGTCTGTATATACTCCTAGTGTGTGTGTGTATGCACCTAACTGATTTTTAAGTGTGTGCATGTGCAACTGTACACCACACCCTAACAGTGCAATATTGAGATCCTGAGGGTTAGCCTGGCCCCACAGGGCAACAAGGTTACCCAGAGAGGTGGTAGAAGCTCCATCCTTGGAGGTTTTCAAGACCTGGCTAGACAAAGGTTTGACTGGTATGATCTAGCTGCAGATGGTTCTGCTTTGTAAGGGGGTTGGACTAGATGACCTCCTGATTTTGCTTCCTAGCCTGACTTTCTATGATTCTATGATTCTACTTTCCTTAGTAATCAA
>NW_017729032.1:108079961-108088463 GCF_001723915.1 Gavialis gangeticus
ATTCTACTTTCCTTAGTAATCAACTCTGTGTTTCTTATATTCTTCATTGTACAGTGGTCCAACTTTAACAGAAGGAGCTGTGAGTTTTGTCACCCAGCCTATTCCATAGTTTTATGATTGGAATACACAGCTGGAAGGTTGGAATTTGAATTTGCATCTCTTCAGGATGTTGCATGCTGGAACACAGGTGTCCCACTGGAAGGGATGTTCTGGAAGGAAGTGCCAGCATCTCTTCCATAGACATCTAACCTCAGAAGAGGATTTAGGGTTCTGGATCATAAATACTAAGAGGCTTGTACTGTGCTGGTGGATTTTGGTTCATGGACTTCTATCTCTATCTTCTTCTGATTTTCTTGTTAGACTTTATCAGTTGCTCACCTATGCTATTTTACCAGTATTGATATCAGTGCATGAGAGTTTGAGATATAACTGACTGAGAAGCTGTAGGTTGCTTTAGATATTAAAGATTATCCAGTGTCTGGTTACTGGCTTAGTAATTCTGTATTCTTGTAACAGGATGTAAGACTTGATTAGGTTTGTGGCTCAATAGTTCTAACTTGCTGGACCGAGATAGCATTCTTACCCAGATGAAACTCTTATAATTTATTTTGATTTCCCTGAGCAAATTATAAATAAATAAGAAAGACACTGCTGAGTACTAAGAAAAGTAGTACTCACATGTTTATAGAACCAGTTTCACAGTTGGGAGGGTATACATAATATTTGTGTATGAGACCTAAGGAAATGTTAACTCTGAAAAGCTCTTTTATATCTACCCCCCGCCCCAGCTGTACAGTTTTTACAATAAATGATATCTTCCACAAAAATGCTTGCTTGAAGGACTTTTGTAAAACTCAGAATATCTAAGTTACTGAAGTTTTTTTAAGGCACAAGTCTCTATGTTGTTCATATTACCCCATTTCTAGCTTCCTGGCCAGAAGTCATAACATATGCCTATGAGCTGATATTAACATAGAACTAAATTAAAATTCAGGAAAACATTAAAAAACTGAAAAACAATCGTCTCAATTTTGAAAAGTTTTGACCAGCCTACTTGATAAGGTGGTTGAAAAGCATCAAAAAAGGACAGAACAGGTTAAAATTTTGAACATTAAAACAACAGAAGTACCAGCTCTACTTACTAATTCCCCTGCTGGGGTAATGTTCTTGTGGCCTGATTTCTGTTGATTTCCCCTGACCTAGAATGAAAATTGAACACCTCGGTAAACAGCAAGGAAGATAACACTGCTGCCAGGTTGATAAACAAAGATCCTTCAGATGGAAGGCAAATGGGCTGGGGAAAAACTGTCCTCCCAGCTTACAGTCTGGTTTATTCATAGAGCTGAATAGAACAAAGACAATCTCACAGAGCAATCTAAATTTATGTGGTACTCTATATAATAAGCAGTTAGGTGCCAATAATGTTTGTCAATGCTCATTTTAGGAGATTCCAAAATATTCCATCAATAATTTGTGAATAGGGACTGAATTAAAAAAAAAAGCATCCTATTTTTAAATCATCCCATTCTTTTGCTACATTTTTGGAACACTAGTTACATAAACCTGAATGTTAGAAACATTCTGACATATCTAAGAATTGTATGCTTTATGTTGCTTTCAGATTATCTATGTGTTTCTAATTTACCCAAGTTATTTCCTAGTTTTATACTAGATAAATTAAGTCATAGAGCTCAGCTACTTTGCCAGCAATTAAAATATGTATTCATGTGTAGAGACTAGTGGATTAAATATTTACTAGATTATCAGTAAAAGAAATTAATTTCCATATTCATTATTTTATTCCCATTTACTGATGAGCTAATCTCATATATATCTTACTGAAATGAATTGAATAGTACAGGTAAGAAATACATGAGGCAGAATGTGATATGATCTTTCTCTATTAATAATATTTCATAAGGTCTGAGTGCATTATGAAAATGAGTCAACAAAGAAAAAAAAGGAGTAACCATCAATATAGTATTTTTTCCCTCTTTTAAAGGAGTGATATCTTAATACCGTATTTTAAAATAGACTGACTTGCTCTTCAAATTTACCAAAGTTTTGGAGGCCTTTGCTTCTTTTTAATCCTTCAAGATTATTAAAGGATATGGTTTATTTCATACAAGTATATGCACCCCATTAAATACTTGGTAAATATATAAATAATTATAATAATTAAGGCATTCATGTTTTATCTTTTGCTACAGATCATTTACATCTAAAATAAAGTCGTCAAAGTCCTTTTACTCTGTAACATATTAAAAACTTGTCAACACTACAGAACTGTTGCCCCTTTAGATAGCAACAGAGGATTTGCAGCACCCTTCATAGAAGATGTGGCATATGCTGGCAGGAGAGGTTTTTATGCAGACAGGATTATACCTCTTCCCCAAATGATACTAGCTAAGCTGCCAAAAATCCTCTGCTGTCGTTATAGCAGTGCACAGCCTGGAAGTTTTGCTAGCATAGTTATGTCAACTAAGAGTTATATTAGTTCAAAAGGATGAACTAATTCATTCACTGCAAGACTAATTACTTCACCCTTTTGCACTGGGCTAACGTTGTGGAAGACAGATGGTTATCACCAATTCTCGGGGGGGGAACAATGTTTTTTTTCTTGAAGAGAATGAATTCCTAGACCTATACAAGAAAGTTAAATGCCATCCTGTTAAAAAACTGACCAGATAATTTGTTGGTATCTCAAAAAATACATGTGCTACCTACTGTACTGTATGAAAAACAAAAAGTGTACTGTTCTTCTGTAAATGGCTACACTGAGTAAGGGGAAGGAATGTTACTTCCTACAGTTTCTATATGCTATCCAGGGATCCTGATTTTCTCTGATTAAAACAATCCCCAATTTTCAGATTAAAAAAGTTACCCCAAATCCACATTTTTCTGAGATTAAAAATGAGATCTCAATAGATAGACAGATAGATATTAGTGGTGTTTCATTTTAATCATGGACAAATGTGGATTTGGGGTTACATTTTTAATCCTACAATTGGGGATTTTTTTATCAGAACAAACCGGGATCCCTGGTGATATCAGTGGTGCATAATGCAACATGTTTTGCACAAAGAAGACTAATTGAGTGCTTCTTGACATTATTTTGGCATTGTCCTACATCTCATCCCCCTCCTACATCCATCCTGCTTTATGGTATGGAAAAATACCTTTCCATCTGTTGACTCATTTGAACAATAAGCAATGGATTATCTATTTTAAAAAGAAAAGATCTAGAGTAGGCAATATGTGGAGATAATACGAAGAAAAGAAAAAAGATGAAAAATAGAAAAGTAAATAGAAAAAAAAGAAATTCTGTAAGGAGAGTGAGGATGGAAATCAAGAAATAAAGGTAAAAAAGAATGGTGTGACTTCACTGGGATAAGCTGATGTATTTTTATTTCAGAGAAAGAAGGTAAGAGAGGTACAGAGAATATGTTTCCCCACTGTTTTGCACCCTCTGCCTAAACTTGCTTCTGCTCAAAGAGGACAGAAGATCAGAACCACCAAAACTTTAGCAGAGCAGTTTTTTTCTATAAAAGGAAATAAGAGACTGAGAGACTGAAAGAGGTTTGGGGGGAAAGGGGAGGAGGGGCAATGGAGTGGTGACATCATAAAAGGAAAAGGGAAAACTAGTAGGGAAAAAACATTTTGCCAGATTCTACTACACCTAGGGACTGTGTCCAGATGAGCGCAGCCGTGTGGTATGCAGCACTGCAGACACATCTATGGCGGCACATACCACATGTTCAGTTGTTCTCTGTGCTGCAAGGGAGCAGTTTGGAGGGTATATTTTTTATATTATACTATTTTAATATGATATATTTAAAATCAGTAGTATTAATACAAAATAAACTTCACGGGAAACTTACAGCTTTTATATGTTCACACATATACCTGACTTGACATAGAAGATGTTTGTTTTTATTCTTCTAAATCTGTAAAAGTAATCAAGATACAAATAATATATACTTAATAAACTACTAATGGACATGTCATGCTAACACACAGGGAGTTCTTGTGTGGAGAGAAGAGAAAAAATCCATCCTTAGTTACACACCCCAAATCCATGGGACTTTAAGGTATTACTGGGTGCATCTACATGTTCATTAATGTGTCATAGTTACTGCACATTAAGTCCAGTACTTACATAACCAAGTACTAAATCAATGCATAGTAATACGCAGTAGTGCTGGTACACAACTTTTTAGTGATGTTATTGCTAACTATTCAGTAGCCTATTACTACTGTGCAGTACTGTATTAGTATGTTTTTTGCCCTGCACACTACTGCACAGTGGAATTAGGCTACTGAGTAGTTAGTGTCTTGTATAGACACACCCACCAAGGATGGAAGCAAATCAATAGTTTTCAAAGTCAATATGCTTCTGTGTAAGAGAATCTATATTTTACTGCCTCCATAACCTAGATTTTCTCTGTATCAAATTCTCTTTTATATTGCCAAGAGATCAAGATAAAAGTCATACTGTTAAGACTGTACTTCTGATAAATACTAATAACTAAATATCCAAATCCACAATGACCCTGAATTTAAGATGACCACCCATTAATTAGATCACACACGGAAAATGTATTAATATTATAATTTTTCATGTATTAAATAAAATTATTGGAAGATTGCCATATGTTTTCACCCACCGGTGTGAGGAGGAAAGCACTGGTAGCAGGGAAGGTGGTGGAAGTCAGACAGTAGGGGAGGCAGTAAGGAGGAAGATGGCAGGGAAGTGGTGGGGGGGAAAAGGCAGTGGTGGAGGCAGGTGGTAGTGGAAAGTTAATTGGAGTACAGGTGGTGGTTGAGGTGGTGGGAGTGGCAGGCAGCTTGCCCCCCAACACTTAACCCCTACTGTACCTGCCCCCACCTCTTCTGCTGCTGTGGAACCAATCTGGGGCCATTCTCTATGCTCCAAGCTGGAGTGGGGACAGAGCCTACTAGGGAAGATAAAGGCTAAAGTTGTGGGGGAGTTGAATGTGGGGGGGTGGGGGTGACAGGACAGGGGCCCAGGAGTATGGGGAGAAGAGGCAGGGGTAAAAAGATGGGGGGGGCAGGAAGCAGCTGTGGCTCCAGCCCTGAACTGGAGTTGGAGCTGGAGCTGCAGCAGCTGCCAGGCCTCCCACTGAATTGTACTTGATTTCAGGATGATGAAGTCCCCCTCCCCCCCATGTTAAATGGAAAACAAAAACAAAAAAAAGAGAAAAAAATGCCCTTTTCTTGAAATTGGGAAAATACAATGTAGTTGGACTCTAGAGGTGGGGGGAGGAAATGGTCACTTTACAAAACATCTCATATAATAAGTAATTATATGTAATAACTGTCAAAAACAAACATGTTTTATTCAAGCATACCCTGAGCTCATTTTATATATATAATAAAGTTAGTTAAACTGGACTAATTTAAACTACTTTGCCTCATCATCTATTTCTATACTGTTTTTTGAACCCAAATTATCAGGAGATGTAATTGAACCAGGTTTAAACCTCAGATGGTTTTAATTTAATGCTCAGGTGTGTCAGAAAATTGTTCAAAACAAGAACAAGAACGGGTCAGAAGGACATGTATGGAATAGGATAAAAAGAAAACCCCAAGCAGAAATAGTAGTGACTCTGAAAATAGAAGCAAAGTATTTGAAAGCAATTTCTACTTTCCCCCCTGAAACAGGGAACCCTAGCCCTGTTACTAAGAGACAGGGTGACCCTTTAAATTCAGAACCTTCCAGTAATGGCCGGCCGGTCAAGTAGGAGTTAAGGCTCAAGCCCTGCCAGCCAGTCAGGTGACAGGAAGAGGAAGGCCAGGATCCTACAAATGGCAAGTGGAGAAATCCAGAGGGGCAGCAGGGAGGGGGACTCCCAATGACCATGGTACTGTGGCTGCAGTCTCTATCTGAAGACTACACCATGCCGTGAGCCAGCCTCATGGTCACCTAAAGTAAGCAGGCATGTTGCCTCTCTTGTTTCTGTATTATTATTTTTCCGTTATATGGTCATAGAATCCTATGTTTTGTGTTGAATGTTAAGACCGGTGGTTTGGGTGAGGGTATTTGGGGAAGGAGGAGGCCTCACTGGGGGCCCATCATGGTGTGGGGACCCCAGCACCAGACAGGGCACAGTATTTGGGGGTGAGCTGACCCCAGCGCCACAGAGAATGCAGGAGCCCGAGTGAGTTGATTTTTTTGGAGAGCTAGAGCCCGGGAATCAAACCCTGATTAGTGGGTCTTTGACTGACAGGCCTAGCTAGATAGAGAGAAGGGGTAGGTTCACAGTGGCCAAAACCCAAACATTAAGAGGAATTTACAAATACCATCTGAGAGGCTTGGGCTGCGGTGTAGGGGAGGAATGGAGCCGCGGATAGTGCCCCCTGGCATTGGGGCATAAAATAGGCAGCCTCCCATTTAATTAACAACAATTAATTAACAAGAAGGCGTGGCAGGAGAGAAGGTGGGTGGTTGGCCCATAACAGGTGGGCAGGGCTACCAGTTGACAGACCTTGAACAGGCCCCCTGTTACACCCCCCCATATAGGGTTATAATCAGGTGTGCTAGGGGTCTGCATTATCTATTCTTGATATAGAAACCTTTGATTTGTTGAGCCCTGTTTAATAAAGATTTTATATGAGGCATTATTAGTAGTATTATTATTTGAAATGGAGAATTAAGTATATAAAACAGTGTATTTTGTTTACACTGAGATTACAACATTTTATATATCTGCTCTAGTTTAAGTAGAACAATGGGCACATCTACATGAGATCATGTCTGTACAACAGCTGACTACTACTGCATAGTAACGTCTTGTGGCAAAAACCATGACGAATGCTACTGAACAGTAGTGTCACCAAAAAGGCATACTCCTAGGCAGTAACTCTGTTTACTGTGCATTTATTTAGTACTTGCTTATACAAGTACTTATAAATGCTCAGTAGCATCTAATGAGATACACCCATTGAATGCAAACAAAGTTAAGAATAAATAAACAATCTAAACCCCAAAGAAATTTGTCTACCTCTGTTATACAAAATCTGTATAACAAAGAACAAAATCATACTGGAAATAAAGTAATCTGTTACAAGTAGATGTTCATATATGGTTTCAAATAATACTTTCACAGGTATTGAGGAGGAAAAGTACCCCTAGGAAAGTGAAGTCACATGGTTGCTTTCGATTTCTTCTTTATTCCTTTATATGAAATCTTAGCCTATTTAAGTAGAAGCTAATAGGCAAAAAAAAAAAAAAAAGTTGCAATATCTTGTAAAAACTCTTTTGTTAATTTTGTAAGCTCCAAAGGGAACCATTATTATCTCATACTTATTTTCACAATACTTCTGTTGGATCGAATTAATTTCTCATTATGCTAACCTACTGCAATATTAAAGTGATACAAATGTCAGCATGCTACTGTTAACTAAAACTTTCATAGTTTAACATGGATAATTACTGTTGATAATTAAATTAATGAAGTAGAAATATCACACATATTGTATTGCTTAGAGTTAATTATGAAAAACATGCAGAACTAAAATAACTATGCATCTGGCTTGTTTTCCCAGGACATATATGTTAATGTGGCTCATTCTAGGTTGATTGGTTTATAACTTTAGGGCAGGGGTGGGCAATTATTTTGGGTGGAGGACCGCTCATAAAGTTTTGGCAAGCTGCTGATGGCTGCATGGGTAGCCCCACCCCTTGACAGTTTCCCCCTGGTTGCCATCTTGTGACCAGAATTCTCACCCCCATCCCCTGACCAGGGTCATCCCTGTGGGGGGGGGGGAGAATCAGGCTGACCGCCCTGGGCCCCATGCTTTGGGGGGCTCTGCAGATCCAAGCAAAGCAGCATCAGCATGGAGCTGGGTGGGGACGTGGCCCCATGTCCAGCAGCTCACTACACCTCCCCCCCACTGCCACTGCCAATGGTGGCAGCAGCTTCTTCAGGTCTGGGATCAGAGTGGGGGTGGGGCCCTGCATGGACTGACTTGCCCCAGATCCCACATTCTGCTTGGGTTGCCTCTGCCCCTGATCTTTGCCACCTGAAGTCCCTCCCCTTTTCCCTTGAAATATTTCTTTCAGCAAGGGGTTTTGCCAACTTGGGACCAGAAAAATACCAAATTATATTCTAAAAAGCAAACATCTACAGCATTCATTAATTTCATTTTTTTTTTAATATTTTTGTCTTGATCTACATGTGCTTGTGTAGTGTACAGAGGTGATTGTACAATAGCTTAAAATGAAGTCTTACGCTTGTATATTGTGAGGTGTGCGGATAGGTTTGTCAGGGCTCTGGGTGTGTGGGTCTGTGGGGTGTAGGTGAGTATGGGGTTAGTGGGGGGAACGTTACTGGGGTGTATGAGGAGATGGGGTGTGGGGGTCTGTGTGTATGGCAGTGTGAGGGGGATGGGTGCATGTGTATGGTGGGGTGTGCATTTGGAATTCACCCTAGTCACACACACACACACACACACACACACACACACACACATACGCAC
>NW_017729032.1:108093463-108116623 GCF_001723915.1 Gavialis gangeticus
GTTAGTGGGGGGAACGTTACTGGGGTGTATGAGGAGATGGGGTGTGGGGGTCTGTGTGTATGGCAGTGTGAGGGGGATGGGTGCATGTGTATGGTGGGGTGTGCATTTGGAATTCACCCTAGTCACACACACACACACACACACACACACACACACACACATATGCACTGCCTCTGCCTACACACACTGTCCCTGCCTGCACACAGACACACACACATGTACCAGTGGGGCCCCATGTTCCCCATTCCAGTAATGCAGCCAGGAGCCATGTGGTGCTGGAGCAGGGCAGGAGAAGGAAAGAGTGAAATGGCTGGGAGTGGGGCGGGGCTGATCAGTTCTGCTGAAGATTTCCCCTAGGTCCTACTGCCCCTGTCTCCTGTCAGCTTTGGCAGGCAGCCAGGAGAAAATAAATATTAATTTATTACATTTTTAGGGTCCTGCAGGCCAGATAGAATGGCCTGGGCCATGGACCATATTTTGCCTGCCCTTGCTCTAGGTCAGTTAGGCTTGGCATCTTTGATGATGATGCTGGTATATATATTGCTTCATACAGAGTCTCACACCTGTTCCCTTAGGAATTTATTTCTCAAATTTTTACTTCTGCATCAACAGGTATCTGAGATGCCTCAGCCATTTTCTATAAATCTGGAACTGAATTAACTAGGAACACAAAATTGAAAGGGATTTTCTAGTTCACTGAATTAAGAGATGGACCAAGATGGGGTGCATTGATGTGGTCATACTCTTTTCAATCCATACTGCAGGAGTAGAAGACTGACACTTTTTTCAAGTCCCAAGAGAAGGTAAGAATATACCCCCACTTTGCAGGTAAGAATATATTTCCCTTCTACTCCATGCTCAGTGTCACATCCACTTCTTTCCCACTCCTGTCTCTCTTGCCTACCACTGCCACTGTTGCTGTTGTCTCTGGCTGTACCAAGGATGGGGAAGCTCCAGAGTCACTCCTGCCCCATTCCAGCTGGGCTGTGTGAGGAGCTGGAGACAAAGGACATTTCAGCAGCAGAGTGGAGGCGTTTACCTCCCTGTCTGGTTCCCCAGACTGTGAGAAAACCCATGCACCCACTGCTGTCCATGCATAAGCCTGCCCCCTTTTGCAGGTTCTCCTCAAAGCTCCAGCTGAAGCAGGGCAAGAGAAGATGGAATTACAGTGGCAGAAGGCAAGTTTCTCCTTCTTGATCACAGAGGCATAAAAAAGAGAGGTGGAGGGTGACATTGGGAAGGAATGTGGCATAAATTGCTGATTTTATCCCCTGGAGGCTAGTCCAATTCACCTCTAGAAGAGAGTCACACTTTCAGGCTGGATCCAACTCTATTTTATTGCTTGCAAGCAGGCCGACAGAGGAGCTTGTTGCTCAGATCAGTGTTGACACTAAACAAAGAGCGCACGTGGCTTTTATTGAGCTAGCATTTTTTTCAGTTGATGTGTTACATTTTGATTGGTCATTTCAAACCAAAACCTGAGCAACCTATAAGGCATACGTAGTGGGTCATCCTGTACCATGTGGGTGGAAAGTTACAGAATGCAGGGGTTAATACTAAAACAAGGAACAAAGAAACATAGAGAAAAGTATCTATTTTCGCTACAGGAAGGGGAGGGGAAATGCCACTAATCATGGAGGATAAGGCAGTGAATGCCAAGAGGGGTGGAGTCTTTCCTGTTTCAGGGACTTAAAAAAATCCCTGGCTGCTGCTCTCATGGAAGACTAGGAGCAGGGCAGAAACAGGTCTCCGGTCTTGTGAGATGTGATATAAGCAAAGCTACTATAATACCTGAAAGCTTGTCTGTGTCTATCCAAACCATGCAATTTTTCCAGTAAAAGATAATCCCCCCAAGAATTCTTGTCTCATTAATATTCTAACTATTTCTCCTTTTATCATTTTCCCAATTTATCATTATGGGCTTTTTTTTCTGTGGAAATAATGAACCTGATTCTTTCTCGGCTAAAATAAATTAGTATCTCCACTAAAGTCAATTCAATAGCAGAAGAAATGGCCCTATTGACTCTTACTGTCTTTTTGTCTTTGTTAGGTGTACTGGCTGATTAGCAGGGATCTGGGCTTTCCATTTCCCACAGAAAAAGAGAAAACCACAGATTTTCCCTTTTTATCAGAGAAAATGTGGGTTTCTCTTTTTAGCAGAAAAACCCATGGATTCCCTCTTTTTGCAAAGAGCTCTGCAGGCTGGTTGACCTCCACCCTGCAAGAGCTGTTTGCAAACAGGACGGGAAACCCCGAGCCCTGCCTGGAGGGGGAGGGGGAAAGGCAGTGCCTGAGGCATTCAGTCAGCCACAGCTCCACTCAGCTCAGCTTCACTCTCTGCCTGGAACCTGAGCTAAGTGGGGCTTTCAGGAGGCTGGGGGCCCCTCTGGCAGGACTCGGGGTAGCGAGTCATGGATGAGGGCACTGACAGTGCTGTGGGGAGCTAGGAGTAGCCCCCCCCACCCCAGCAGGCAGAGCAGTGGGGGAGCCAGCTCCATGATGCTTCTGCTGCAGCTGCCTACTGTTGGGGGCAGGGATCTGCAGACTGTGGGCCCTAGCCCCATAGGCCTGAGAGCTGGGGGACCCCTCCAGCAGGGGCACTGGGTGGGGGCAAGGGGCACAAGTAGGGTGGGGGCGCTGCTGTGGGGGGCACTGATGGGCACCAGCAGGGCTGGGGAAGCATTGGTGGGGTGAGGCTCACCAGCAAGGCTAAGGGGGTGCTGCAGGGGGGCTTTTAAATTTAATAATGGATTTTGGGGGTTTTGTCAGAGAATTTGTAATTTTTTTTTTTTATTAGAGAAAACCAGGATCCCTGCTGATTAGTCACTGTCACTGTGTCACTGTTGTAGTATTACTAGCACTATTAACACGTGTTATTCTAATAAATGATGTTTAAAATGAGAAAGGGAAAGATAATTCTAGTAATATGAGTAGCTAACATTCCAACATGAGTGGCTGCTGGGGAGTGACAATGGAGCATTGCTTCTAATGAATATCTTCTGTTCTTGACTGATCTTTTCCTTTGACACACTTTCACATATAAAAGTAATTTCACATGTAGCCCAGGTGTACTCGTGTATGTACTTCCTTTCTCCAGCTGAAGGGAACTGTTAGCTGGCTGGTGTGCTGTGGGGGAACTGAAGATCATCACCATTTCCCTTCATCCCTATAGAACAAGGCCAGGACAATCATGGGACTTAACTATATACAAATTTATATTAGCATTAAAATTAACTTATCACAAGAAAAAGAAACAGAGATATAAACATATGTACAAATCCATCCATTTATAATATTATATATTATATATATAATACACCGAGTTCCCAGCCTTTTACTGGGGGTTGAGGACCTGAGCCGCCTGAGTGGCTTCAAGGATCCTGTTCTGTGCACCAGTCTGTGCACCATGTCTGTGGCCACATGCCAGGGGTTGCAGTCCCAAGCCACCTCATGCAGCTCCCAGGGTCTGGACGTTGTGCACTGTACTGCGCACCAAGAGCCTGGCCATTGGAACCATCCACCACTCTCTGCTGATGGAAGTCTTTAGGGCCTCTTCTGGGCTACTGCTTCGCTCTGATGACCAGCTCTCTTTAGCTCTACTAAACCCTGCTCTTCTCTGTTCTCCATCCCTGACGTCTACCATGTGCTGGGCACACATCTCCTTTTATTCTCTTCGGGGGTCTCTGCCTCCAAAGTTCTGCTAGATTGGCAGAGAGCACTGTCAAACCAGGACCGAGGCTTCTTTTTTCTTTTCTCTGTGTCCTGAGCAGAGGCAGGGCAAAGCCCCTCCCAACAGTTGCCTGATTGGTGGATGGGCTCTACTCATTACAAAGAGGATTCTCCAAGCCTGGACATGCCAGGCTGTATCAGTAAGTTTGCCACACACATATAAGGGACCAAGGTGTAGTGGGGGTGGGGATACTGTTAGCCAGTTATATTGGAGTGGGAAAGGAAAAGAATAAATTTTCACTCAGAAGGAAAGGCAGAGTAAAAGGAACAGAAACATAGAAGTAGATTGTACTTCTCTCCTCCGAGTTAGGTACTGTCTGGGGCTTTGGGCCAGTTTTTTCCTTCAACTTTCTCCCCCAGATTGTTGGAGCTACCCTTCTTGGCTGCACTCATCCCAATGACAAACCCCACACATACAAATTACTTAAGGTGCCTAGACGTAGAGATGAGCTTCTGATGTTTAGGAGAGGTTGTCTTCTCAGGAAGCCCAGAATTTGGATTTTTTCAAATTTCCACACTTGAAAGGTATTTTGGATAAACAAGAGGTTCGTTCCAGAAAAAAAATATCTTATGGCCATACATACACCTGCACATACACACCTTTAAATGATCTGGTATCTTTAATCAATTTGAGACAGATTAATTTAGAATAATTTATTCCACAAGATATGCATGGACATATGTTTATTTTGAAGAAACTATTGCACTTCTTGGGCATGTCTACATGTGACCCTACATCTCCGTGTAGTGACGTATCACACTACAGTGACATATTGCCAATGGGCAAAAATCATGATGCCACAACTACATCACTATACTGATATGCTCCCTCAGTACAGCACTTTGCTATGGCAATATAGCAGCCAAAAATAACCGTGCACCCTGCAGACGATGCAGTATAGGCTGTTATTGATCCAAAATAAGTACTAAATGATGGCCCAGTAACAATGGCGGCATAGGGGCACATGTAGATGCACCCCTTGCGTCCTCCCACTCCTGCTCCATATCACAGTATAGCACATAATACTCAGGCAGTGTGTTTACTGCTAGTCTGTTTATCTGTATGTCCTCTACTGTTTAAGGGTCATATTGATGTCACATCCTTATTTAAATGCTGGCATGCAGCCAGATATGCCTTTACTATTTCAGCTTATGTCAAGTTGACAAACCTGGAGTCACACATGGTTTATATCAATAATACTCCTTATTTCCATAAGGTATTGTGCTGAGGTCTCTTGCCTTCTGGGGCCTATCCAAGCTCATATTAACTGCAGTCACTAGAATGCCAAGATAGATGAAATGATATTGAACTAAATGAAGAAGAGTAGACAATCCTTCTATAAGATTCAATATGGGAGCAAAACAAAACAAAAACAAAACAATAGAAGGACTTATTATGAGGACTTTAAAGCCTCCACCAAACCCTAAAATATTCTGTATAGCAATGAAAGTGCCCCAGTGGACCTTAACCAGGACCCTGAATACAGTAGATTATTCTTCACAGTGAAGGTTCTTTTGAAAAAGAAAACTTCAAAGTAGAGAGAATACTAAAAGAACCAGAATTTCCCCAAAAAGCCAGGCAGAGAACCAGACTGAAAATGTTTGGGAAGAATCACCTTCCATCAGGGCTGCATTACAACACGGTGCAGAAAGGGATTAAACAACTTTATTGTGGGTATTCTCAGAGTTTCACCATGTTGGGCAGATGTGAGCTAAGTCATCTTTCTGCCTCTTCAATTTTTATTTTCTGTCTTGATGCTTCTGGCACTATCAATTATGTTCATAAAGGCATATGCACTAAAAATTAGGTTCTATTTTTTTCTTAAGTATCAAATCCCATATCCATCAATCAAATTTGCCTGTATTTACTACCTGCTTTCCTTCCTGTGTTCTTAATGCTCCCTTTATTTTTGATCAACCACATATCCCTTCCAATCTTTACTGAAGATGTCAGCACCACTGGGGTTCAACATCAAATATATTGAATAACAAGCATGTTTATTGCTGTGGCAGATTCAGCAAGAGAAAAAAGAAACAGGAAAAGGCTTATACAGTTTGATCAATGCCCTGAGCTTTTAGCTATGTTTACATTTTATAATGTAAATTGGCCAAATTAGTCTAAGGAGACATTTCAAAATGCTTTCATAGTAATTCTTAGTTATGCCTTCAGCAATGTTGGCCCTGTGAACTCAGGATAGTTATTGAAAATGTCTGTGTGCTTTGCACTGCACTTTATGATCATCTGTAAGTGTCAGAAAAGGAAATATAAGATAAAGGACTCTGTTTTGGCATGAATATAGCATCTTTCTTGGGGGTGCCCATACAGACTGTGGTTCTCTTTAATTCCTGTACCAGCTGTGGGTGCATCAGCCTGGAAAATAGCAGTTTATCTTTCCAGTTTGCCAATGCTATTAGTTAACGTTTTTCATTGTAACATTCTCAAAGACATCCTGCAGGGGTGTAATTGCAATTACACATCTGCCCCATCCACCCACCCTGCCCAATGACCTTCAACAGATAAACAAGAACAGTTATTTATCTGCCCCCTACTATACCACCCAACTGCTTGCTACTTCACCTCAGCACTACAACATCAGGGTTTCTACTCAACAAGAGCTAAAATACAAAATGTTTCACCCAGCTTATAATCAAAAGCTTGTCTAACAGCATGCCCAACTATACAGTCGGTGCAGTAAAATATACCACAAAATATCCTCACCTCTCAGACAAGATGCTCTGTCATTCTTGGCATGGAGAATAGAATTTTGTGCTGTCCCTCTAGCCCATATCCTGTGACATGCCATGGCCTCTACAGATAGAAACAGTATCAGTTGCTGGCCACTGTGAGGGGAATTAAAAAAGAGCAAACAAAGAGTTAGCATCCTACTGCAGGAAGGCAACTAAGTAAAGTAAGTGGGAGGGAAGGGCAGGGGGGGCAGTGTCTTTCATCATGACATGAAAGGTAGACAGAAGGGCAGAAAAATGACATTGATCAAGGAAAAGGATCTGTGGGTTTGTCCATAAAAATGCAGAGGCAAACCCAGTTATGTCATTCAGCTTTTGAGAATACTGTGCAATGGGACATTTCTTTGCTTTCCCAAATACAAGGGACAGGTCATACCTTCACCATTCTGCGCCCCAATGAAAGGCAACCTGAAGAACTTCTTGCTTTCCCCAGCTACAAGTGACAGACCAATACTTACAGTTCCTCATTGCAAGACAAAAAAAAAAATGGTCTAACCCTCTCTAGCCACCTCCTGGTGTGTGATCTCATCAGCCCACAAATGTGCACTTAGCACTTTAGGAATGTCTGCCACATTTCTGTTGGTTTTAAAAGATTTTATTATTTTATACTCAATAAAATTTTCATTATTTATAGCTTGGATGGAAACTGTAATAGAAACCTGAGACAAAGCATAATAAAAATACCTAAAGAAAAACAATACATTTTCTACCATTGTCCATCAGCTGTAAGGTGGGAACACAGTGCACCCATGAGCCTTTATGGATAAATAGTTGCAATATACAGGTTTTCCTCACTTTATGCAGGTTCTATATGTGCAAATTCATTCTTATGCAATGACCTTTTTTATAACAAATATTTGTTATATGCAAGGTAAATTCCAGTGTGGTGGAAGCCCACAATCAGCTGCTTTATGCGGTTCATTGTAGGAGTGATGCACACTAAATATAGAATCCTGTATGGATCTGTGCTCCTCATTTTTTGTCTGTAACACATGTTTCTGTAATTGCCATCTCCATTATGGTAACATTTACCACCACCCTGTGCTTGTGTGTACTGTCTGCTGTTGGTGAGTACCAAAATTGTCTTGTAGAAGTGGTAGAAATTGGTCTGGGGGTCAGTACAGTCAAGGTCTTGGGACATATCCCTATTTGTTACATTGTAAAGTGGGTTCCCTTTATGTGAATTTAAGTTATGTTCCTTTTTCCAGGAACACATGCACAGTAGGGCTGTGTGAAATGGCACCATTCCATTTCCCTTGAGTTTCAACGGTTTGACAGAACAGTGTTCCATTTCAAATTTCATTTAGAGTCAAAACAGCTGTTCCAGTCCATTCCATCAAAACAGAAAGGCTGTTTTGATGCTGTTTTGATGTTTCGCTGGGTTTTTGGAGTCAGCCCAGCTGGACTGGCTTCCCATTACCAGCACTAGATTGTGCAGGGGGGTGGGAGGCAGCCCAGCTGTGCTGTCTCCTGCCCCTGGCATGATCTAGTGCAGGGGATGGGGAAGCAGGAAAGCTGGACTGCCTCCTGCCCCTATGTCACAGGCTGGCTATGTGCTGTGAGAGTATCAGCCATTAGGCTGCTGGGTTTGGGATCAAGGAGGCAAGTCAGGAGTGAAGTAAAGGCAAATTTACTTATAGCTTAGCATACAACAGTTAACAGAAAGGTTAATGTGACAAACAGATAGTACAGTAATAAAGAGCTAATAGTGAACAAAAACAACAGATAGACAAAATGACAGAGTTTCCACATGGGGTTGGCAACTTATCAGCAGTCCCTCTATGCCAGGTGTGTGCCAAATTGTTCCAGCGATGTTTGGTGTCCCCGATCAAGGCTGTCCAAGGGATCACCGGGAAGGTTCTTTGGTCAGGATCGGGTCCTTGCTCACACTGGGTGTCCGGGGTCCATGCTTGGTACAGTGATGGTCCTTCTGTCCCATCCTTCAAACTGGTTACTTGACATGCGCGTTCCTTTATGCCTTATCTTATGCTAATCTGTTGGCTTTAGAGCCATTCACAATCTTGCCCTATAGCTGTTACCCTACGGGATTAAAAGGTGTTAGAAATTATCATGAAAGGTTACCGCCCAAACTTGGGTTCGCCCAATAAGCAAATTACACCACATTACTTCGAGGTTTGAAATTAGAATTACTCTGCCCAAGCTTATCCCCTTGGTTTCTTATTCCTTGGATTCCTTGGAATGTGCTAATTATATTCCATGGTCAGATCTTGTTATGGCTGACCTTTAAAAAAACTGTTAGATCAGCTAATCTTGTAGTTCTGCTTAGTTTTGGGGCCCAGTCAGTCCCATGATCAGTGCAAACAGTTAGATTCAACACTTTGGTTAAATTGTGACAGGCAAATTCCACTTGTGGGTTGCAAACTCGCAAGCTTTGCATTAGCTAAACTTAACTGCTAGACAACTGCCTGGATGTCTCCAAGAGCATATATTTATGCTCATGATAGTAACCCCTCTGGTTCTGGCCACCACATCCCTGGTATGATCTAGCACCCGGGATGGGTATCTAGCCCAAGGTATAGGGAGTCAACCCAGCTGGGCTTACTCCCCATCTCCTGCCGGATCTTGCACTGCCTATGATCACAATGTTTCAACTTTTGAAATGTTTCAACTAGACTCATTTTCTTTTGAGGCTATTTCAATGGCCTTTGTTTCATCTGATTTTGCTGTTTCCACCTCAAAATTGGTCAAAACAGTATCAAAATGAAACAGCTGGCAAAATATTGCACAGCCCTAATGTACACCATAAAGTGAGGGAAATCTGTATAGCAGAGGCAATCTCACTGACTGTTCATAGAATTCATACTTTCTCTACCTTTGCTGCTCACCTATCAGTTATATTCTCTTGTTTGCCTTCAATTATGTTGTGAAAATCAAGCACCTATCATACTATACCACTATTCTTGTCACTGTCTCTCATTCAGTGTTCCTATGGCTTAATCAGCTGCCACTCTGAACATATGAGAGTCATAGTTAAACAGCTTCCCGTGGTTTAGTCTCCAATAGAAACCTTCAGGAAGTTGGCACTAAGCTCAGCCTCCCAGTAGAAAGCACACGTCCCTACTATTTTTAGGAGCAAGATTTCCATTTTTTCCCCACAGAAATCAACCCTTGGTTTCTACATCTCCTTCTGTCAAGGACTGTTTGAAACCATCTCACATTTAAATTGATGATTTTTCCATTGGGGTCAGTCAGCCCTTGCAACATCATGATGGACTACCCTTTTCTTTTGCTAAACTAATGGACTTGGCATAAAAAAATAAGCTTTCTGAACCCATCAATGGCCTCATTACAATTTTAGGTCCCAAACATGCAATTCCATCAGTCACCTTCCATGAATTCCATGCTTCCTGACAACATATCTGTTCCACAGCATGCACAACTCCATAACAGTCCTGATACCTAAGCTACCAGAATTATGATAGTTAATTACTGCTTGATAGTATTTGGTAGTGGTAATGGCCAATTGCTTCTTCACATTTAAGAGAGTTTCCACATTGAGCTGTTCTGCAGCTTCAAGGTAAGCTGTAGGAAATCACAATTTAAAATCTTGAAATTCTCCCATTATTTTTGGTGATCACAGTTTTGCATCACTACCAGACAGTGATAGGTAGCTAAACTCAATAATAATGATCCACTGTGAGAATCTGGTCCAGGAAAGGTTTGAGTACAAAGCATTGCTCAATTTCAGCATCAACCCCATTGTTGCCTGAATTTCCATAGAACTGCCTTGTCTCCTGAGTCATACAAAGCTGTTTGGCAGCATGATTGCAAATATTGTTCATCGGTCTGTGTTCATTAATAACCATTAGCATAGCAGTTCTCAGCAAAGCCCCTTCTATGCAACCTGGCAGCTGTTTGAAATGACACGAGGTCACAAAACCCAAATGAACGGTGAGGTGAGTAGAAGAATTTTGTGAAAATGTTAATTTGACTCTAATTTGTGGAATGTCTGTCTTCCTGCAGGTATTTTACAGTAATCCATGAGAAAAAGAAATCCAAATTAATATAGCCTAGAATGCTTCCTAGAATTTATTTATTTTAGAAACAAAACAACTCCCCCCACCCCAAAAGAAAAAAAAGAAAGCAAAGCAAAGAAACAAACTTCCAACACATCTCTGTGTTTGTGATTCAAAAAGGGTAATGATCTAAACTGGCGTATCAAAAGAGTATGGACATATTGTTTTTAAAATGGTATTCCTGATTAAAATGAAAAAAAAAATCTGAAATAATTCTCAAGTATAAATAAGCTCTTTTGTGAAGTTTTGGGAGGGATAGAGGCAAGAAAATGAACCGTGATTTCCTTGCCTGTATATGGTGATTTGTATTTTACTGTATTGGATACTGATCATAGTGTCCAAAAAGGAAATTCTGGTGTTAGAGTATTCAAGAGATAGTCTGATGGAGAAATAGTCTGATGGATTGTTGAGTTTTTGGTGAAAATCAATCAGAGACTGCAGGTTTTTAGTCCAAATGATAAAGATATTTTCTACATGTCTCAGGTACAGGATGGGTTTGATGGTGCAGTTCTTAAGGAATTCTTCTTCCAGCTGGGCCATAAAATTTGGCATATTATGGGACCATATACAAGAAACCCATGGACCAACATACATATCTACACAGAACCAGCAATAATCCTAAACACATCAAGAAAACTGCAATTTACAGCCAATCTCTCCGATACCACTGAACTTGCACTGAGGACAATACCCATGATTGTCACCTCACTAATCTCAAAAGGCTTTCAACCAATGAGGACACTCCTCAAGAGATATAGATCATACTTTTGAAAGAGCCACCTGCATACCATGAGAAGATTTGCTGCAGTACAAAAGGAAAATCCCCACAAATTGCACACCATTAGTTATGACATTCCACCCTTCCCTGGAACCTTATGTGGGAAATCCTCAAACAACTGCAAGCTATACTAGAAGAAGACTCAATTCTTAAAAAGATCTTTCCAGAACCATCCATCCGAGCCTTTAAGCAAGCTTCATACCTCACTAACCTCATCACCAGAAGCAAATTCCCTATGACCCAAACCACACCAAATGGATCCAAATCATGCCAAGACAAGAAATGCAAAATCTGCCAACACATCTCCACCACTCCTACAACAATCACAATAGAACCATCACCATTCCTGGATCTTATACTTGCAACTCCAGAAATGTTGTATATTTCATCTAGTGCACCAAATGCCCTGATGAAAAACATGCCAGAGACAACAAGCAACAACTGCATGCCAGAACACTGAAAATCTATCAAAGACAAAAATATCCAATTACCTGTGGGTGCTCACCTCTTACAAGACCATAGGTGATTAGTAGGGGGCACATAGAGGCTGCTGCTGTCACTAGGGCTGTGCCCCCCCTGACAAGGTTGGTGGCTTCTGTGGGTGCCCCCCCCCCCTTGATTCACAAGGCACCAGTCACTCATGCACAAGACAATCACTCCCTCTCTGACTTCTCAGTTCTAATCCTCAAAAGGAACTTACAAAATACCTTTCTAGATGAGCCTACAAACTTCACTTCATAAATCTACTGGATGCAACCAATCATGGACTCAACATAGACATTGGATTCATGACACATTACAGCTTGCCTGACATCTGATTCACCAAGTACCTGCCTGAACTTACCATTTAAATTTCCCGCTTCCCTTCCTCCCCACCCCTCCCTCTCTACCTTTTGTTTTCCTAATTTTCAGCTGACTATGAGTCTCCATTGCTTACCTTTAGCATTCCTTCACCCATTTTCCCCCTTGATCCCTCCTCCCCTCCCTTCTCTACCCATTGTTTTTCTAATTTCTACCTATTTACATTCTCACTGACTTCCTGTCATACCTTTATTTTCTTTCATTCCTTGGAGAGCTCAGAACAACAACAGCATCTCCCTACGCCTGAGGAAGGGTACTTGTACCTGAAAACTTGCAAATGACTTTGTTCTAACTACACAGTTGGCCTAGTAAAAAATATCACATCTACCCAAAGAACCTTGCCTGCCTATGTGCTTAGACCAACACTGCTACAATCAAAAATTCTACATCCTCGGCTTTAGCTACTTTATGAATGGATTTCTCAGTCTCCTGTGCTAGGGGTAAGCCAGGGACTCCAAATCTGACTCTGTTGCCTCACTGTGCTTTATGTGGGTGCATGCAGATAAATATTACTTGCTATGATATAAAATTCTTCCTGCCATTACTAGGACGTACTTTTCCCCAGACATAACTCCAGATCACAACATAAAATGTGAACTGCCTACCTCCTACTAAGATGAATTAAATATGAACTTTAGATGTTATACCCTAGTCACCTCAAATAGTTAACTTCCAGAAATCTTGACCATCAATGTTTCAGACATTACTCTTTCCCACTTTTTTTTCAAAATACGTATGGTTAGATTTGATGTAATTTCCAATTCACTTCAACCATATAAGTTGCTTTTGATCCAGTCTCTTCATTGGTTTTGAAATGTTTGTCTATTGTGGGAATATTAGAAAAATAACTCATGTTGCTCTATTCCAATACATATAATAACATGCCTTAGATCCTGTGATGCATTATAAGAAATATTTCAATACAACTGAAGTTTTTCAGATTTTTTTTGATCATTTAGAGGATGGTGTAGATTTGCACCTTGTAGATAAACTAAATCAGAGCTGTATAAGCTTTCATAAGCAGGAGCTTACTTCATGAGAGGTTAATCAATTGACATTGTCAGACAATCTAGTGTAGCTGCAGAGCATAAATGGGAGATGGGAATATAATTTATGTCTAAAGAGCCACAGAGTAGAACAGTTCATGATAGTGTCCAGTGTATACCAACACTCTCCACCCATCTTTCACCTTCTTCATGCCCTTAAGCTTAGGAAACTTTTGAGTATGGTCAAAGCAAGACACCTTTAATTTTATCAAAACAGTAATAATCCTATGAAACCTCCTTGCCACTGTATTTTATTTTTCCTCTTGCAAAGTTAATAGTGAGAACAGATAAGAATGTGTTGCCATATTCTTACCTGTTCTACTTCCTGTGATATGTGTATGCCCTACAACATTTCAAAGATCAGTGATTTCTACCGGAATGAAGTTATGCATACTCTACCATAAGAAGTCAGCTTCAGGCTACTGTCCTTTGCTCTTTTGCTTAACAGACTATGTCCTTTTCCCCCCACTTCATTTCCAGTGGAGGTCACTGATTGGCCTCTTAATGGTTACTCTGCAATTTATTTTCTGCTTTCCCTACCCTCCCCAGACTGTTCTGCATTCCAGTAAATAGCTGCTTTTTGGTCATATATTCTGTGAAGCTCGAAAGTAATAGTTCTGTATATAAATCAGGCTAAATTAAGCAACACCCAAGGTATTCTTTTGGTAGGAGGAATAGATGTATACTGTATTACTTATTAATAAATCATTTGATTTTCTTTCCTTGTGAGGCATCCAGAAAGAATGTTTGGCATCCAAAAAGAATTCACAGCATGGATGACATATGTTGAGATGTATTACTATTAGAACGATTAAAGAAAGTAGACTAGAACTCTAGCAAACAAAATAAATGGTAATAATAATCTCTTTAGAGTTAGCAAATATATTTTTATATTATTTTGAGCTGTTGTTCATCACATTTCCTTTCATTTTAATTTGATTTCAGTTGAGATAATGAGTACGCCTTTCTTGTTGCCAAAAAGTCCTAACTATTTTACTTGTCATTAGTTCAAATCGGCTCTCATCTTTGCATTGCCTACCAAACTTATGAACAATAAATGGAATAAATAATGTCCTAGATAAACACTTCTTTTTATTGGCTTGTGTTTAGAACAGACTGTTAAGCCTTCACTGAACAACTTATTTTCCAGTTGGCTTCCCAACAATTTTCTCTATAGCCTCTGGTTGGATGGTGTTTAAGTGAACAGCACATTTTAACTTATCTAAATTGAAAACAGCAACTGCATGAAATAAAACTGGACTACATTTTCCATTTTAATATAGTTCATCACGAACCTCTCAGTAACATTAAAAAAGTGAAATGCTATATACAAGGACAGTAATGCATGTTAAAAAAAATCTTGAAGCCAAGTTTACATACTACTAGATTCTATCTAAAGACCCAAAGTTTTACTTCTATGGTAGAGCTGCTTGCTAAACTACCAGAACTTAATTTTATTCCTCTTTGATGACAAAGTTTATTTAGGGTCTAGTTCTGTTCTGAAATGCATACATAACTATCTGTTTCCTTGGGCATCAATGGGAATCTTTCATCTCTACAGAATGAGTATGATGCAAAACTCCTGAACAAATCATCTCACCTTATATTGGGCCTTGCATTACCAGAGGCCATTTCTACTTAAATTATTCTGTCCTGGGACTATTTAAGCCTGCAAATGAGTAAGAGTAGGGGCCATGTCTTTTATCTGTCTGGCAGACACACCTGTGGTCCTCTACAAAAAATATTGAATTAATTCAATATTAGTAGAATTTAAAGTAGAATTTTAAAGGGTTTTTTTTCTATTAATTTTGCTCTAGACAAAAACTTGGTTGGATATTGTCAAATATTAACCACATGCCTGCTTTTGTCAATAGAGGTGTTAGTTTTTGCCCTACTATATTTTGACCAATATTTTTCCAAAGAATGTTGTGATGTAATATATGATATTATATCAAGTAACACTGATGCCAAAGGAAGTGACATTTTAGTATTCATAAAATAAACTCTAGCATTATTTCTAGTGCTTTTGTACTAACTGAATGGATCAGAAAACATTTAAACCAAAATCCTGGTTTGAAGATATTTAGCATCCATACTTCTTAAATTATGCTCACCTTGTTCTCTGTTTACTGAAGTTAATAAATAGGGGTAGATGTCTAAAAATAAAAATACATAAATAACAAAAAACCTCTTCAGATAAAAATTAAAATCACATGTATTAAATGTATCTGTGTTTGTTAGTCTTTTTTGTGGAAGGAAAGGGAGTTATGAATAATTTTGTGATTTAATTTCAAACCTAAAAATATTAATGCAATATTAATTAAGACAGTAAGCTTTTTAGTATTGTATTCTCATGTGCTCATAGGAAGTTCATTTAAGATCTTTTCTACAATATCCATTGCAGATACTGTATTCTTAAAATTGCCATTATGCTGTTAGGGAACAGAAACATTGCCAAGTAATTTATGTGACCAAGCACAGCAGTAATGAAGCTCGGAAACCCACATCAAATTTTCATTTCAAGTTTCTGGAAAATAAATCTTATGTAAATGAAATTTGCTAACTTTACTTTCTTTGTTGTAGTTATTGTAACTAAAAACAAAACAAAGAGAAAAAATCTGGACTAGGTTATTCACTTACACCAATTAGTTGTTCCAATTTTATTTTATCTCTCTGGACTTTTAGGTATATCAGTTTGGGGTAATGATCTCTATGGAGGACATCTGCAGTATGAAAATTAGCATGGACATAACTATATCACCCTGTAAACTTGATGGAGTGCATTAATGGAAAATTAAGTTTGCAGGAGGGAAACTTCATCTGGTAAATTATCTGGAAATGTAAGTGAAGAATCTGGACAAAAGGGTTTCTGCTTTGATGCAACCCAAGGGTCACTGTTTTCTTCTAAAACATTAGAATCATTGCACTGCACAGGGTACAATTGGGCAATGAGAGGAGTTAATGCTCAAGGCCACCTTATTTCCTGGGATCAAGTAAAAAAGGATGCCAACCCTGTAGCCCTGTACATTCCTGGAAAAGTAGGATTTCTTGATTTCAGCTCCAATGTCAGATACTTGCTGTCTTTATCACTTGCCAGATTCATGTGAGGATGTGTGCTGTCTGATGCTTTTTGCTGTACCCACCCAGACCTGTATGAGGCAGAAGCCTCCCTTGTTTGCATACAGATTTCAGCTTTTCCTCAGAAGTCAGGAAATCTCTTTCTTTTGATGCTTCGTTTTTTGTTTTTTGGCAGAGAAGGGTGTCTGTGTCTGTGTCTGTGTAGGGAGTGGGAGGGGGGGGACATAAAGACCATTTCATTTTGACCAACTTGCAATACTGTACTCCTCAAGGTGGTAAAAGGTGGTTGAAAACACAACCACCACCATTCCAATCTAATCAGTGAAGCTTCACACGACAGGAATTTCATCAGAACATAGGAGCCACTCCAATATCTCCACATATGTTTCACTTCTTACTAACATTCCTGATCTACAATACTGCCCATATCTCCCACTAAAACATATTTTAAAATCTTTCTACTGCAAATATTAGTACATATTTTACTAAAAAGTATCTGTCCCATGCAGAATTACTGTGTCAAACGTGAAGACTAAATTCATCATCCACATGCGAAACAGACATTTTGTTCCTGCTTTAAGTGTAAATCTCAGCACAGGCTTTACTATGCAGCCACTACTGATGTTTCCACAGTAAATGTCAAATACCATTTTTTTCAGATTTACTAGATGGCATTTTTCAAAATCACATCAATCTCATGAAACATTTATAAGTTTTTAAAAACATTTTAGAGCTTTTTGCACTACACTGAAGAACAATTATTTTTCTAAGCATCTCTATATTTATCTGTGGAACTCAGACATATCCAAATTCAAACTTGCTTTCAGCAGATCTTCATTCAACAAAAGAGTATCCAGTGGCATATATAGTCCTGCTTTATTCTACATTCTTTCTTTAATCATATTTCGTTATAAAACTAGCAAATGAGTTTTACTGACAACAGAATACAGGTAAATTAAGAGAAATGATTGAAAACAGTGCAAATAGTTTAACTGCCATCTTTGTCTAAACAATTTATTTGGTGAGCTGGGTATTGAGAAAGTCTGAAAAGGGTGAAAGTGTTTCCATTTAAGAACAGATGTGATTAAATTATCTTTTCCTGCCATTAGGTAATAATACTGAAGATGATAGTGAATGTTAAACTGTAGTGGCACATTGGGGTCCTTGTTGAGGCTTAGCTTCATTGTGCAAGGTGCAGTGTAAACGCACACTGATCAATTCCACACAAAATTCAGAGTCTTATTTGTAAAACATCAAATGACTGTGACAAGCAAAAGGAGGAGGATGGTGATGTGGGAAAAAGGCAGCAAAAATAACATTACATGATAACAAACATCATCCATTGCATATTATTAGGGAGAGATCACACACTACACTTAGCCCTTATTAAGGGCACTTGAACCTTAACAGGATTAAACTCCTTAACAAATGCCAAATGCCCTCTAGGAATCTTACAGATTTGCCACTTGAAGCAAGGACTATGTTTGATCTGTGATAGGCACTTTGATTTACGTTGACTTCTAAATTCCATGGAGTTAAAATGACTAATTTGTGGTCCTCCAGGATCCCAGGAGGTAACACTCCCAGGTGGACTAGCTGTCCTCCTGGGCTAAATACAGACCATCAAAAAGCCCAAGGCTGAATCAAGTCAGTCTCCATGGATTAGTCTAAGTTGTATAGATAAGCAGATGAAAAGACATTCACTTTTAATTCCAGAAATACAGCCACATGCCGTTGAGTGGCCCAAGCCAGAAGGTGGGGAAAGCTAGAGCACACCTCCCTGCTCAGGTGGAGCAGACAGCTTGGGCCATGGCTAGCCCACCCACCCTGCAAAGGGGAGTTTGCAGTGGGAGTGCAAAGGATCCTGGGGTGATAGAAGTTCAATAAATTGATTTAACTTAAATCAGTTAAGTCTGAAACTGCATCCACCCAAGTTTATCTTAAACCAGTTTCAGACATTTTGAAAGCAGTTTATGGATGTTTATACACATATTTTTCTGTCCTACAGCACACTGGGAATCCACTGCTTCAGAGCAGTGTGAGGTGAGGTGAATGGTGCATGCGAGCTGAGGTGAATTGTGCTGCACTGTGTGCAGTTGTATAAGCAGAGAAATCTATGTCAGAGTGCAGAAAATGGTGGCAGTGTGCTTTTGAACTGAAGCACCTCCAATGTGTTTTAGTTCAAAAGTGTGCTGCTGCCATTTTCGCAGCACTGACATGCATTTCACCACTTATACAACTGCAAACGTCCAGCACTGCAGTGCTTGCATGTGTAAAAATGTTGTATGTGCACTGAACTTCTGTTGTGTTACAGATTTGGACTGGTTTCCAATCACTTCTACCAATTTATATGCAATTTCCTTCTCTAACCCTAGACTCTGATGTTCAGATGACAGGCCAGACATGGGAGCAGAATGTGCGGGGGCTAGTAAGTAGTGTATGTTTTTGCTGGAGAGCTGAAAGAGCAGGGAGCAGCAGGTCAGAGCAGCAGGTTAGAGCTGGGCATGTTACCAGAGGGTTTTAACCCTGAATGTACAACTGCTCACAGCACATGCTAACTTTAACACTAACCTAATATTCCTTAAAGTTAGCATGTACTGCTTGCTTGTAACACACCCTTAGAACTGATGATTCCTGAAGGCATGATCTTTCTGAGTTACTCTGTGCAAATCCAGCAATGCTAATCTGACAGATATATTATAAATTTGTTAAAAGTTAATACCCACCTTTAATTTTCCTATAATTGAATGAACTGTAGGTACTCACATTTTAAAAGGGTATTTCAGCCAAAGATTATGGGTGTTTATACATGTGCTGCAGGAGTGGGTGGTGGGGGGAGGCATTTTAATTACAGCAGTTCCGAGAGCCACCCCAATTAAAGCACCTAGATCATCATGTGTATCAGCACCCCCCCCCCAATACACACAGAAAATGGCAGTGGGGACACTTTAATTAAAGCTCGTTGAATAAGTTTTAGTTAAAGCACTGTGTGATGGGAGGCCATCCTGGGGCCAGTCACAGTGTCAGCCCGCCCACCCGTCTAGGGCAGTCTGCCCTGATTCACCTGCCATGCTTGATGCAACTAAACCAGATGGAAAATATGGGAGGCTGCCCATTTACTGTCCTGATGCCAAAGATGTTACACATGGCTCCAACCTCCCCTTTACCATGTCCAATGCCTCACAGATGGCATCTGAATCACTCCTAACTCCCCCAGCCCCATTGCTGGACTAAAATCAGCTTCTGGCACAAACTTAGCCTCAGGCATCCAGAGACTTACCTTGGCCACATGCCCCCTCACTGGGACCTCAACTCCCATATGCTGTCTGGGCTTCTGGCCTCTCATTAGCCCCTCACACTCTATCCCCTCTTTGGGGTAATTACTCCATCCCCTCACTGGGACTTCTGGGCTTTACACCCCTTGGGCCTCAGGTGTGTGTTGATGTGCCTGGATCCCATTCTTGGCCTATGGCCCACTCAGGCCTCAGGTGTCTGTCATCATCCCTGGACCTCACTCTCTTTCAGGCCTTGGGCCTCAGGCCCTCCTGGTCTTCATGATCTTGACCAAGACCATTGCTTTTCTCTCAAAGTGTGCTCTCCTAGCCTCTCTCTTCCACAGGGTCACCCACAAGGCAGCGGGGGCTGAGGCCTTCCAGCACTCCATACTCACCTTTCACTAAGGTATCACTGGTGTGGCATTTCCTGAGGACTGCCCCATCACAAGCAACCCCACAACACCATCCTTCTCAGCAGGGTGTAGTTTTAGGTCATTCTCCAGGACCAGTGCAGGTCTGCCTGCCAAGGTGTTTCTTCCTACTGACCTACTTGCTCCTGGGCCCTCTATCACAGCCTCCATCTCATAGACTGCACTAACCCATTGGCCCATCTCTCTCTGATCCCCTTATAAGATTCTTCCCCTCAGGAGGCTGGGCTTCAGCCTCTGTCATTTCAGTGTGCTGATCAGCTGATCCTATCCTTCCTTTGGCAGTGATGTCCTCTGCATGAGCAACTGGTGTCTCCTGAGTGAGGGGGGGCACTTGTATCCCCCAGTGGCCAGTCAGCAGCCAGAGGGAGGGTCCCCCTACACCCAATCTCACCAACTCAGAAGTGCTAGTGGTGCTTCTCCTGGTGCCCTCACTCCCTGGCTAGCGCTCCCGGGACGTACCCATGCTCTCACCTTTCCCCCTGCCCATCACCTAAGCAGGGAATGCTGGCTGTCAGGCGGTTCCCCAAGCACTCTCAGGGGATACACATACACCTCCTACGCATCACCCCTGGTCCCCACCATCAAAGGCATCTTCTGCTTGTTTCTGACTCTGGCCCCACTTCCAGGCCAGTCGGGGTGACAGATAGCCTTCCATAGACCTGGCCTTCCCCTCCCAGTGGGCTTACTTGCCCTTTGGCCTTTCATACCTGCCCCCCTTGCTTTGTCCAGTTGGGAGTCCTTGGCATAAGTGCAGCAGCATCTGAGCTTCTTACTCAGCAGGGGTCCCCACTGGGCCCCACTATATATAGCCATCTCTCACTGGGCTTGCCTAAATCTCCAGAGATCTTACACGAGGCAGCCGTTCACTCAGCTGGGTTCACCTGAGTTCCCCTGGCCTCAATCACTGCCAGTTTTCATCAGGGGCTTGCCTAGCCTCTGTGTAGGCCTACCACTCTAAGCCTCTTCTGCAAGGCTGCCTTTTCTCTTCCCTAGACCCAAAGTCTTTCCCCCAGGGCTTGGGACCACTCTGTGTCCCTAGGAGCCTCCTCCGTCCCCATAATTCCTACAGTGAACTACCAGAATATTCCTGGGAGCAGCAGATCTCAAGCTGGTGTTGTTACCCCAGCAGCAATTGCTGGTTCTGCCTCTCAAGGCCTGCTCTTATGCTGAGGCTTTGCAGATCTTTTCTAAGCAGATGGCCTGCTGGCTGTCATGTGCCCACCTGATTGGCCCTGTTGTCACCTGTAGGCTGTTTCACAGCCTGCTCAGGCCCTAAAGTGGCATGCACCTGTCTAGGAAAATTTTGATTGAATACTGCCAATGCAGAGAGAATTAAAGTTGACATGCACAAGACAGGCTCATGGAATTTTCCATTAGGCTCACCCAGCATGTGTCCCCTGGGCGACCCCAAGAGCTGTCAGTCAGGCTGACCTACTTTTCAGCCCTGCGCATGCTTGGTAACAGCGGAGAGCTCAGGCTCACATATGCTCAGTCAGCTAAGAGCATGATGTCATTCGGCTAGAAAGTTCTTTGAGGGACACATTCTAATTGGCCACTAAATTGTAATAAAAGGTTAAGGAGCCCCTCCCTCGGGGGGAGAGCTGTTCAACTGAGGACAGAGGCTACTCCGTAGGGACTGTCCCTCAGTTAGGTCTCCTCCAGCATGGGCTCTTGCTGCTTTTTGTACCTCGGTCGGTCTTGCATTGATTGATTCTCTGGTTACTGGACTGTTCTGGCTTGGACTCTGACTTTGCTTTCGGATCACCCTCAACACACTGACGACGACTTACCTAGCTTTCGACCTCGGAAATCACCTCAGCCATCTGAATGTCCTTCGGGACTGGCGTCACACCTGGCTAACCTCAACGAGTTACAGTTCGTTGTACTGTATGTTAGTTCACTCCTTTTATGAGCTGTTGACCAGTCCTAGGACTATTGAGCCAGGCAGCCGCCCCTAGCCTCCGGGTTAGATAGCAAGGGCTTGGTTCAAGAACCCTGTGGACCAACGGACCCCTGTGTTGTTGTTCGTTTGTCACACCACTGTAACTGAAGAATTACGTTGCCTACGCCTCAAAAGCGTAAGTTGAATAAACCCTCTTGTTTAAGAAACCATCACGCTTCCATGCCACTCAGTACTCCATTGCCAAAAACTCCTGCCTGTCCGCTCCAATTGCTACCACCCAGCCGCCCCACCGTGACCACGACCGTGAGCTTGGTTCGCCAGCTCCGGGGCTGTGACAGCAACCACAGGTGTGCTGACACATGCCCCTACCACCATTTTTCAGCATGGGGGCACTGATACACATGATACTGGGGTCTCATTAATCAAGTTTGCTCCAATGCATTGTAATTATTGGAATTGGAGCAGCCTTGCTGCACATGTATAGGCACCCCACAAACCTTTTTTTTTATTAATAGGCACCCTACTGCCATTTTGCCACAGCTTCTTATTTAAATACAAATGGATCAAGAATAGTGTTTATGGGTGTCATGTTATGTAGTTCTGCTGTGCTGCAAAATAGAAAGGAACAATTTTAAAGCTTTGATAAAAATAAATAATAAATAAACACATGCTGCATTGCTTTCGTGGGTTTTTTCCCAAGTCTCTCATTATTGCGGAATATGTATTAGCTGAGTTTAAAACAAAAGAAAAGTTATTTCAAGCTGAAAAGAAAGAAAACAATGAATGTATTTCACATTTCTGCTGTTGCTGGTAGCAAAGTGAAGAAAGGCAAAAAACAAATAATGTTTTATTAAAGAGAAGAGTTTGTCAGAAACAAACAAGGGCATTATATTTTTCCCCAACATCTGCTATTCATCATTATACATGTAAATTAAGATAAAAATGTAAACGAGTATCAGTAACAAGATAAAAAAGCTATAAGAGGAAACAAAACTAAAATCAAAACAAAAAAATACATATAAAGAATTGTGGAAAACTAAACCAAACAAAAAAACCCCCTGTAAAATGAAAGTTATAAATAAATTGTATGTATAGCATTGGGAACTAATGCATGCCATGGCTTATCTTTTTCCCAGAGCCATCCTAAAGACCAGGGATCCTGGTTTTCTCTGATTAAAAATAATCCCCAATTTTTGTTTAAAAAAACATAACCCAAAATCCACATTTTTCCATGATCAAAATTAAACATCATAAAAAAAATATATAAGCAGGGATCC
>NW_017729032.1:108118033-108119197 GCF_001723915.1 Gavialis gangeticus
AAATCCACATTTGTCCATGATTAAAATGAAACACCACTAATATATAGATATATATAACACTTTAAACCATCTGGGGTTCTTCTACTTCTTACAAGTAGCAAAACAATCTTGCTCCAGTCAGTGTTATCCAGGAAAAACATCTTGCTCTGTACTTGTCAGTTTAAATCTCAGCAAACCATTAACAGTGTTTTAAACAGATGCCAAGTATCATTCACATTACATTGTAAGTTATCCTTCCCTAAATTCAGCATATGGTACTAATGCAACAGATGCTATATTTTTGCCCCAGCTGTATAACATTCTTACTTTGAATGGTAACATGTTGGCAATATAAAATGCTTCCTGAAACAGGTTAACCTGATCTGTTCTTTCTTTACCAGTAACTTCTTGTAAGAATGTTGTATTAATAAAGTTATTAAATTACCTTTTATGGGATATTTGCAAAAAAATAAATAAATTCTGGATAATTATTGATCTGATGGATTCACTAATTCTCAACCAGGGGGCCAGAGCACAGTTGGGTGTGCAAACACCTTTACATGATTTACAAGATAAATCCAGAGATTTCAAATAGGAATTGTGTCGAAAACATTCTGACCTACTGTAGCCTTTCTGAGTTCTTTGCAACAGAAGAATTTCCCTATTATTTTTCTGTAGTCAAGAAACAAGTAATAGCTAAGAGATAAACGTTTTCTGAGGGGTGGCTTGAGTCCAATGAAGAGTGACTTGAGTTTAAAAAAAGGTTGAGAATAACTGTCTTAATCTGTCTGAGTACTAACATTGTTCTACCACCCAAAATATAATAGATGCTTTTCAATGAAGGATAAAACAGACCCTTTCTTAAAAATACACCAGTTTTTAAAGAATAAGAACAAATGAAGGGGCAGAGAAAAGGTTATAGTCTACAAACAGTTACCAAAGGCACACTGATAATTATTTGTTGTTGCATTGTTATAGAAGTTGTAAGAAAGGTCTGGTCCAGGTGAACTTTGTGCAGGAGTATATCACTGAAAATGCACCTAATGTATTGCATACGTTAAATATAATGTAATTTTAAAACTGAAAACTCAAGCCTTGTCTTTCAAGTATTTGATACACTGCACCAGCCTTTTAAGGCCTTATTACGCCTTACATTGTGAGCCATACAAATGTTGATTGGTTTCA
>NW_017729032.1:108124197-108130801 GCF_001723915.1 Gavialis gangeticus
AAACTCAAGCCCTGTCTTTCAAGTATTTGATACACTGCACCAGCCTTTTAAGGCCTTATTACGCCTTACATTGTGAGCCATACAAATGTTGATTGGTTTCAGTGCTAGCTTGAGTTTGGAGCAGTCACACTTCAGGCCAGCAAGGGCCTGGAGAATGGAAAGGTAAGAACCCTCCCTCCCATTCTGGGTTTCCCCCCTGGGCCTTCCCCCTGCCTCCTGGGGCTCTCTTAGTTCCCCCCACCACCACTCCAGGGGCTCCTCTCCCTGCCCATGGGTGTTCATCTCTGCTTCCTCCTGCCCCCAGAGCATTATTTACTTGTGCTTTCCCATGCTGTCTATTCCAGGGGAGCAGGCAGGGAAGGGTTAATCTACCTGCTGAAGGAGCAGCAGGGACCAGGCAAGCAAGTTATCTCTTCCCTGAATGCTCTTGTGCAACAATGCAACAACCTGGGACAGGCAGTGGAAGCAATCACAAGAAAGTGGGGGAGGAGGACAAGGGGAGATAGTGAGCAGGGATTTGGGGTGCCGAGGATGGCATGGGGCAGCAGTGGGCCTGATCCAAGCCAGAGAAGTGCAGGGATGGGATAGGACAGGGATTGGTGGGGTGTTTACACTAAGGTGTAGTGGAGAGTGGCTGCACCTTGTGTAACATCAGCTGGGTAACATGTATTAAAGATAATCCTGCCCTGGAGTGGTGTAATTAAAACTGCGTACCAGTGCTTACAACCAGTTTCAGGTGTTAATGTGTAGACAGACCAGGTATTAGGAACTCCAGGAACTGCCCAAAATTACCACATAACAAAGCCCTAAATGAATTTTAAGCAGTATGGAGTGAAAATAACTACTTACTTGGTTTGACATTAAACTAAATAGTGATTAGCAAGGATCCTGGTCTTCTCTGATAAAAAAAATAATCCCCAATTTTCAGATTAAAAAAAGTAACCCAAAAATCCACCTTTTTATGTGATCCCTGAAAATTGGGATTTTTTTTTTTATCAGAGAAAACCAGGATCTCTGGTGATTACTTTAAATCTGTGCATCTCATTACCCAAACTTCAGGAAGTCAGAACACTGTATTAACGCATTCCTTGATATTTATTAGTTAGCATAAATAGTACCTCAATTAGAAACAATTAATTTTTCAAAAATATTCAATATTCCATGGCATTTAGATAACTGAGATCGTTCTTTAGTAAAAACAAAATAAAGTATGTGTATCTTAGCAACTTCAATTGAATTATTCTTATTCTAACTTGTAACTCATGATAAAACTTGAAGGCTGCAAACACATACAGATCAAAACCCAAGAAACTGTTTTCATAAGTTCCTGTGAAGTTTGGTTAAATGATATACCTTACATCTAGAAAAGCCTGAAGACCATTTATCGCAGCCATTTCTTAATTAGTGGATCAAATACTCACTTGTACTAACTGACTTGGAAGTAAGAAGATATCTTTAATGAAGTTGACTTACAATATCCACTCCTAGGCCTCATCTGTTCACTGAAATGAATATATACTATACACAACATACAGACAATGGAAGTGTGCCAGAGAACATCTGGCACATAGATCCACCCACATAAAAGAAATAGGATATCTCATACCAAAAGCAAAGATGTTTAGAGATCAGAGAGATTCCGAATAAACATGATTTTGAAGGTTGAAAGCAAATACATATGGTCAGAAATAAGAATTAGAAGAGAATCATGAAGGAAGGCTAGTTTATTCAGTGAACTAAGTCTCTATAAAACCACTCTACTGTATAAGTCATATGGAAATGTTTCACTTTGCACATTTTGTAGGTATTTGTTAAACTTGTAAACATGTTCGTTAGAACAAAAAACAATATTGACTTTAAGAATGTTGGGTTTTTTCTAGTGCAAATGATGTAGAAGGCTCAATCCACACTCACATAGAATAAAAACCTTAACTTGTAAATTTCAGATTTGTCAACTTCGATGATGCATTTTCTGCTCTTGATTCGTCACCTCCTTTGCCTGTTTCATACTGTATGAAAGTAAAGAGGTGTCTTTAATAAAGGATTTCAAGTATTCTTAAGTATGCCTTAGATTTAAAGTCATCATTGTTAAAGAGTTACCAGCTGATAGAAATCTCTGGGTTCAAAAGTTTGAGTTTATGAATGTTTATATTCAAAAGGATGAAACTTTCAGTTGTTGTTTTATATCAGTTCAAAACTCTTGTTGCTCTTGATGCCTGACACTTTTGGCTCTTGGTACTTTTAAAGTGGACCCTGTGGGCATGTCCAGATGAATGCACACATACCTCTTGCCCCATCTTAAACCTCTTTGAGGCAGGGCAACAAGCACATGCGGGAACAAAAAAATGTTCCCTGCACTGCAAGTTTGCAGCACGGGAAGAAAATTAGACCCCTGGATATCCAGGGCTCTAAAAAAAATCAAAATTTAAAAAAGAGGAACAGGCTGCTTGGGGGCCCATAGCCCTTGTGTGGGGGCCAAATCCCCTGTTGGGAGCGCTATAGCTCTTGTGTGGGGGCTGAATCCCCTGTTGGGGGGCTGAATCCCATTGAGGGGCTCTATCTATTGTGTGGGGACTGAATCCCCTGTTGGGGGGCCAAAACCCTTGTGTAGGCTGCCAGAGTGTGCCCTGAGGCAACTGGAGGCTGGGTCCTCCACAGAGATGCTCTGGCTGTGAGAGCATCTCCATGGTTGGCCCCTCACCCTGGTGCTGAACATGTGGCCAACCAGGCCACATGTTCAGCACCAGTGCTCCAGTGCCAGTGAGTAAGGGGTCAGGGGGGCTGGAGGAGAGAGGAGAGAACCATGGAGGGGAACTCCGATGGCCCTGCCTGCTTCCCAGCCCCACTGACCCCTGTTCTGGCCAGTCCCTCCCTCTGCCAGCTCCCCTGAGGCCCCCGGCCCCTGCCCTGGCTGTTGCCTTCCCCCTGCCAGTCTCCCCAAGGCCCCTGACCCCTGCCCTGCCCAACACCTCCCTCTTCTAAGGCAAGTAGAGGGTTTTTATTCCCATTTTTTCTGGGTTTTTTTTGGATTTTTTTTTTTTTTTAAGTGATGGTGTCTGGGGTTGTGGGGGTAGTCATGGTGGCCTAGGGGTGCAAGTTGAGGGGTGGGCAGCAAAAATTGTATTCATGAATTTATGAAACATTTATTTAGAGTTCACTTTATTATTATAAGAGACTTACTTTAACATTTTAGATATATCAATAAAGCCCTGCAAACCAGAAAAGCCAAAAACTTGCGCAGGAGGGTGAGCAAGAGTGCCCACAGCCCTGCCACTGCACCCCAGGGTAGGTAACCACAGTTAGCCAGACTACCACTGGTAAAATATAGATGGGCATGCACTGCACCCTGAGGGTCCCCTCGGGGTCTGTGGACCTCACTTCTTGCTCTTCACAGGCGTCCTCCCAGATGGATCCCATGCTTCTGGGCTCCACACAGATGGAGCCTCTGGCTCTCGGCTACAGGGTTTACCTGACACTTTTTCAGGCTCTGGGGTCTGGGCCCATGGCCACCTCCCCTTGTGAGGCCCGTTCCCTTTTGAGGTCTCTGGCGCACCAACTGAAGGAGCTCCAGACTGCAGTCCAGAGACTGTGCGCCATCAGGGAAGGTGAGCAGGAGATACTCCTACTACCTGGCCCTTCACCCACTGGAGGCAGAGGTAGAGAAAGGTCACCTTCCAGGACAAAGGGGGACTGGGGGACCTACCATTCTGTCCAGCCAAAGGGTTGGACCAAGGTGGTCAAGGGCCCCAAGGCCAACTGCACCAAGGTCCCCATCCCGCTGGAGCTTTGAAACAGGTACGAACCTCTTGCAGCCCCAGCAGAGCCTGCTAAGCTGACAGCTCCAGTAGACAACACAGGCTCAACTGTAGCTACCACCCAGGCTCTCCCTAAGACAAAACACAAAGTGTTTGTTGTGGGAGACTCCATCCTGAGGGGGACTGAGGGGGCCATCTTCCACCCTGACCCCTTAGCTTGGGAAGTCTGCTGCTTCCCACGAGCCCATATCCAAGACATTGCAGAAAAGATCCCTGAGCTCCTCCAGCCCACTGACCACTACCCTATGCTCCTTATCCATGTGGGCATGAATGACTCAGCTCGGAGCACTCCCAGCTGGGTCATAAAGTGCTACAGGGATTTGGGAGTGGGGCTAAAGGGCTTTGGGGTGCAGGTGGTGTTTTCATTGATCCTCCCAGTCTCGGGCTATGGACTGAGGGGGGAGAGGAGGATTGAGGTAGTAAACCAAAGACTTAGGTGCTGGTGTCATCGGGAAGGCTCCAGCTTCCATGACCACAGTCCACTCTTTGGTGAGAGAGTGCAGTGAGCTGCTAGAAAGAAATGGTCTCCACCTCTCTCCACTGGGGAGGAGGCTTTTCTCACCCAAACTGGCTGACCTGCTCCACCAACCTTTAAACTAAGCCCATCGGGGAATGACAGGAGTACTGCCACTACTGGCCCACTGACCAACCCTTGCAAAGCCAGCAGTCCACAGCACTTAAGGGAGCCCACCCCTGCCCCAGCCCTGGAATGAGCTGTATGCAAGGCAAGGAACCCTAAAGGGACACTTGCCCACAAATGCCAGGACCTTGGGGAATAAACAGGAGGAACTTGTCCTTCTGCTTAACACAAATAATTACAAAGTCATAGGAATAACAGAGACCTAGTGGGACTCCATCCATGACTGGACCACAAGTATAGATGGCTATACCCTGTACATGAGAGACTGAGTGGACAAAAGGAGCAGGGGTGTAGCTCTCTATGTCAAGGAAAGCTACACATCCCTGCAAACTAACTTTGCCACCTAGGGTGGACAACTGGAGACCCTTTGGGTTAAAATCTGTGGGGAACATGGCTGAGGGGACACAATAGGGGGCATCTATTACAGACCTCCTACCCAAGATCAAGAGCTTGACCAGGAGTTCACCAGGGAATTGACTGAAGCTGCATGCTTCTGGTACATGGTTGTCATGGGAGACTTCAACTATCCTGACATCTTGTGGGAAGAGCGCTTGGTCAAATATGAATGGTTGCAAAGCTTTCTCATCTGTGGATGAGCTCTATCTGACACAAGAAGTCTACAGGCTGATGAGAGGTAAAGTGCTGCTTGACCTGGTACTGGCAATGGGGGATGACCTAATCAGTGAACTAATGATCAAAGGGAAGCTGGGTGACAGTGACCATGAGCTGATCACCTTCACCATCTGCCGTAAAGCTGGCAAGTCAGTCAGCAATACAGAAGTCCTCGACTTCAGGAAAGCTGACTTTGATAAGCCCACGAGGCTTGTCAGTGAGGTCCTAAGGGACCACAACCCAAAGGGGAGGGGAGTTCAGGATGAGTGGTTGCTCCTCAAGGGAGTGACCCTTGATGCACAAGCAAAGTCTATTCCATCTAGGAGGAAAGGCATCAAAAGGGCTCAGCAGCTCCCTTGGCTCAGCAGGGAACTAGCGGACCTCCTGCATCTAAAAAGAAAGACCTACAAAGGACGAAGGACTGAATCCACCTCCAAGGAGGAATCCACTGGTCTCGAGCTGCAGGGAGTGAACCAGAAAAGCCAAGGCTGCGACTGAAATCCAACTAGCTACAAGTATAAAGGACAATAAGAAGTCCTTTTTTAGATATGTGGGGAGCTGGAGGAAAAGCAAGGACAACATTGGAACCCTGCTAAACCAGATAGGACAACTAACAACCGACACCCAGGAAAAAGCCAACTTGCTAAATGGGTACTTTGCATCAGTTTTTCACCAGTCCCAAGGGACGCCTCTGCCCATTACAGGATGGGAAGGCCTGGGTGAGGGAGATTCCTTACCCTCCATCAATGCTGACCTTGTGAAGAAACACCTTGAGAGGCTGGAAAACTTCAAGTCAGCCGGCCCTAACAGTTTACACCCCAGGGTACTCAAGGAGCTCCAATGTGATGCTGCAGTAATGTGAGCAAAACACTGGCTTGCATCCATAAATACTTCTCAAGCAAATCCTAGGATATCATTCTCCCATTGTATGTGGCTTTGGTGAGGCCACAGCTGGAGTACTATGCCAAGTTTTGGGCTCCACAATTCAAAAAGGATGTGGAGAAGCTTGAGAGAGTCTAGAGGAGAGACACACACATAATTAGAGATCAGGAAAAAGAGGTCCTGGAAAAAAAAAATCTTGCTGGGATCTTATGATCCCTGATGACTTCCTGCCCCTGGGGCAGGGGGCTGGACTCAATGTTCCTCCAGGGTCCCTTCCAGCCCAAATGTCTATGAAATCTAGGAAAACAGACCTTATGATGAGGCTGAGAGCCATGGGACACTTCAGCCTGGAAAAGCACAGGCTCAGGGGTGATCTTATAGATTCATAGATTCATAGATTCATAGATTAAGGGTCAGAAGGGACCTAGTAGATCTTCTAGCCCGACCCCCCGCCAGGGCGGGAGAACAACAAAAACTCCAAAACAAGAAACGGGACTCAAATGAGTCCAACCAGGTAGGCATCCAGCCTCTTCTTAAAGACCCCCAGGGTAGGGGCCAGCACCACTTCCCTTGGAAGTTGGTTCCAGCTCCTAGCCGCCCTAAGAAGTAGTTCTTGCGGATGTCCAATCTATACCTCCTCTCCATCAACTTGTGC
>NW_017729032.1:108131090-108137322 GCF_001723915.1 Gavialis gangeticus
GTGTCAAAGGCCTTGCTGAAGTCCAGAAAGACTACATCCACCGCGACACCTGCATCCATGGCCTTTGTGACCTGATCGTAGAAGGCAATCAGGTTGGTCTGACATGATCTCCCCCTAATAAATCCATGCTGATTGCCCCTGAGCATCATTTCTGATGCCAGCCCATCACAAATGTGCTCCTTGATGATCTTCTCAAAGAGTTTCCCCAGGATTGAGGTAAGACTGACGGGCCTATAGTTACCCAGGTCCTCCCTCTTCCCCTTCTTGAAGATGGGGACCACATTTGCTACCTTCCAATCATCTGGCACCTGGCCCAAGCACCACGATCGCTCATAGAGCCATGCCAAGGGCCCTGCAATAACCCCAGCTAGCTCCCTCAACACCCTGGGGTGGAGAGCATCCGGACCCGCTGACTTGAACGCATCTGGTGGCTGCCTATAAGTTTATCAGGGGTGCTCATCAGGATCTGGGGGAACATCTGTTCACCAGAGCACCCCAAATGATGATGAGTTTGAGTGGTCACAAACTCCTCTATGACTGTTTCAGGCTGGACATAAGGAAGAACTTCTTTACTGTCTGAGCCCCCAAGGTCTGAAATAGACTCCTGCCAGAGGTGGTTCAAGCACCTACTTTGAACACCTTCAAGGGAAATTTGGATGTTTATCTTTCTGGGATCCTATGACCCGTGCTGATTTCCTGCCCCTGCGGGAGCAGGCTGGACTTGGTGATCTTCCAAGGTCCCTTCCAGCACTAATGCCTATGAAATCTATGAATTCTATGACTCCAAGATCCCTTTCCACTGCTGTGCTACTTAGAATGGTACTTCCCAGTCTATAGGTGTATTGGTTATTTTTTTCTGTCCAGGTGAAGCACTTTGCACTTATCTTTGTTAATTTGTATCCTATTCTAATCCACCCACTTCCCCATTCTATCCAAATCTGCTTAAATTCGCTCCCTACCCTCTAGTGTGTTTACTATTCCCCATAGTTTGGTGTTGTCTGAAAATTTGAACAGAGTGCTTTCTACACCCTCATCCAGATTGTTTATGAAGATATTGAATAGTACTGGTCGAAGGACTGAGCCTTGGGGGACACCACTGCCCACATCTCGCCAGGTAGAAACTGACCCATCCACCACTACTCTCTGAGTTTGTCTGATAAGCCAGTTTTCCACCCACCTGGCTGAAAAAATCCACATCACAGCTACTTAGTTTACTTGTAAGAATTGGGTTTGATACTATGTCAAAAGCCTTTTTAAAATCCAAGTAAAATCCAAGTCTTGCTCAGTAGATTTTTTGACTTATCAACAATTTACCTTTAAATGTGAGGCAATGACAGGTTTTAGATGAGCTGAGTAATTTGGTTATAATTTAAATACTAGAAGTACAGAAAAGCCAGCTGAATAAAAATCAAAGACCTTATAAATAACACAGAATCAAATTATTCAGATAACTATTCCTATTCTTAATCACACTTGTTGGGTTCTTATTCCATTTAAGGACTAATGAAATATAATCACAGATTTAATTAATACATAAAGACACAAAAATAATCAGTCGCTTGACTTGACTTGGGCATGTACATAGAAGAAACTCTTTTAGGCAACTGGGAGTCTTAACCATACAGCCTTTTTCAACCTTTCGGGGGATACCAAAGAAGTTCCTTCCCAAGGACACCAATGTGAACATATGCTATAGATCTCTTCTATGCCAGTACACAAAGGATATTAACTGTAATGCCAGTTACATAACTTTGGATCAATTCTTGCTGTAGTAGCCCACACATTAATTTCCGAAGATAACTCTTTATATCCCTAGTATGTCAAAGCAAATCCATGAATTCCTCCTCTAAGACTCAGTATTTATAGATTCATTGCTAGCTGATAAGCAGTTGACTTCCCAGGCTTCTTAACAATCAAGATATTAGAATCATAGAATAACAGAAAATTACAGTTTGAAGTGACCTCAAGAACATTTCAAACTGTTTTATTTTGTCTTAAAAGGAAGGAGCATCACTGCATGCACTTAAGGTGTTGTTAGGTGTTACTTTTAGATTATAGTAAGAGCTCTTAATGCAAAAAATGTCCCACATTACAGCAAGAAAACTAATGCTAAGCACCATCTAAACATCTAAAAGTTATGCCACTTTGGGAAATGTTTATATTTGAGCTGTGGTACCCAGCTTATGTTATAGTAATGTGTGATTGTTTCTCAGAGATAAAACAACCAATTTTCAGTCCTCCAGCATCCCAAGATGCACTATTTCATCCCCCTACCTCCTGCTCTGTGTCAACAAACTTTTCACCCCACAAAGTTCTACTGCCCCGGGAGTAGTACTGATACCAAGCCAACTTCGAGCCCTCTAACCCTAGGAAGTCCAACCCTGTGCAAGCAGCCAGTTATTACGTACCTATCTTTGTCAGTCATAGGCAACCAGAGGCAGAGAACGACTCAAAGGAAAACACCTTTCCACAGCCTCTGCCAGCCCCCTGGGGCACCATGACTCCCAACTCTGGCCCCCCATCACTAACCAATCCCAATTCACTAACACATCAGACTTCTTTTTTTTTCCTTTTTTATGTTTTTCATTTTATTTCATGGGATGTTGTTTATTTCATTTTGCTTCAGTCGCACTGGCTGACATTTCACCATAGCCCACCCCCATGCCTCCCAGATTCATGCTCCTGTCCCCAAAACTCACCTCTCCTACACCACTCATATAACAGACCCCAACCGTGACATCACCCTTGTTGCTTTCCCCTCTGACCCTAACCCAGAGATGGTCAACAGGCCTATCTCCAGTTTCATACTGGAGCTCTGAGTAATCATGTCATTCTTCTACATAAAGAACAACTCTTCCTCCTCTTCTTTCCTGCCTGTCCTTCCTGAACAGTTTTTACCCATCCATAACAGTGCTCTAGTCATGTAATCTATCCCACCAAATCTCTGTTATTCCAATCACATCATAGTTCCATGACTGTGCAAGGGCTTCCAATTATTCCTACTTGTTTTCCAAGCTCCATGCATTTGTGTACACGCACCTGAGGTAACTAACTGATTGCTCTGATTTCTCAGGAAGTATAAGAACACGTCCCCTGCTGCCCCCTCCTGCTTGCTCTTCCTCCAGGTTTCCTGATCCCCCACTTACCTCAGGGCTTTGGTTTCTGTCCTCCAGCAAACTTAGTTTAAAGCCCTCCTCATAGGGAGCCTGTCTGCAAAGATGCTCTTCCCTTTCTTCATCAGGTGGATCCCATCTCTTCACAGCAAACCGTCTTCTTGGAACATCATCCCATGGTCAAAGAAGTCAAAGCCCTGCTGGAAACACCACCTGCACAGCCAGGCATTGATTTGCAGGATGCACCCACTCCTGATGGGGCCCTTTCCCTTGACCAGAACAATAGAAGAGAATACCACCTGAGCTCCCATCCTCTTCACCCTTGCACCCAGAGCCCTGTATACCTAAGTGTTACTCTTAATTCCTCCCTATTCTTTTTGGACAAGTTGTCCACTTTTTATAATCCTCTTTTTTGTGGTTTAACTTGCTGAAGAGTTCCCTGCTAAGCCAACCTGGTCTTCTGCCATACTTGCTAATCTTCCAGTACATCAGGATGGTTTGTTCTTGTGGTCTCAGTAAGATTTCTTTAAAGGGTAGTCAACTTCCCTGAACTCCTTGGCTCCTCAGACTGGCCTCCCAGGGGATCGTGCCTATGAGTTCCCTGAGTGAGTCAAAGTCTGCTTTTCTGAAATTCAGGGTATCTACTCTGCTGTTCTCCTTTTTTCCTTTCCTCAGGATCCTGAACTCAAATCACCTCATGGTTGTGCTCCCCAATTTCCCATCTGCTACTGCATTCCCCACTAATTTTTCCCTGTTTATGAGCAGCAAGTCAAGAAGAGCACGGACCATAGTTGGCCTTTCCAACACTTGCACCAGGAAGTTGTCCCCAACACTCTCCACAAACTTCCTGGATTGCCTGTGTACTGCTGTAATGCTCTCTCAGAAGATATGAGGATGACTGAAGTTCCCCATGACAGCCAGAGCCTGTGATCAAGATACCTGAGGGAGCATTAAGATCTCTCCTGAACCAGATTTTATTTTTATTCTTTCTCTGTCAGGGTAAATAGAAGGTAAATGAATTATTATTATTATTATTTACTAAGTAGGGGTTCACATGTTATTAAAGAGTTGGACTTTTACAAAATTTTTCAACAAAAAATATATTAAAATATTATTTAAAAATGTACAGGAGGGAAAGACTTTTCTGGCCAGATTTGATTTATAGATAATGTTGTTAATATGGTAACCATACTGGAAGAAATACTTTTTAAATAGGGTTTGCAGTGAAAGGCATTAATTACTCTCAGAAACATAGGTGGAAAAGAATTGGGGGAAAATTCCATTTTTCAGAGAGCTTAGAATGTGAAAATGAAGGTTCAGATAAGTCTTTGGTTTTGATCAATGCTTTCTTCAATAACAGCTAGGTATATTTCACTCAATAAGTAACTACCAATAGCAGAATAGTTCTTTATATATCTATAAACAGCAAATCAGCATCTATAAATAATCAGAGTAACGTGAATACTGATAAGATCTGCTGTCATTTTCTTTATCTTTTATACAGACAGCTAAGTAATTGGAAAAAATGTTGTGATATTTCTAGTACTAGATAAAAGAATACATTCTAAATTCATAATAAAAATAAGCTACGATGAACCATTTTCCTTGAGCAATGGATTGCTATAATGGCATCTGTATTAGAAGTTCTTTCTAGAATTTCTCAAAAAGTTAATATCTGTACAGTTTTTCAGAAGCAGTTATCTTACCCACTTTACTGTTCCAGAGTAATACATGACATTAAACACTAAATATTGGATATTTTCCCATAAAGACTGCTTGCCCTCATGAAACCTTTGCCATTCTTCCTTCTTTGTATCTGCTGCTGTGTACGTCTGACTTCCATTGGCTCACCTTCTCTTCATAAATTACCACTGTAGAACCTGCATTTTCATATCTGACTGTTTTGCAACCTACTTAACTTGCAGTTAAGTAAATAAGCTTTAATGAGCAACAGCTTTCTTTATCAGATGCTATGAAAGGACATACAGGGGGCAGGAAATATATAGGTAGGGTTATAGTGCATTGCCAAGATACTTCAACAAATTATTATCTATAGTGAGTGCACAATTTATCAGTAATACTTCAAAAATCTGGCAAAGCAAATGAGCCCTGCAGAATGTGTTGAAAGTCAAGCTGTATTGTACCCTGAAGGAAGCAACTTCTTGAGCTGAGAGATGCTCAGAGAATATCTTGCCAGCAATTTCTTCCTTCTGAATCACAACCTTTTATTTGAGTGGATAAGCTGACCTCAGTAAATGAAACAGCACATAGAAAAACATGGTATCAGAGGTATCAACACCATGTTAGCATTTACACTCAGAGGCATGTCAGAGAAAGGTATCTGAAGAGCAGTGTTGGAGATATCTTGAAGCATCTTTACTGCCTCCATTCTGGGTTTGAAGTGTGTGAAGTAGGAAGGGACAAGAGAACTAGTTTCCAGTGCTAGATTCGAGTGCTGTGTGAAGGCAGTATAGATATAGTCTTAGATGCCTAACTACCACTAGACAATACCTTATAGTGAATTTGGAATTGAATTATGATTGCAAGTTATGGAGAACAGGCATAACATAATAGCCACAAATACTGATAAGTGAGTGAATTATTTTATTCTGTAGTTGATGTTTTTAGGTAATCCTCAGATTTACACCCATTTAGGATAGAGTGCACATGTCTACACAAGATGCTACAACATCATAGAGATGAGCTACCATGATGTAGCTCATTGCTATGGTGTTACCAGATTTGCCTGTCACTTTGGGGTGTGCTCATTTATTAGGAGTACATTTCTGGGGGTCTCTGTAATTCTATCAATGTGCTGCTTGTGTTACTTGTGTTTCTATGTGGAGCTGTATCTCTTCCTTTTGCAAGTCTTCACCCCCTACGGAGCTATCTTGCAGGACTCAATTTCAATGGGGCTGGGTTCCTCCAACCACCAAATCAGTCAAACACATGTACGCACATACACACACAGCTTGACAGGATATGCCTAAGCCAGGCTGGGTTATTTAGCATTGAGAGACTAACACCCTCATATGCCTTGAACTCAGTTCATCAGGGTGACAATAAAATGCAGTCAGACACAAGCACACCGGTTAACAGAGCACATCTGAGTCAGGCCA
>NW_017729032.1:108137579-108138591 GCF_001723915.1 Gavialis gangeticus
TACAGGGATCTTTGGCTTAGGTAAAAGAAATGTTGCTGCAGAGCAAATGGGGATGTCAAGGGGAAGAAAGATTAGGTGAGGTTCAGAGAGAAAGTATAGCAGTCAGCTTGACCATAAAAGTTATTTATTGCCAAATATATGAACTTATGATGATACCAGTAGTAATAGTCATACGAGAAAGAGACAAATAAACAGTTACAATATTACATAGTTTCAATTAGGTTTTTGGGGAAGTCTAGCTTGAGTTTAATTAGCAAAAGTCAGGTTTAGGAAGCTGTGCCTGGAGTAAAAGAATAGAAAACAGGTTCCTGGAGGCAGAGAGAGGGAGAGAGAGAGAGTTAGGATCTCACCACTCAGTGAGGCTTGAACCAGTCAAGTTTCCCAAGTGTTGTTGGAGCTGGTAGACAGGCAGAGTTCTGAGCATGATTAATGGAGGGATTCCAGGCAGAAAATGAGTGGAACTGGTGTAGCTTTTGGATCCAAGCACCAGGAGAGAAACTTGAGCTTGGGTAGGGTTTTCTGTAGAGAAATAACAATGGCATAAGGGAGAACACTAGGTTTGTTGTGGGGGTAAACAGTGGTTCATATGCTGGATAATAGGAACTGATCACTCCTAGCTATGGGTGGCATTACTCTGAGGGAGCTCACAATCCAGACAGGAAAATTCAGCATTTTGGATACCAATAGAGGAGCCATTACTAGTATTGATCTGATAAATGCTGATCTGGGTGTATGTAGATGTGGGTTGACTAGTATTTGAAGCAGGGATCTTCCATCATGCGGTGCTCTCCTGCTTCTCTGGTCCCAGAATTCAGTGTGGTCCTTCCCTTGGAATCTCTGTTCTCCATCCTGAATGCTAATGAAGGTGCATGCCTGTTCCATCTCCCATTTAAATGAGTTGTCATCTGGTTTCATCTCAGATGCAAGAAAGATATGGGGAGTTGCTTCACTCTTATCACCCTTATCTGCAGGACTTTAAGTGCATCTGCCACTGCCTTGTCCTTGTCTTTTG
>NW_017729032.1:108143591-108167249 GCF_001723915.1 Gavialis gangeticus
GGACTTTAAGTGCATCTGCCACTGCCTTGTCCTTGTCTTTTGTAAGTCTTTCCTCTAATCAGTTCTTGTTCAGGCAGAAGTGGGAAGGGGGAGAGTTCTTTGTGAGTCAGACAAGCTGTGTACTGTGCCAGGGTTCCCCAAGAACACAGAGCTGATGACATAGCATCAACAGGCACAAACCGTGATGCCACCGCCACTGTGCAGTAGGGTCAAAAAGAACCCAGTAAAGCAAGTAGTAAATGCCAGAGAAGTAACAACTACGCAGTCAGGCACACGTGTAGATGCACCCACTGTAGTGTATCCTTTCTACAGGTAACAAGCACAGAGAAGCATACTGTGGTCTGACTTTTGGCTAATTTAGAAATATTTTAGCTCTTGATGCTATCCAGCAATCCTCACATTTTGTGAGCCTGTGTAAAAGGCAGCTGTCTCCTTTGATTAATGAAGTAGCTATAATTTCTACCAAAACCACTCTAGTCTTAGCCAGACTCTGCCCCAGTCAGCTCACTTATGAATCAAATGTCTGTTTTATTAATGGGCAGAGACCACAAAATGCACTTACTGGAGCTGATGAAAGAGGGTAGAAGGGCTATGAATTGTCCATATCTGTAACGACCAAACCCTTTGTTTCACTTTTGCCCTGGAGGAAAGAGTCATGGGGTTAATTTTCTTGAAAAGGAAAGATTGGAAGATTTGTCAATTTCATTCATGGTATGTAGGGCTGTAAAACAATTAAAGAAGTTATGCAATTAAAAAATTAGTCACAGTTTTAATTGCACTTCTAAAAACTCAAAAGTATGCAAAATTATGTAGCTACTTTGTATGATTGGGGGTGAGTATGGGGGTGTGGGGGGGAATATGTGAAGGTGTAGGGTGATGTGGGTGTATGTGTGGGGTTTGGAGCTGGGGAGGGGGAAGGGGGGCCATCCTGTATGCCCTGGCAGGATGCAGGATACTGTAGGTCAGGAGTGAGGGACAGCAGCAGGGCTGGGAGGGGATGTGGCTTGGAAATGAGAGGCACACACACACACACACACACACACATATACACACACACTTCACCCAGCAGGTAAGTCTGTGAAGGGAAGAGGCATGAGGGAGGGAGGAAAGGGGTGGGGGGGCAGATTCAGGCCCCCACAGTGAGAGAGGCAGTGGGACAGGGAAAGGCCCCCAGACTGCGGGTGGGTCATGGGACAGAGCCATGGGCAGGGTGCAGGAAGTGCAGGGGGCCATGTCTCCCTACTGCTGCACGGATCCCTGGGAGAGGCATGAGGGGCACATGCTTCCCTCAGATTTCTGTGTGTGATGGAAATGGGCTGCCCACTGAGGGATGGAACTTGGAACTCTGAGACCCATTGCCTTTGCTCTGGGAGTCATGTGCTGATTGTGCTGCATATCCATGGCATCATAAAAGTGTTTTTTGTGACTGAGTATCATATGTGGGATATAAGCAAAAGCAGAATCAAACTGAAAAAATATATATTTTTCTTCAAGCTAAAAGAAATCACATTTGTTTATTTCTCAGGAGGCATGCAAGTTTTAAAAATGTTTCCAGGGTTAAGTCAAATTTAACCATACTGCAACAATTTCTTGACTGATCTGTTTTATTGAACACTGAATTCAAAAGCCTCAAGCTCTTTGTTTTCCATTTAATTTTCCTTGTCCTATGTATTGTTTGCTTTTGCTTGACCTTTTATGATGCCACCTACAATGATATAATTGCAAGCTTTCAGGTAGCATGAAAGAAACCCTAGGATACTGAACTGCAATGTGCTGAGTACCTCCAGTGAAGTGCCGGATACTATTCATTCTCTCTGTTTCAATGGGAATAGTGCTTTCTCTGCAATTTGCAGGACTATACGTACATTGCATATCATCATATTTAGCTGTGTCTTCAAATTTAGGAAAATGTGCTTTCCCACTGGGATTAATTAGGAAAGTGGGACCAATGCCTCAGAGAACCATTCAAAGTCTAAAGGATCCATTTCTAAAAGTATTTGCTATGGTCTATAATTATAATGCTATAGTGAACCAATGGCACACTATTTAACCTTCTTAATGAACCATCAAAATAAATAGTTTTATAAGCTATTCAAATGGTTTTGAATGCATTTATTCACTGGAAGGAATCTCCAGTTAGTAAATTAACTCTTATTGGTCCATATGTTCCCTTCTGTTATGTAGAATGGGGGCATGCAGTTTCAACATAAACAAGCAGCATGCCCCCTGCATTAGTTACAAATACCTATGCAGCATGCTACCATCAGGAGAAGCACTGACTCAGGGAAGCAGTTCCAGACAGAGACTTTTGTGTTTATTAATTTATGTAGAGACAAACTTTGATACTGCAGAAGGTTAGGAGAGACAAAAAAAAAAAAGGCAAATGTATAAAGATAAAAGTGAAAATTAGATGTGTTGCATGGTTTGGAATCACTGAGTAATATTTTGACAGCTCACTGTGGTAGTGCAGAAACTGAGACAATATAAAAAATGTACCAGAACATTTCCTGCACTGTAAGTAAGGAACTTGCAAATATTACTGTGTTTGCTCGTTACACTGGCAGAGTACTTGCCCATATGTTTTATAAAACAATTAGGCTAGGGACAGAAGTTACACATAAACCAGTTTAGGTGATCAGAAACCTGTTTAAACCTGTAACAGAACAGTTCAGTGCACATAAACCAGTTTCAAAGGCTAGGGACAGACATTACACATAAACCAGTTTAAGTGATCAGAAACTGGTTTAAACTTGTAACAGAACAAATGTTCAGTGCACATAAACAAGTTTGAAAATGGCTGAAACCAGTTTGAGATAAACCTAGTTTAAGATAAATCAGACACTTCCAGCATCCCAGCATACTCTTTGGGGGCACTCTGCTACACATCAGGGCTGGCCCCTCCTCTCTGCATCTGCCTGGCTTCTCTGTGCTAAGAAGGGGTTACTCCTACCCGCCCCTCTGCTTTAGCAGACACCTCCGGATTAGCTAGCAAACCACATGATGGCTACAGTCCGTGATGTGGGAGAGAAAAAGGCAGACAGACTTTTTGGAGCTAATCAACATGTAGCTTAATGTCCTTCCTTGGAAATGTTTGAGAAAAGCTGTTTGCTCCCCTCCTTCCCCCTCACCACTCTCTGCTAAGCAGAAATTCCTCCCTCCCTTCTGTCTTTGCCAGCAGACCACATTCTGGGTCTGTGCTGAATCAACAGATAGCTGGTAATGTTTCTCTGTTGTTTTCTTAATGGGGCAATAAACACTGAGATAAAGGTGATAAACACTGTTAGCAGCTCCCCCCCACCTCCAGCTTGCTTGCCTGCCAGTTTGCTGCAGGCAGTATGCAGAAGCAGGGAGGGACAGTGAAAATCTCTGTATCATCAACAGATGCATGCACTGCACACCTCCCCCTTGTCTCAGAGTGCTAGCCTAGGGCTGTAGGCTGGCAACACCCCCACCCCTTGAGCAGTGAGCAGGGAAAAGCATGGGACTGCCGGCAGAGTTGGGGTTCACAGCCCTCCCTAATAAGAGTCCTGCTGGGGCCTGGCCATGCCCCCCTAATTCTAGCCTGAGCCACTGCAGACATGTGGCTGAATTTCCAGAGGGATTGTCTGTATGGTTGAAAACCGGTTTAGACTAACCTACAAAGGTTGAATCAATTCAGGTTAAGGCTTTTGGAATGTCTGTCCCTAGCCAAAAAGGCTGAAACTGGTTTAAGATAAACCTGGTTGAATGTAGTATCAGATTTAACTGATTTGTGTGAAAGTGTTTTAATTGACTCGGGTCAACCACCTCCCCCTCTCCCCACCCCACCCCACCCCAACCGCCTCGTAAAACTCTCCAACTCACCCCTCTTGCTCCCACTATGCTGGGCCAAAAGCTGGTATGTTTTACTTCCTACAGTTATGTTGCTATTTAGCCACCACTTAGGTTCATAAAGAAGAAATAGGACTTAATCCAAGGAAAACTTACTCGCAGGACTAGAGTCAGAATGTGCAGCAGTGCAGATGTTACCAGCTGGTGCCCCTGGATGAGTCAGCTGCTACCCCTGCTACCTCTGTAGGGGAGCTTTGAGTCACTTTTCTCCCATTCCAGCAGGAAGCAGTGGCTATGCAGGGTGCCACAGGAACAGTGGCATCAGCAGGAAAGATTTTTTCTTTTTATACCTCCCTGACTGTGATCGCCACTGGATGCAAAAAGGTACTGAGGTACGGGAAGGAGGAACCCATCCATTGCTGCTGTCTCCAACTGATGCAGATCTCCCATCATTCTAGATCTTCCCATGCTGACATTTACTCTCTTTCAAGATATGTCCTATAGGATTTTTCTCCTTTTTTGTCCTCTCACCACCCAAATTATTTTCTTGTTACACTCATCTTCTAGGGTTTGTTACATGTGCTCTTATTTCAAGATTTAAGTTATGGATGATACTTTAATCTAGTTTCTGTGTGACTAGTTTCCATTACCTCTTGAATCAGAATCCATTTCTGCCCACTTGTCTTACAATTTATGACATTCTCTTCCATCCAGTTGGCATTCTTAGAAACCTCAATGATATTGTTGATGTGACATTTTTCTTACACTCACATTTCTCATATTGCATATCTTGAGGATATCACTTCCCTTTGTAACGTACTTACTTGTTTTTACTTTTAGTGCTTTACCCAACTATGCTTTGTCCCACATCCCTTATTTTTTTGGTCAGCTCTTGACTTTACTGATCTGTAGGAAGTACTAAGCTGATGTAACTTTATTTTTTTCTTCAATCTCTACCCTTGTGACTTCTTTCAAGTTGACAGATGTGTACAGATTAGTCAGCCCAGATCATTACCATCCGTTTATTTGAATCCCACCTGCTTTCTCTTTTGTAAGCCATAATAAGTAAATTAATCCACATACAAAAATGCATGCATGTAGTAGAAAAAGTATGTATATACTATATTTAAGGGCTGTGTCATTTTAATTCTTCTTATTTCTTACCTAATTTCCTGTGCGTAGAAACTTTTTACTGTATTATCCCACCTCTACAAAATGACCATAAAATCCTGGGGGTTATTTTAAGGTTATGTACAAACAGTCAAAAAGCCTAAGACTGAATTGATTCAGTCCCTGCAGGATAGTCTAAACTACAGAGGTTAAACTGAAGAACAACTGGACAGACATTTACCTTTGATTCAGGAAATGCAGCCACATGACTGCAGTGGCTCAGGCCAGAAGCCAGGGGGAGCTAGAACACAGCTCTCTGGCACATATCCAGCATAGTCTGTGTGTTTGCTTCCTCTTCCTGCTGTCCCTGAGGTTTCTGGGATTTGCAGGCCAGAGTCACAGCAACAGGACTCTGCAAATGCTTTTCTCTTCTACTGAATATCACTTAAAATCTGTTTCTGTACCATCATCCTATCCCATACTCACAATGGGGATGTGCTAACTGATTGATATCTGATACCTGTAACTGAGCTGCTCCCTTGTACAATTTTTCTGTGACATGACATGGAACAGGGCTTATCTGGTCCCAGGCTCTATTACCCCTTAAAAAGAAAAAAAAATTACTCTGCTACATCCTTGAAGCTGTTTTGCAGTTTACCATAACTATTATAGTTAATATATTTAATCAAGAGCAAGTATCTTACATTATTACATTAAGGATATCCTGACATTGGACTCAATTAGTAAACCCAGAAAATGCCTTATTAAGTCTGAGACAAGCACTGTTTATCATCTTTAAGGACTAGAGAGAGAGAGAGAGAGAGATTCCTTGGTGGTGGAAAATGTAATTTGAAATGAAAGAGAAAAAAATAGACACAGATGAACACAGACACACACCACAGACCTACTATGCTGCATTGTATATGATTTAAGAATGAAAATTAGAGAGCTTTTAGTGATCTAAGATATTGTGCCCTCTGTCACTGTGGACAAAAAATGACTGTGATATGGCAAGCAGAAACACACAAACAAGATTATAGTTTTTATGATGACTTTGAAAGCTGCACATGTACCATTTAATTTCCAAAATGGCACTCACTTTCAATATTTTAGAGTTTCTGACACAGACAAAAAATAGTTACTGTTATTCAGTAAAAAGTACTGACCTCTGTTTATTTAAGCAATAATTTGTTGCTAAAAAAGAACCAGAATATAGGCATTGGGTTTAGCCAGTCTGGAGATTATTCAGCACATTTTACTAAACCAGGAGAAAATGAAATAACTCAAGGGGGAAAAAAAACCTATTAACTGCACAAGGCATTTACTGAGTCACCTTTACTTATCACAGTTGTTATTTTTTTACAGAACAGTTTAAAACTGCTGTTTAAAATGTTAACCTATACGGCCAGGCATGCATGAAATTGAAACATGTTTCCTTCTGGGGTTGCACCACCACTGCACCACTACGTGCTTTTCTGTCAACATCACTCCAATGCTAAATGGAAATAAGCAATCTTTTTAAGGGCTGAAATCTGTCCCAAGTTGCAGGCAACCCACATTCACTGAAAATAGTATTGCTGCTGAAAGAATATAATCTAAACATTGGGTTAAAATGCTATTTTTTAGTTATGGTAGTATTTTTATTTTAAATTATGCTGTTTTATTTTTTATGATTTGATTTACAGAGAAGACTGTGAGGTATCCTTGAAAGCAAGGAATATAATTCCATGGAAGGCTAGCAATACAGCTGAGTTGCTAAATAGATGTTTGAAGGTTGGCCAAAGTTGAGCAATATGTCATTTCAATTATCTCTTCAAAATGGCTTTTCCTGGGTATTATTAAAGACCACAACAGGAGCTGTACCAGAATGTTTCTGAACTGATTTTCTCTAGTGAGGTAAGAGCCCAGACAAGAAATCATAAACTCAAAGTAAATGCAGTGAACCAAAGAAGGACAAATTAAGCAGCTTTAATTGAGGAACAACATAGTACAATATGTGAAGTAAGCAGTATTGGAGACAAGTAAGTGAGAGAACTGTCACAATATTGCAAAGCACTAGTAATCAATGTTTTGATTTGCAGTGTTCATTGCTTCACATTTAACCTTATAAATGCCATATTAAATTAATTAGCACAACTGGTACAATAGTGTTTCTGGGAATATAATTTGATGAACTATTACTGGTATTTACAAGTTATTTCCCTTTGATATAAGTCAGATCTCTAATGCATTCATCTGAAACTATCCAATAACTTTTTTATTTTATCTTTCAAAATGTTAACAAAAAGAAAAAAGATCAGAATCTTTCCATCATGTTAGCATTTTTTTAAAAATAAAAATATGCTATGCACATTTTTCTATTAAATTCCAGGTCTCTTTGTCTTTTTATTTCTAACCTGGCTCTTTTCATTCAGATGTTTTCCTTACATCATGCTTTCCAAACCACTTTCACAGGAAGCTCTACTTAGCACTCAGAAAAAACAAAATGATTCCTTAAATGATTCCTTAAATGATTCTTTATTATGAGTCATGCTGAAATAAATATATTTAGACTTGGATATATCTAAGGTGTCAAAAGATAGGGGGCTCATATACTGTATACTATATGAATACAATGAATGATAATTTCAGCAAGTGTTGGGAAGTAATATTGAGTCAAATGCTCAAGTGATGTGAGATCAGAGACTGGGATATGAGGAAAAGTATGAGAAATACTCTCCAAAGAGTCTGGAGCCTACTGTGGGATTGACAAGCTATTGTGGGTCTGAGAGAAGTGGAAGGGACGCAGGAACTTGATGTTTTCTATAAAGAAGCCACCAAAGGAAAGTTTTCATTTGGATGATATCCTAAGTGCTCTGGGATAGGAACAGGGGTATAGGTTGTAGCCATGTTGGTCTAAGGACATAGGCAGACAAGGTTCTTTAGGTAAATCTAGTGTACACCAGCTGCAGATGCTTCAGCAGCCTGACAAAAGGTATTTATACTCAAAAGTTTGCAAAGATTTTTTTCCAACTATTTGAGTTGGTCTAATAAAAATATCAGATTTACTCAAAGACCTTGTCTGTCTGGGATAGGAACAGGTTTTAAGAGGGATCCAGAAAGGAACCGAAGGTAGAATAGGTAAAAGTTAGGCCTTATCATGGTATGCTTTGGGATCATAAAAAGGTAGGGTTGGAAGGGACAAAGTGATGTTATCTAATCTATCCCCCTGCTTCAGGCAGGATCACCCCTGATTAAACTATCTCACTCAAGTGTCTGTCTAACCTGCTCTTGAAAATTTCCAGAGTCAGAGATTCCAAAACTTCACTCATACTCAGAAACTTCTTCCTAATCTTTAGCCTAAATTTCCTCTGCTGAAACTTGAACACATTGCTCCTAATCTTTTTCCCTGAAGCCATAGAGAAAAAGCTATCTCAATCCACTTTATAATTTCTCTTTAGTTATGCTGTTTTCAAATCAGTCTTCTGTTCTGTAAACTAAACAGCTCTAGTTATCTGAGCCTTTACTTATGCATTATGTTTTCCAGGACTCTAATAAGTTGTGTCATTCTCTTCTGCATTCTTTTCAATTTATCCACCTCTTTCTTTAAGCGTGAGGTCCAAAACTTGATACAGTGCTTTTGGATTTTTTTGTTTTGTTTTTGCAACAAGAACAGCCTGTTGGCCCATATTCAGATTATGATCCATGTCCATTACAACCTCCAGGTCCTTCTCTGCAGTCCTACGGCCAGCCAGTCATTTCCCAGTCTGTTCTTATATAAGTAATTATTCAACCCCAAGTATAGGACTTTGCACTTGTCATTGTTAAATTTAATTTAATTGATTTTGGAACATTTCTTCAAGTTATCCGGGTCATTCTGCTTTCTAGACATACACTCCACTCCATTGTGTCTGCAAATCCACCCAACTTTGTTGTCATGCACAAATTTGCTAAATTTGTGATCAATTCCATTAACCAAATCATAAATGAAGATATAAAACAATATCAGACCCTGGAAAGACTGGTGGGGATCCCCACTTGATACCTCCTCCCAAGTAGATGGTGAGCCATTGAGGACTCCTCATTGAGTATAATGATCCAACAAGTTTTGAATCTACTTTACAGTACTTTAATTTCATCTGTATTTCCTTAGAGTTTTAATGTGAATGTTGTTAGAGGCTGTCAAAATCCTTGCTAAATTCAAAGTATATCAAATCTATTTCTCCTCTTCCATCCACAGAGCCTGTCACTTTATCAGAAAAAGAAGTGTTGGTCAAGCTTGACATGCTATTGGTAAGCATGTTCTAGTTGTTCCTGATTATCTTGTATTTAATCTTGAAATTATTTGGGTTTTAATATAAAGGCCAAGTACTCTGACCTTTTTCCATGGATCTCACTGGACTTTAATTCAAACTTGAAGCAATCAATTTTTTTTTTTAACTTTCCTAAATATTTCCCTTAACTTAAGGCTTGGAGTATGTCCCTGTTATTCCTGGGGCTGTACAATTTCGTGTCCCATAAGAGCAGTCATATTTGGGGAACTAAATTAAATTGTTAAAAAGTTCCTGCCACACACTTGAAAATAAACATTGGAAGGACCAGTCTTCATGGTGGGGAAAAAGTTGCTTCCAAAGTCAATCAAATTCATAAAATCAATTTATAAAAATAAGGAACAGGGAAATACCATACAGATTTATGAGCATTCAATAGACCACTGCTTTCAGTAGGAGTACTCGTAGGAGAAATTATTACAATTTTCCCTAATCAGTATGTTCCCAACCTTTAAACTACTGGCATGTATGCCTTTTGACTCACCTTCGAAACAATTAAAACATGCATTACATACTTCCAGTATATTGGGAAGTCTAAATATATGATAGTGATAGCAGTTATATGTATTAACACAAAAAAATATTTAGTATTACATTTGAATATATATTATAGCTGGAAAAAAAAAACAGCCTTTCAAATATGTAACCCAGAGTCAAGAATTAGAATTTTGTTTCCAAGCCATACTTTTATAGATTTTAAATACATTATGGATGTGGATTGATCTATGAAAATTTTTAAAACAATGGAATTTTAGGGGTTTTTTTTACATTTTAACTTGAAACTAACTAAATACTTCATTCATATAATCTGCTTATTGGAATCAATTTCCTCATAAATAGGAATAATAATCTTAGCACTGATTGTAATACTAAAGTATATGCTGTCTATCTGAGACATTATTTTGTCTGTCACAGGGCATAAACAGTTTGATTGGATTAAATTAGATAATTTTGTCTATCAAATTGATTCCTTTATACTGGGTGCATCTACTCATGCCTCTATGATGCCATTGTTACTGTGCCATCATTTAGTAATTCCTTTTGGAATTACTAAATGATGGTGCAGTAACAGCCTGTATTGTACCGTGCACACAACATATGGTTATGTTTAGCTGCTATGTCCTTTAGCAATGTGCTTATACTGAGGGAGTGTATTGCTACAGTGATGTAGCTGTGGCATCATGGTTTTTGCCTGCAGATACACCACCAAGAACCATCCATCCTCTTTGGAACCACGCTTCAGATAGTTAAAGGCTGCTATCAAATCCCCTTCAGTCTTCTCTTCTGCAGACTAAATAAAGCCAGTTCCTTCAGTCTCTCCTCATAAGTCATGTGCCCCAGCCCCTGAACCATTTTTATTATCCTCTGCTGTGCTAGCTCCAACATGTCCACATCCTTTCCATAGTGTGGGGCCCAAAACTGGACATAGTTCTACAGCTGTGGCCTTCCCAGTGCAGAGTAGAAGGGAATAATTACTTTCCTCAATCTGCTGGCAACACAACTACTAATGAATCCCAGTATGCTGTTAGCCTTCTTGGCGACGAGGGCATAGTGCTGACTCATGTCCTTCTTATTGTCCTCTGTAAGTCCCAGTTCTTTTTCTGCAGAATTGCCACTTAGCCAGTCAGTCCCCTGGCTATAGCAGTGCATGGGATTATTCCATCCTAAGTGCAGGACTTTGCACCTATCCTTGCTGAACCTTATGAGATAGATGTCTTTTGCCCCAATACTCCAATTTGTCTAGGTCACTTTGAATCCTAGCCCTACCCTCCAGTGTATCTACTACATCCCCACAGCTTGGTATCATCTGTGAACTTGCAGTCCACCCCATCTTCTAGATTATTACTAAAGATATTGAAGAAAACCAGCTCTGGGACCAGTCCCTGGGGCCCTCCACTTGATATTCAAGTGCCAGGTAAACATTGAGCCATTGACTACTACCAGTTGAGCCCAATCATCCATCCAACTTCCTATCTACCTTATAGTCCATTCATCCAAGCCATACTTCCTCAGCTTGCTTGCAAGAATGCTGTGGGGGACCGTATCAAATGGACTCCTCCTCACCACCAGGGATCCTGTTTTTCTCTGATTTAAAAAAAAATCCTCAATTTTCAATTAAAAAAAGGAACCCCAAATTCACATTTTCCCATGATTAAAATGAAGCACCACTAAAACAAAGATAAAAAGTAAACCCAAATTTATATTTTTCCATGATTAAAATGAAACATCACTAATATATATATAGTGGTGTTTCATTTTAATCACAGAAAAATGTGAATTTGGGGTTCCTTTTAAACCAAAAATTGGTTTGTTTGTTTTTTAATCAGAAAAAAACAGAATCCCTGCTCATCACCTTCTTCTCCTCCAAGTGCTTATAAATGGTTTCCTTAAGGATCTTCTCCATGGTTTTCCTAGGGACTGAAGTAAGACTCACTGGTCTTTAGTTCCTTGTATACTCCTTCTTCCCTTTCTTAAAGATGGGTACTAGATTTGCCCTTTTTCAATCATCTGGGACCACCCCCAGTTCCCACAAGTTTTCAAAAATAATGGCTAGTGACTCTGCAATGACATCAGCCAACTCCCTCAGCATCCTTGGATACATTGCATCCAGCCCCATGAACTTGTACACATCAAGCTTTTCTAAATAGTCTCTAACTTGTTTTTTCAACTGAGGGCTGCTCACCTACTCCCCAAACTGTTTTGTTCAGTAGTCTGGGAGCTGACCTTGCCTGTAAAGACTAAGGAAAAAAAGGCATTGGTTAATTCAGCCTTTTCCTCATCATCAATCACTAAGTTGCCTCCCCTATTCAGTAGGGCACCTCAACTTTCCCTGACTTTCCTCTTGTTGCTCACATACTTGCAGAAACCTTTCATGTTACCCTTCACATGCTGCAACTCCAGTTGCTCTTTGGCTTTCCTGATTTCATTCCTGCATGCTCAAGCAATATTCTTATACTCCTCCCTAATCATGTCTCTAAACTTCCACTTCTTGTAAGCTTCCTTTTTGTGTTTAAGTTCACTGAAGAGTTCTCTGTTAAGCTGAACTGGTTGCCTGCCCTATTTTCTATTTTTGGGCACATCAGGATGATTTCTTTCTGTGTCCTTAGTAAGGTGTCTGTAATTCAAATTAAACCAGCTGGATAGAAACCAGGTATAGAGTTGTTACACATTTTCAAGCACTAATGTTTCAGGGATGGGCAATTATTTGGGCTGAAGGGAGTTTTGGTGAGCTGTTGTGGCTGGATCAGCACTGCCCATTTCCCCTCCAGCCCCCCAACAACAGCTGACCATAACTTCCTAAGTGGTAAATTACTAGAAGGTCCAAGGATGCTGGATGGAGTGGGTGGGTGGGTAGGGTCTCCATGAGCTCTGACCTGTGGGCAGCATACACTTGGCTTGGCATATGGGATGGCACCACAGGTGGGCAGGGAGCAGTGTCTGAGAGTAAAAGAGGTGGGCAAGGTCATGATAATGAGACAGTGACAGTACAGGTTCAGGGAAGACCTGTGATCTGCTCTTGACATGATGGATTGTGACTGGCCCAACCCAGGAGTGGGGTGGAACATATGCCAGTGATCCAGAGCCTGCTGCACCACCCAAGCACAGGTGTGTGTAGGCAGCCCCAGTACAGCATGGCTGCAGAGTGGCATGGCCAGGTAGTCCAGGGTGGTCCCGATAGATTATGACCAGATTAGGCTGCCCCACACTGCCAGGCTGCACTGCTCTGCTGTCATATTGTACAGGGCTCCCCATGCATGCCTATGCAGGGATGGGGACAGCAGGGGCCAGGTTGTGGGTGTGTGCTCCACCCCTCTCCTGGATCAAGCAGATCACAATCCAGCATTTGGGGCATGGATCATGGCTCTGCCCTGGTTCTGCACTTTCACCACCTCACAATGTCCACCCAACCCACTCCTGGACACCGCTTCCCCCTCACCTGCAGCCCCATCCTGTTTGCCCAGCCAAGCAAACCCTTCCTGTGGGGGTCCTAGGCTTGTCTCCTGGTGGTGGGTGTGGAGTGGATGGGCCAAAGTGTCCAGGAAGTGGGGCCAGGGCCAGTGGTGGTAGCAACACTGCCAGTGGCAGTGAGAAGCAGCCAACACAGCTGGGCCTGCTGGGAAGTGAGTCCAGCTGCCACACTGCCCTACTGTGTGCTTAGGCGTAGAAGGACTAGCTGCATGAACCATGGCTCAGGCAGCCCCCTGTATCTGGGAGAGCCAGGGCCAAGGGACCCACTGGAGGCTGGGAAAAATCCTTTGGTGAGCCAGATCCAGCCCACGGGGCCATATTTTGCCACTCCCGTTATAGCTGTTTGGCTCTTTGTAAAGCTAGATAGCCATTTTTATTGTGAGATAAGTACTTTGCACATGTGGCTGGTCTCAATTTATTGTACAATTAGCAAGTTAATTGTGTGATAATTACTTTGCATTTGTGGCCGGTCTTACTTTGAACATGTGGCCAGCTAAATTTATTGCACAATTAACCAGTTAACTGTGTAATATATGTAATATGTAGCAGGGCCTTAGAGGCATGTGAGACTTTTATTAAGTGTATTGTGCAGCTGATATATACAACATAAACCTTTTAGCATCAGACTCCAAGGACAGAATCCCATTTCACTTTATGCACCCAAAAGGTTTACTCAGCAGCACAACTGCCAGTTTTGGCACTAATCTATGTTAGGGGTCTGAGTCCACATGTAATGCAGGCATGCAAGTGTCCATATGGATACTGAGCATGGTCAGTAAGCTGCACTCTGGATAAACTGGTGCAAAGCTCTGTATGTACTTAATTAGATAAGCATAAGTCACAAAATTGTAGTTGCAGTGAGGATGATGGGTACCTTTTTATGTTTATAGCTCAATAGCCTACTAGTTAAAGCACTCACCCATGTTCAAAATGCACACTCTTTTAAAAGGATTTATATATCTAGCACCCACCCAGCAAAGGGAAGGAAAAGGTAGCAATATCCCTAAAAAGGGGGGAGGAGGGGAAGAAAGAAACCATCCTACAATTAGTGGACTCTGTTCAAGGTCTCAGCCATGGAAGAAGGAGCCTGATTTCACTAACAGGAAATATGAAAGGAGAATGGACATTAGTGGGGGACCTATGTAGACAGTAACATCTCCACCTGTACAGGAACAGCTTCAGGGCCAAAAGACTAATAAGTCTCTCCCATAAGGGGGGAGGAAGGGGTTATTTATTTATTTATTTATGCACTGTTAGTTTAAAAATGACGTTTAAGCTGAACTAAAAAAAACCAAACCTTGTCCATCCTTGGAGGTTTTTAAGACCCAGCTAGACAAAGCCTTGGCTGGAATGATCTAGTTGGGGATGGTCCTGCTTTGAGTAGGGGGTTGGACTAGATGACCTCCTGAGGTCCCTTTAAACCCTAGTTTTCTATGATTCTGTGACTGTGGACATCTAGCTACAACTATGTCTAATGTATAGTTTACAATGAAATTAAGCAGACAGGTCAGAGTTCTAGCTATATGAAACAAAGATCCTAACACAGTTTTGTGCATATAATTTCTGAATTTCTAATTAATGAATTTGTGGGGAAACTAAATTGTGAAAAACCCTTTGATGGAGTAGAAAGAAAACGGATTAAGTATTATTTGAAATGTAGCAATTATATAGCCTGTTGTGATTTTATCAGTCCTGAGCTTATTCAATTATAAAATATTGCCTCAACCACTTACTGGACAAGTCCTATTGAACTTTGAATCAGATTCTGATTCCACTTACTCCTGTGTAAAGACGTTTGCCCAAAATGGTCGTGAAAAGATATTGAGAATCATAGCAAGACAGGCTGAATTAATGAGTGCAGGATTATAGTGAATAGATGTCAAATAGGCACGAGGGATGCTTTCATGTTGAGTGGCTTTGATGAGACTTTTAATTCCTACTTGTGTTAATAGCCTTAGACTTTCTTTTATTAAATGAAATGTGGTAGTGATCTCTTTCCTCTCTCTTGATGAGTAACAAAAAGATTTCTGTGGCTTTTCAATAAAGAAACTATTCAAATCAAAGCGTGAACTCTAGCCCCATAGTATGCTTTTTTCAAAGAAAAAAAATTCTATCCACTTGGCAAGCAGATTCCTATGTTGTCATAACTGAAACTGGCTGATTTAAATTTACAGCTCAAGGGACATTTGATATTCTAGATGATGACATAGTTTTGTATCATTCTTGATACTGTAGTAGGGGCTAATAATAATGCACAGAAGTGATTCCAGTCTTTCTTCTCAGATTTTTCCCCAAAATACCATACAAAATGTCTCACTTGCCTTTAGAGTTCTTGCCAGCAGAAGCAAGGCCCAACTCATTACAGTTAGGCATTCAAACTAATAATAAAAAGTATCTTCAGTCTCTTATGTTTGCTGAAGCAAAGGGAATGTGCCCTCTATGCATATGTGGCAGGACCAGATTCTAATGACCACTAGTGACCAAACTACCTGTCTCCCTCAGATCTTCAGGGCAGCTTTGTCACTGCCTTATCTTTGGGCCATAAATAGTAGCCTCCAGCAACTCTCATATTTATGCTCACATCTGACAGATAGTTTTCATGGGACTTCCTGGCCCTGTCTGCATTCTCTTCACCTCAGGTACTAATCTCTTTTTCTGAGCCTTGGACTTCATCTGGCCTTGGCTCCTTTCCTCTTGCTGACTTGGGCTCTGGCTCCCTGGCCTCAGCTCCATTGTGTCTGTGTCCTATACTGGACTTAACACAGAGAACCTCCTTGATACCCTTCTGTGTGACCTATAGCCACAGTGTGGTCCTCCTGTTATAAGCATAAGCCAAGACACCCACAAACTGCTTCCAACTAAAAATCAAACCCCACTATCCCCAAACTCTTCACATTCCCCACTTGGCTGTATCTCTTCAGCTCTCTGGAGTGCCTTCAGGTTTATCTCCTGAAACTACTCTCCCCAACAGCTACTCTCCCTGAAGAGTCCCTAGGACTTGGCTAAGATTATGCAAGGCCATGGTTATCATAACCTCTCTCAAGGCCACTGTAGCTGATCAAGCACATGGAATAAGCTAGATACTCTATAGGGTCTCACCAAGGATCCTAGTTCTATATAAATAAATTTTAAAGATAGATAGATCGATAGATAAATGGATGGATCGATAGATAGATAGAGAGATAGATAAAATGTGGTTACTTTAAAAAAAATTGAGGATTTTTATGTTTTTATCAGAGAAAACCAGAATCCTTGGTGATCATCAGAAAGTTTGAGAGGAAATGTCTGGTAATGGACATACAAATTAATGTTGCAAGGGAAATAGGTTTGAGGGTCTACTGTGCATGGGCTACTCCGTAATGATTGCACAGATGTGAATACTTATTCTGTTGTAGATGAAAGCAAAATTGTGATAGCTTAGCCATCCTGCACTGAAGTATGAAATGAGCCATGTAAGAGGGCATAGCTTCCACTTATTGAGGGGTGTGTATTGGACTGTGCCTGCAGAGCACCACTCCCTTTCCTTTCCTTCAAATTTGTTTACATAGTTAGGGGCAGACATTACACATAAACTGGATTAAATGATAGGAAACTGATTTAAGCCTGTAACAGAACAGAAGTTCAGTGCACTTAAACTGGTTTAAAAATGGTTGAACCCAATTTAAGATCAACCTGGATGGTTGTAGTTTCAGACTTACCTGATTTAGGTTAAACTGGTTTGTCAAACTTCTGTCCCAAATCCCCTTCCGACTGAAGTTACTTCACTGTTGTCCAGCATCCCATGATCCCATGCCCACACTTTCTGCTCTGCAGATCTGGGCCGACCCCATTTCCTGAGCTATCACATCACTGAGGTGGCAAAGCTTCTGCTCCCCACCCCTGTGTTGTGTCTGTATCTGCCAGCAAGCACAGCTGTGGAGGAACAGAGGTCACCTGCCAAGTGGGTCCCCCTAGCTGTATTTGCTTGGATCTGGGGAGGGGTTGGGGCTAAACCACAGGGTGGGGGCCTCTACTCCTCACCCCCTGACATTGCCAAGCTCTGCTGACAGCCCACATGGCTCTCAGTCCTGCTCCTGCCTGCCCATGTCAGCCAAGCCTGACAGGAAAGGGAAGGGTTGTTGAGCATAGGCTCCTCCCCAGCTGTGATTGCTTATGTCTGGGGGGGCTGAGGCTGGGTCCACGGGCAGGGGCTCTGATCCTCCTCATTCCCCACCACTGCTTGGCTCGGCTGACAAAGGCAGACAGAAGCTGGAAGTGAGAGCTGCACCAAGACTGTTAGTTAAGCTGCTCAGTGCCAGGGGCATTGGGGAGAGGAAGCCCCTGCCCCACAGGCACAACACCCTCTATACCTGAGCAAGAACAGCTGGGAGGGAGTTTGTTCTCCCTCCTTTTCCTGTGTTATCTAGCTCAGCTAACAGCCTGCATGACTCTCAGCCTTTCTTCTGCTTGCCCAAGTAAACCAAGATTGGCAGGGCAAAGGGAAAGGTAGGGGAACGCAGGTTCTCCCAGCTGTGCTTGCTTAGGTCAGGGGGGCTAGGGTGGAGCCCATGGGGTGGGGTCTTCTGCTCCCCCACTACTGAGCAGCTCAGCTGACAGTCCTGGCATGGTTCTCAACTCCAGTTTCTGCTTGCCCTTGTCAGTTGAGCCATGCACAGCAGGGGCCAGGGATAATCAGATTCCCCCACCCTATAGGCCTGGCCCCAGCCCCCAAGATCTGAGCAAGCACAGCTGAGTGGCCCTGTGCTTCCTCACCTTTCCCTCCTGCTCTACCTGGCTCAGCTTACATCAGCAGGGAGGAGCAGGGATGAGAGTGAGCTGTTCAGGCTGTCAGCCAACCTGGGCAGCAACAAGGGTTGGGGGAGCAGAGGCTCCCCATTCCATGGCCTGGCCCTGCCCTCACCACTCAAGCAAGCACAGCTGGGGAGGCATCCTCCTGCCACTGACAGGGTCACTGGTGGGGGCAGTGGGGCTGGGGAAAGAGGTCCCACTTGGAAGTATGTGTGCCCCTTTTGGCCTGACTAATGCAGGCATCTACATACACCTCCACACCCCACCCAAGAGTGAACATGTGTTCTGTTTACTCTGGGTTCAGTCTACACAGTGTAGAGAAACCTGGATAGATAGAACTGGTTCTACCTTGGGCTTTTTGAATATCTGTACTTAGCCCATATTTCTCAAAAAGTGTTCCCTTTAGGTTGCAATTAAATCCACGGTATTATTAAAGTCTGGTTGCATTTGTAGGCATCTTAATGATTCTGTTTGACAGATTTCAATTAAAATATACATTTGCAAATCTGTCTGCTCATTTGGAAATTTTAGATGAACCACAGGAAACAAGCAATAGCACCACATATTTTTTGTTCCTTCTAAAGATTGTTGCTTCCATTATTGGTTTGGTCTATACCAAACAGTGCACTTCCTTAACTTCGTTGAACTACATTTTGAATTCAGGAAGGGACTCTATACAACACAAATGTCAGGAGGGGAACATGAACACATTGCTTAACCATTTAGAACTGAATGGCATTTCATTTGATTATGTGCAAATTACTGTACTGAAAATATACAGCATAAAACTTCTCTGGAAGCACTTAGATTAATTTCACACATTAACAGTTGTTTGAAATGTGTTTGAGATAAAGACAGATTTAAAATATGCTAAATTAGCATGCATCCTTCCTTTTTCACATCCTTGTGACAAGGTATTTAGCAGAATTTTCAGTTTTTTTGGAATCTGACAGGCCATGCTGTGAGCACTTCTGCTATGGCCTTCAACTTGTGATTTCTGAGCTGTCAACCAGTGCCTTAGCACCTGCACTACCACAGCCCCCATTAGCCTACTTGGTAACAATAGAAAGGCACATGAAAAAACATGCCCCCCCTCCAAAAAAAACCCCAAACTTAATTTCTCTGTAGTTCCCTAATGTAAGTAGCTTCTATTATATTTTGTAAAATTTTCCTAGTCAGAAAATGCAGTCTGATTCAGAAGTAATAACTAAATAAAACTTTTGTCAACTTTTAATAGGTAAAATACTTTTGAACTCTAATGTTTTCTGGAGAACAAAACATGGAAGGAGGAAAAACGCATTGCATTTTACATGTTGCAAGTCTCAGACATATTCTGTCAGTGCTGCTGAGCACAGGACATAATTCACGCTAATTTCTAAAGAAGTTAATATCTTCACAGTTAACAGAAGTTTTGCCATAGAAAGATCCAAAGGAAGACCATTGTTCCCAGTTGCATGTTTACATCTGAAACTATGTCAGTTAATAAAAGGAAAAGTTCAATGAAACTGTAGAGACACATCAGGGTATGAATTTTTTTATATAATTCGTTATGTAGAATTAGAGGGACAAAGGTGCAAATGTTCCAATTACTAAACATAGTTTTTGCCTTACGTGTCTCACACCAGTGTATTATAAAATCATATTGGAACAATTTAGCTGATTTCAGGTAACTTGTGTTATCGTAGGTATGAATCTATCCATGTCAACAAAATACAGATGTCAAACTTGAAACTACAGGTTGTCCCCTGTCCTCCCTCCCCCCTTAATTAATGAAAAAAGCCTTCAGTGTTAAAATGTCATTATATAGATTTAATCTTTGTTTTTCTGATATCCATGTGGGGACATGACTGTATAATTATTTTCCTTTAAGACAAGAAGTAGTTAAAAAATGTCCGTGATGGAGTGTTCCTTTTTATTGTAGACACTGCAGAGAGTGTTTGGATACACCTGTGACTCATATGTCTGGGAGATGGAAAGTAATGTGGGACTGGATTAAAACAAGCCTTTTACTTGTAAACTGTAAGCATTTGATGCACAAATCAGTGGAAGAAACATAAATATGGGACTTCAAAATACCATCTCTAATTGCTTACAGAATAAAAAAAATCTTTAAAACATCCTTTACATATTCATACTTTTGACAGATAACCACAATCTTTTCAGATATTTAGATATTAATAAATGATTGACCTCTAAGTCATATAACAGAATTGTATTTTACATCAAAATTAGAGGAGGAAATTTCTTTTAAATGGTCCTCTGACAGTTAAAAAGAAAAAAAAAATCCTTTCTATTCGGTGATACTAGGTTTACATTTGTTTCTTAGAGGTAAATCTCATTTTTTATTAAAACAACTTGTTTAGAAATATTTATTGATTCACTGTAAAAATAATTAGAACTCAAAATAGATACATCCCTGCCCTGCTCCAGTGCCAGCTACCTACAATTGTGATTGAACCCAGAGGGAATTTTAAGTGCACAAAAACATTCAGGATGACATTCTATGTTTTCAAATTGATGTATGTGTTTTTAGTTTAAAAAGCCACACAATGCCTATCTCATAGTGCAAATAAGAAAGCATAAGCAGAGGATCAAAGTTGCTATTTACTTATTTTTACCAGATTGCAAACAGTTCTCATTCTCCAAAGAGCACATGAAAGACTAAACATTCCAGCCATCTTCTGCATCTTGACTAAATTAACTTACTTCATTTAAAATAAAGAGTTTAACCTTCTCCTCTTGAGGAAAGGAATGTTCTGACCAGGATCTTGGTTTTCTCTGATTTAAAAAAATCCCCAATTTTCAGTTTAAAAATGAATCGCAAATCTACATTCTTCCAATATTAAAATGAAACACCACTATATATATATTATATGTAAATTTTATTATGTGTGTGTGTGTATTAGTGGCGTTTCATTTAAATCATGGAAAATGTAGATTTGGGGTTACATTTTTAAATCTAAAATTGGGGATTTTTTTATATCAGAGAAAACCAGGTTCCCTGGTTACGAGGGCAATAAATCTGAAATGGGAAAAGGAATTAGCAATGTAGGCTATGAACACAGCAATAGAGGGAGAGGTGATACAATAAATCAACAAAATCTAAGATGGGTTTAAAGGGTGTATAGGGACTTCTGCCTCATTACCAGGGATCCTGTTTTTCTCTGATAAAAAAAAAAAATCCCTAATTTTCAGATATAAAAAATGAGCCAAAATCCACATTTTTCTATTATGAAAATGAAACACCACTAATATATATGTGTATACACGTGTGTGCGTGTGTGTGTGTGTGTTTTGTATATATATTAGTTGTGTTATATATATATATATTAGTGGTGTTTCATTTTAATAATGGAAAAATGTGTATTTTGGATCACTTTTCTATATCGGAAAATTGGGGATTTTTAAACTCAGACAAAGCCAGGATCCCTGCTTATTACTAGAGAAGCAAGGGTGCTTGGGATTTTCCTTCCCCCTGCCCCCTCTCCCTTTCTTTTCATTCCCATCCTTGCCCACTCCTGGGTCTGCCAGACCATCTCTTCCCTTTAGCGAGCCTCCCCTGGCTGCCTTGGGCATGGTCCCTCTTTCTTCCCCCCTTCCTTGTTATTTGGTCATTGTTACTCAAATTTTCTGGGTACTTCCACAGCCCACTAGCAGGCTGAGGATTATGAAACAAGATAACTATCAGGTCCAAGTGAACACCTGATGACCCAAGGGCAGAAGTAGAAAAGGATGACCGGCATCACCCTTTATAAACTCAGACCTTAGACTCAAGAGACAGTCTGGCCATAAAAATCTAAGGGGAAGGAGCTCCCTGAGGAGAGGCAGAGGAATTCAACTCAGAGCTGGGGATAAGTAGCTCTGGATGGTAGCTGGGTGGAGAAGATTGGTGATGCTGCATTGGGAACTAGATAAGTTCCAAAACTTGTTTGTTCTTTAGGTTTTCACTTGGGCATTGCTACCCCAGAGTGAGGCAAGCCTGAGGCATTTTGGTTTTGAATCAAGCCAGTGACTAGGACTGTGGGTAATACTTGTCCCAATGGTCTGGACAGTGGCTATAGGGTAGGCAGAAGCCATTGAAAGGGGCCACTCATGAAATACCCCTAACCAGAAACATGATTGGAAAGACAGGGGACAGAGACTGGGAACAAGTCCCCATAGGTGAGAACGTGTTTCCCTGGGGACAAACAGCAGCAGCACAATATGTACCTGGGTGGGGTAGGAGAAGCTATGGCCAGCCCTTGGTTTGGCCCTAGAAGCCTTACTGATGTCTTGGAGTCCACTGGAGGCTGCAGCCATGGTGATCCAGCAGCAGGGAACCTGGCCATCTCCCAGAGCATGGCTCTGTCTGGCTGGGGTCCAGTTTTGGGCAGCGCACACTGCCATCATGCTCACCCCCCTGTTTTTTTTTAGGTGCTGGATTTTTTACAATGGGATCTCCTTCTCCTCATGTCAACCCCTCTCCCCCCCAAGCCCAAACTTTACACCACACTTCTAATTAGCAGCATGGGGAACTCCTGCATGTGCAGCATGTGCAGTGTGCAGCACCAGAGATGGGTCTCAGGCACTGCATACCACAAATACATGCTTTTTTGGATGTGCCCTGGGAGGTTAGTTCCAAGCCCAGAAGGGAGAAGCCAGCTGGAGCTGAAAGGCGGTGGCAGGACACGTGATGATAAATAGACCCTTTACATTCTTTCAAAGCTGCAACAAATCTATTGTACTTGAAGCTTGTGGCCCTGACCAGTGGGCTTTTAGCTAGCAGGCACACCTAGAGTAAAATTGTGCTGAGGCCAGGAGGGCCCCAAGCCAGACACAGACATGATGCCTAAGGGTCTCCTTATGCTTCAGAGGCCTGTCTTCATCCACTTGTTCCATCAAGTCATGGCCGGCAAGAGTACAGATCAGAAGAGAGCCAGCAGAAACAAGAAGGCTAGTGGAAAGAAGTCTCAACAAGTGGTTATGCTGCACTGACACTTCAGGCTGTAGACAGATTGGTAAAAAACAATTAAATAAAATTCTGAAGAGATTAATATGATACAGAGCATGTATCACTCACATGACCTACATCAAATGTTAACCTCTGTCTTGAAGTAGAGTACATACTGTAGGTTTTCTAAGTTTTGGTACTGGTCTTTCATTATTTCTTTTCCTAAGAAAAATCATTCTGAGCTAGACAGTTTTTTGAGATTCAACCATTGTTTCATATCCGCCTAGAAATTTAATGACTTATTTAAATTTGCACCAGGCCTGCACTAATCTGAACACAGATTCATAGTGCTATAATTTTGTGACTGACCATCTCCTGAATCAATAAAATACAGCCTGCAAGGTTCTACTTGGGATACTGTGGTATAGGGATCCCAAACCCTGTATCCCAAAACACTGAAGAAGGGTGCAGTCTATTTACTAAAGTTAAATTATGAGAATGATAGGAGTCCACTACACCTTTCTAAAAAGAGGAAAGAAGGAGAATATGGAGATAAAGTCTATTGGAATTAAAATCCACATGACTTTTAAATTAAAATATTCTATATAGCTGAATCTCAAGCTTCCCTATTACTGTTTTGGTTTCATCATGCTGGGTGCATCTACATGTGCAAATGCTCTGAGGTGAGTTTACTTTAATTTACTCTACATTAAACCCACCCTGGGAGGACATCTACACGTG
>NW_017729032.1:108172249-108173068 GCF_001723915.1 Gavialis gangeticus
TACTGTGGTATAGGGATCCCAAACCCTGTATCCCAAAACACTGAAGAAGGGTGCAGTCTATTTACTAAAGTTAAATTATGAGAATGATAGGAGTCCACTACACCTTTCTAAAAAGAGGAAAGAAGGAGAATATGGAGATAAAGTCTATTGGAATTAAAATCCACATGACTTTTAAATTAAAATATTCTATATAGCTGAATCTCAAGCTTCCCTATTACTGTTTTGGTTTCATCATGCTGGGTGCATCTACATGTGCAAATGCTCTGAGGTGAGTTTACTTTAATTTACTCTACATTAAACCCACCCTGGGAGGGCATCTACACGTGCGGGAAAGCAGGAGCAGATTTGCTCCTCATGGCAGCATTCTGCTTCTCCCACTGCCGGCCCTGCACTGGCCCTCTGCAGCAGCCAGGGGAGCTCCAGGTTTCCCCTGGGTGCTATCTCAGGGTCTGGCAGGGACTATAGGTCCAAGAGAAAGCTGTCTCCTGGGGTGGGGCTGGGAGACTACTCCTTGCCACCCAGAAGGTGCCTGCTGCTAGGGCAGGCTCTTAGACAGGAGCCTGGGTGGGGAAAATGTCCCCTTGCCCCAGTAGCAGGCAGATCCCAGGCCCCACTGCATGATTTCAGAGAGCATGTGGAAAAATTGACAGAGTCCAGTGGAGGGCAATGAAAATGGTTAGGGGTCTGGGGTATATGGCTTCTGAGAAGAACCTGAGGAAACAGGGTTTATTTAGTCTGGAGATGACAAGACTGAGGTGGGATTTAATAGCAGCTGTCAACTACCTGAAGGGTGGTTGCAAAGAGGATGGAGCTAGATTG
>NW_017729032.1:108173079-108176950 GCF_001723915.1 Gavialis gangeticus
AGGATGGAGCTAGATTGTTCTCAGTGGTGGCAGATAACAAAACAAACAGGAATGATCTCAAGTTGCAGCAAGGGAAGTTTAGGTAAGATGTTAGGAAAAACTGTCTTACAAGGAGGGCAGTGAAGCACTGCAACAGGTTAGCCAGATAGGTTGTGGAATCTCTATTCTTGGAGGTTTTAAAGACCTACCCTGACAAAGCTTTGCCTGGCATGATATCATTGGGAATGGTCCTGCTTTGAGCAGGGGGCTGGACTAGATGATTTCCTGAGCTCCCTTCCATACCTAATTTTCTATAACTCTATAATTTCTATGAATTCTTTTTCCTCAAATATATGAATTGAACGCCTGAAATATAGGTTCCTTAAGACAGGTCAATATTGTCTTCTGTACCATGATTCAGGGTTGGATATAGCAGCTCTGTACAATGCCTAGGTCATTGTGGGTGCATCTGCACAAAACACTAACTGTACAGTAGCCAAGTAATACTGTGCAGTAGTGTCTTAGGCAAAAACTATGCTATTACACTACTGCACAGTAGTATTACGCTACTGTGCAGTTAATACCTGTAATGACCTGTGCACCGGCAATACTGCACAGTAGTGCCAATTACTGTGTGTTGATTTGGTACTTGGTTATGCAAGTACTAAAGTTAATACACAGTAACTACAGAGCATTAATGAATGTGCAGATGCACCCAATGTGATGGTTACAAAATATTATAATTTCCTTGAATGCATATATATTAAACTTTTTATGGCAGTCTTTTGTCTGTTTGTTTCTTTGTTTTTACTGTGGAATCAACATATAATGATTTTAATTAGGGTAAGGTCATTTTCTAAAAAAGTTACACTGACTTATGTTTTCATTTTTGGGGTGTTTCCTACGTTCATGTTTAAAAGTACCTCAATATTTTACAAACATCCCAAGTAATGGCATATGCTTTGATAATTTAATGCTAGACTACAGTAATTACTTATTCATTAATAAGTAATACATCATACCTAAAATCTTAACTTGCAGCTCCAGCTTCATCTCTTCTCATTCCTCCAACCCACAAAATGGCACAGCTAGATTAATCACAATTGGCTTTGATGCTCAGTCTAGCAAAGCTGCTTGCAGCGTCAGCATCCCATCTCCTTATTTGCTTAGATTGTATACCTGGTCATGATGGATAGGAAATGCTCATACACCTAAGTCCCAACATTTTAACTCTTATGGTACCACTGGTAGCTTCAGAGAGAGAAAACTAAAACAACAGTAACAGAAATGCTGGATCAAAGGACAAGAATAGAAAAGCTATAGTTTTCACAATCATCTCTTTGAGAAGGAAAGATTTTTCATATTAGGCATGAAGGGCAGGAGAAAGAATAATTTCTTAGCCTGGTCCTTTTTATATTATTTTTAACCCATGCAAATGCAATAGAATTGCTTTACTCACCACTATATGCCCCTTCTTCTAGACAGCAGGTAGCAGCCTCTTAGGTAGCTAATGATGTAACAATACCTGATTTTAGAAATGTCTTGTATTTAATTTTTTTCTTTTAATAATATTTTATTCATATAGATCATTCCAAAATACAATGTAAATGTTTGCAGTTTTGTTACTTACCATGTTACTTAGGATCAGTAATTGGATCATTAGTGTTGAAAGCTTTGTGAAGATTCTTTTTCTTAATGATCATAGGTTACTAATAAACCCTTACAACTAGACAGGATTGGTTTTCCAGGTCCATTTAAGCAGAACCTCAGATCTGTTCCTTCAATTTTATATAGATGGTGGAAGACTCAAACCCTAGCACTATAGAAGCAATATCCTATTACCAGATTCTCTGATGAGGGGACAGCTTGGCTCCCATGTGGGATCTGAGAGTCTCTTGGAACAATTGTGTCCTACATTTTGGTTTTAGTTAGAAGTTAAATATTAAAGTTAACTTTGATACCTAGGTTCTTTGATATATTGGGCTTTAGTCAAGTCATTTTCGCAATAGTATCACATCTCTGAAATAGAAGTAATTCCTTCTGCAGATATTCTACTTACACCACCACTGCTGTCAATCTATTTTACACCTTAACTCTTAAAGGCAAAGACCAGAAACATCATTGGAAGCAGGCAACAGTACTCCCTATCTCCTACAGCAGTGCCTGTTACCTGCTGTCTAGGAAAAGGTACATATATTGGCGAAGAAAGCAATTATATTGCATTTGTATAGGCTAAAAATCATATACAAGAGACCAGCCTAAGAAATTATTCTTTCCACTGCCTTTGTTGCTGAATATAAAGATTCTATTTCATCCCATACTTTCCTATATGAAATAAGTTTCAGGGTTTCTCTTTTTTCTTGATGCTCCTGCACTATTTCATGTTGGCTTTTACGTAGTAATATTTATGATGAGCAATAGATGTTGACTACATTTAGTGTGGGTCAGCATTAAAATATGGCTTATGTAATATTCCAACATTTTAGTACAGACTTACACTATTACTGGTATAAGTGATTGGAAATTGGTCTATACCCATAACAGAACACAAGTTTGGCGCACACAGACTGGTTTATACATGGTGGAACCCAGTCTAAGATTTGCCCCCCTGCCCACCAAAGGGCAAATGTGTGTTCTGCTTGTTATTGATCTCAATTATGCCACTTTACAGAAAACTGTAATTTAGATCAATTCCATCTTGGGCTTTTTGAATGTCCATACCTAGCCTCTAAGACCCCTTTCTAGTTTAAAAATAGGGAGAAGGAGGCTGCTTCTCTCTTTCCTGCCAGTCTGTTCTGAGTCTTCTCATGCCTTGCTGCATGTTTTTCTATTCTCTAATTCTAACACTCTTCTTTCATCCCAATTCTTCTTTCTCTCCATTAACCTTTTCAACAGCTGCTAAATGGACATTATTCTCAAGTGTACTGTTCAGTATATAGACTCATATTTTGGTTTTTTTAATCAGATAATTCACTCTTTACTTTTTGTGCTCCAAAAGGAGGGCATCTTGATCAATATGAAACAATTTGGGACAGAAAATATCTTCCCCAGCTAGATAGTGAGCTTCAGGTAAACAATGCAACTCTGTATGTTAAGGTTCACACCACTATCCAATGGATGTTATGGGATCTTCAATAATCAAGGATTCAAAGGGATCCCTGTGACTATTTAGCCCAAGAACATGTATAAGGCATATCATAAGGCTTCCAAATATTAATTATTGTTTGAAGACCAATTGTTGTGGTTGAACTAGGGCATAGCTTTCAGGAAACAACCTAAACTAAAACCTTTAACCCTGATTTAAAGATTTTGAAATATAAATGTTTCTATCTGCAGTACATGGGGAAAGTCTCAGATAGAGTCCCATTCAAGCCATGAGATTTTTCCTCTTATTTATGGTTTAGACATTATTGGCCACAGCCTATTAAAACAAAATTCTCTCATATATTTTTATTTGTTCTGAACTTATTGCTCTGATAAATCTCCAAGAAACTTGTAAGATTACCTGGCCTACAACATATACTGCTGTTACTCTGTTATCTTTTTTGATTTTAAACTGTTTATGGTCTGCTTCCCTCACTGTCAGTAGGAGCAAAGCATATTTATAAAGCAGTTGTTCCTTGGTTGTGCTAAGCAGCTGTACCTCAACACTGTCAATCTGTCAATTTCAGTCAAAGCCAGCCTTAGGCTTGCTCTGTGTAGTAAACACAACAGGTACATTGAAAAAGGAAGTTATTAAAAGCACAGCATTTGGTTTGAAAAAAATCAGAAGCCTTATATGACAAAACTTCACATAAGATATAAGTGCCCTGCAACTGAGAACAGGGATGGCTCAAGAGAAGCCCCTAGTGGAGAGAAGGGGGAGGCACAGCTGCCAGTCACCAGGGCAGCA
>NW_017729032.1:108176961-108177339 GCF_001723915.1 Gavialis gangeticus
GGGGGTCCTGGTGCTGGAGAGGGTGCAGCATCTTTGGGGTGCATGGGCCCCAGCCCTAGAGTGAAAGGGGTGGCAAGGAGCCCCAAGAGTGGAAAGGGGCAGCGAGGAACAAGAGGGGGGCAGCGAGGAGCCCTGAGAGTGAGAGGAGGGCAGCAAGGAGCCCTGACAGCGAGAGGAGGGGTGGCAAGGAGCCTCGAGAGAGAGAGAGGGCATAACAGGGCCCTGGTCAGATTACAGCAGCGCCATCTGTGAGGATTGGGCTGCGGTGTAGGGGAGGAGAAGCCGCAGGTAGCGCCCCCTGTCATCGGGGTGCGTAGAAATGTGCAGCCTCCTACTGAGTACAACAATCTATTAAACGAATAAGATCAACGCGTGGCA
>NW_017729032.1:108182339-108195200 GCF_001723915.1 Gavialis gangeticus
AGTATCCACTGGTTGCTGCCATGGGCTGGAGTATTTTCCCAGTAGGGATCAAATGTTGTTTGACCGGATGGTTTAGCTTTATGTTATAGCCCAGGGGCTTTGTGCTTTGTGTTTACTGTTTACTGGAGGACCAGGTGAGGCTATTAGGGGTTGGAGGAGGCCTCATAGGGACTCCACGGTAGCGTGGGGGTCCTGGTGCTGGAGAGGGTGCAGCATCTTTGGGGTGCATGGGCCCCAGCCCTAGAGTGAAAGGGGTGGCAAGGAGCCCCAAGAGTGGAAAGGGGCAGCGAGGAACAAGAGGGGGGCAGCGAGGAGCCCTGAGAGTGAGAGGAGGGCAGCAAGGAGCCCTGACAGCGAGAGGAGGGGTGGCAAGGAGCCTCGAGAGAGAGAGAGGGCATAACAGGGCCCTGGTCAGATTACAGCAGCGCCATCTGTGAGGATTGGGCTGCGGTGTAGGGGAGGAGAAGCCGCAGGTAGCGCCCCCTGTCATCGGGGTGCGTAGAAATGTGCAGCCTCCTACTGAGTACAACAATCTATTAAACGAATAAGATCAACGCGTGGCAGGTGAGTAAGCAGGTGGTTGGCCCATTACAGGAGGGCGGAGCCACACCCAGAGTGACTCCGATAGTAGTACACCTGTCACAATGGTGCATTGGCTGGGAAGGAAGCAGAGAACCCTTGAGCCACATGGAGAGGGAAAAGAGGCCGAATGCCAGAGTCAGGGAAACAAGATTTGGGTCAACCACACCCAGTGGTGCAAGGCTCATGGGATCAAGCAGCAGGACAACCAACCCTGCAAGACAGTGAAATTGGAAGCACCCGATCCGGCCCAACGGTGCAGGTAGGAATATGCGGCTACACAGCCCAAGTTGGCCGTGAGGCAGCCGATGAGCTGCCTGCACTGGTGGTAGAAATAACTATAGAGGGAAAAAGAGTAGCTGCTATGCTAGACTCCGGCTGAGCACAGACCGTGGTGCAGAGCGACGTGTTACCAGCAAGGGAGATAAGAAGAGTGGATTGTGCAAGGGTCCAGTGTTGGTGCGGGGACCCCCTCTATTTTGACAGGGTGAGGGTCACCCTACGAGTAGGCAATAGGACCTGCTGGATGCTCGTGGGGTTCGCAGACCATTTACCCTACCCGTGGTACTGGGCTGCAACTGGCCCGAGTTGTTAGAAGAAATAGTGGGTGTGAGGCACAAAGTGACCATGGAGGGGTTCATGGGTGAAACTGAGCAACCCTCCCCTGAAGAGGAAGCGGGACAGAGGGTGGATATTACCCAGTTGGGGGAAGACGAACACTTTCAACTGGAACAAAGTCTAGAGATGGACTTTTGGTGGGCGCTGCAGGAACACCTCACTTGAAGGAATGATGAGGTATTGAGGCCAGAGCTGATGAGAACAACCCCAAGGTTCAAGGTGAGGAACGGCCTCCTATATCGGATCAAGCAAGGGAAGTCAGAAGGCGAAGAGGTTGCTCAGCTGTTGGTCCCACGGTGGTATCAACGGGCTTTGTTAAAGGTGGCTCATGAGCTCCCCATGGGCGGGCATCTAGGTCAGGACAAGGCACAAGCATGCATTCGAGCAAGGTTTTATAGGCCAGGTATGATGGGGGAAGTTGCAAGATACTGCATTTCATGTCCCATCTGCCAAAAAGCAAACCCAAGGCAGCCCGCAAAAGCTCCGCTAGTCCCAGTGCCTCTGGTAGAGGTCCCCTTTGAGAGGATGGCGGTAGACATCGTCAGGCCACTCCCTCGAAGTAGCACAGGAAACCAGTCCATATTAGTCTTACTGGATTATGCGATGCGGTACCCGGAAGCTGTGCCAATGCGGACAGTGTCCGCACCAAAGGTGGCGAATGAACTCTTGAAAATATTCTCCCAGGTAGGACTCCCTAAAGAACTACTAACCGATCAGGGAATGAACTTTATGTCACGCGTGTTTAAGGCAGTAAGTAAAGCCTTGGGAATCAAGCATCTGAGGACGGCTGTGTATCATCCTCAAACAGACGGGCTGGTGGAATGTTTTAATCAGACGTTGAAACAGATGCTAAAAAAATTTGTGGTAGAGAGCCCTCAAAATTGGAACAGAATGATACCTCCTTTATTATTTGCAGTACGAGAGGCACCCCAGGCCTCCACTGAGTTTTCACCTTTTGAATTATTATACGACCGGCAACCAAGGGGAATCCTGGATCTAATTAAAGAGAGGTGGGAAGAACAACAGAGTAACGACCAGAACATCATCCAATATGTAATCCAACTTCGGAGATGCCTTGAAGCGGCTTGGAACACGGTTTTAGAAAAACTCAGAGAAGCCCAACAACAGCAAGTAAGGCATTACAACTGAGGTGCCCGGGAAAGAGAGTTTGACATGGGGGACCGCGTGTTGGTCCTATTGCCAGACAGAAAAAGTAAATTGCTGGCCCTGTGGCAGGGACCCTATGAAATCATACACCAAGTGGGGCCTGTAGACTACGAGGTACACCAGATAGATAAGAAAAAAAAGAAGCAAGTATATCACATCAACATGTTGAAAAAGTGGGAGGCCCGGGAGGGTATGTACTTAGCCCCTCATCCCGAGGAGTTAGAGTCGGGACCCACGTTGGCGAAGGAAAGTGGACCAGGTGATGTAGAGCTGGCCCCGCGCCTGTCAGAAGAACAGAGGAGACAGGCTGCTGCGCTAGTCAAAGAATTTAAAGATGTATTCCAGGGAACCCCGGGGGAAGCTCAGGGTGTGGTACACCGGATAAAAACTCTTCCGGGCCAGGTGATATGTGAGAATTGGAGACGGATCCCCCAGCGACTTCAGGGCCAGATAAAAGCAGAGATGGCAATGATGCTGGAGCAAGGTATAATATGTGAATCCCACAGTAACTGGCGAAGCCACATCGTAGCGGTACCTAAGCCCGATGGAAAAATTCATCTCTGCATCAATTATCGGAAGGTAAACACAGTGGCCAAGTTTGACACTTATCCGATGCCCAGAGTAGATGAACTGGTGGAAAACATTGGGCAGGCCCACTACAGTTCCACTCTGGACCTGACAAAGGGTTACTGGCAGATCCCAGTGACTCCCGAGGATCAAGAAAAAACAGCATTTGCCATCCCGTGGGGGCTCTTCCAGTTCCGATGCATGCCGTTTGGGTTGCATGGAGCTGTGGCTATGTTCCAGTGGCTAATGGACAGAGAGTTGTCTCCCCATGGGGGTTACGCCGCAGCATATATCGATGATATTATTATATATACAGAGGGCTGGGATGAACACCTCGCCGCGCTGAGAGCCGTAGTGCAAGACTTAAGAAAAGCAGGACTGACAGCCAATCCCAGGAAGTGTATGATAGAAAAAGAGGAAATGCAGTACCTGGGGTTCCTAGTAGGAAGTGGGAAGGTGAGACCTTTGCTGAGCAAAGTGAAGGCTTTGCAGAGGTATCAGGCACCCCATACCAAAAGACAAGTAAGGGCCTTCTTGGGGCTGGCCAGCTATTACAGGAAATTTGTACCTCACTTTGCAGATGTGGTTGTACCATTAACGGAGATGATAAAGGCGGGGCCCCAACCAAAATAAGATGGACACTGGAGGCAGAAAAGGCATTATGAGCGGTGAAGGATGCACTATGCTTAAAACCACTTTTATATACACCCAATTTTAACAAACCTTTCCTGGTACAGACCGATGCATCAGATGTGGCTATCAGTGCGATATTGGTGCAAAGGGAAGGAGAAGATGAGCACCCTATAGCCTACATAAGTAGGAAGCTACACCTGCTGGAGCGGAATTATGCCACGGTTGAGAAAGAGTGTCTAGCAATTAAATGGGCCATCGAAACACTCAGGTACTATTTATTAGGGCGGAAGTTCACGTTGGTCACTGATCACGCACCCCTGCACTGGTTGCAGAGTATGAAGACCGATAATGCAAGACTCATAAGGTGGGCCCTTAGCCTTCAACCATATTGTTTTAAGGTGCAACACCACCCAGGAACCCAGTGAATAGAGTAGAATAGAAATGCTGACTTTCTTTCAAGACAGTACGAGGAAGAAGAGGGACCAGAAGGAACAGATGGACCCCCGACAAGAGAAAGAATGGGGCATATATTTAGAGGCCCTAACCTCACTGCTAGGAGGCCAAGTGACCCCTCCAATTCTGGGATCTCCCAGGGGGGGCCAGTCAGGTGGGCGACTGGAGAAGGAAAGCCAAGACCTGGAGAAGGACAACTGGAGCAAGGCAGGGGAGCGGCAGGGAGACAGGCTCCCAACGATGATAATAATGTGCCTGCCGCCTTCGTCAGCGGGACATGCCCTACCCAGGGCTATCCTCGTGAACGTTTAAAACAGGGAAGAAAGACCGGCCTAAGCGACGCCCTACCAAGGTTGGCTAGTGGGGGGGACTACCTGTGGTGGGTTACTCCCAACAAATCCCACATGGTGCGTCTTGGGTAAAAGGCGAGCAGGAGGCACCTAAAAACGTCCACCTCCTATACCTAAATGGCTGGGTGCTGGAGGAAACGGCCGAGAGGAGAACCCCAGGCGGATGGAACACATGGTGAAAGAAGTACTCGGCTTGGTGAGTCGGGAGTAAAAGTGGGGGAGGTGTGTCGCAAAGCACTTAGGTGCCCTGCACCTGAGAACAGGGACAGCTCAAGAGAAGCCCCTAGCGGTGAGAAGGGGGAGGCGCAGCTGCCAGTCACCAGGGCAGCACAGGTGCTGGTTTCTGGGGCAACCAGCGAAACCTGCTGACAGGAAGGGGCAGAGCTTAGCCCTTCTTAAACTCAGGCAGGAGGCCAAGGTGGCAGTTACCCTCTGGCAGCCAAGGAGTGGGGAGCTCAGCCAGTGCAGGGAGAAAGACAAGGAGTGACTGCATGAGTATCCACTGGTTGCTGCCATGAGCTGGAGTATTTTCCCAGTAGGGATCAAATGTTGTTTGACCAGATGGTTTAGTTTTATGTTATAGCCCAGGGGCTTTGTGCTTTGTGTTTACTGTTTATTGGAGGGCCGGGTGAGGCTATTAGGGGTTGGAGGAGTCCTCGTAGGGACTCCACAGTAGCGTGGGGGTCCTGGCGCCGGAGAGGGTGCAGCATCTTTGGGGTGGATTGGCCCCAGCCCTAGAGTGAAAGGGCTGGCGAGGAGCCCCGAGAGTGAGAGGGGGGAAGCGAGGAGCCCCGAGAGCAAGAGGAGGGCAGTGAGAAGCCCTGAGAGCAAGGGGGGGGGCAGCAAGGAGCCCCGAGAGAGAGAGAGAGAGGAGGCAGCGAGGAGGTCCAGGAGCAAAAAGGAGGGCCAAGGCATAACAGGGCCCTGGTCAGATTACAGCAGCACCATCTGCGAGGCTTGGGCTGTGGTGTAGGGGAGGAGAAGAAGCCGCAGGTAGTGCCCCCTGTCATCGGGGTGCGTAGAAATGGGCAGCCTCCCGCTGTGTACAACAATCTATTAATCAAATAATATCAAAGCATGGCAGGCGAGTAAGCAGGCGGTTGGCCCATTACAGGAGGGCGGAGCCACACCCAGAGAGGCTCCGATAGTAGTACTCCTGTCACAGTGTCCAATTCACTAGAATCAAAGGCCATCTCCAGACAAGTGTGGCCATGTGGTATGTGGTGCCACAAACAGGTCTGCAGTGCCACATACCACCCATTCACATATTCTCTACACTGCAAGGAAGTGCTGCCTGTGTGTGCACTGCTCCATTTATTTTCTCATGGGGTCAAACAAAACCATGGGAAAAAAAGGTGGAGAAGCGCATGAATGGACAGTGCATGATGCTCAAAAGCAGCGCTGGGCCACCCAGAGCCGTGTTGTGGCTGCTGGCCAGGCCCTGCACAGCACAATTGCCACTGCTGGAGCCCCAGAAGGTCTGCAGGACCCCAAGTAAGGCTGCTAGGGTCAGCACAGTGCTGGCCCCAGAATCTCCTACCCCACCCAGGGTAACTTGCCATGAGCCAAAGCAAGCATGACACAGGCATTCCCTGGGGACCAGTAGCAGCAGTGCAAGGTGTGCTGCCACTACTTATCCCTGGGGAACCAAATGTCCACGCTCATGTGGGCACAGCCAAAGAGTGCAGCACTATCATATTCAAGTTGAAAGATATTTGTTTTCTTTGGTTAAAAAAGGGCCTAACCACCATAACCTAGGGAGCGTATTACTTTCTTTGGGAGTAGGGGATATCTTTTGTAGCAAGAAACCTTTTTGGCTCCCCCTCCCCCCCAATGTGAAGCTCCTGCCTATGGCAAAAGCCCCTTTTGCAGTAGTTGCCCCCTTTTGGGGATACTTTCTCTTTTCTACCTTTTCTTCCTTCCTTTCTTTTTTTTATTATATTATTATTATATAAGGTGTACATTTAGTGAAAATAGAGCTTGTAGATTTTTTACAAATGTATTTTAAGTTTAAAAGTAAGTTGTATCATGTAACAATGTTAGCAAGGGCAGGAATCTCTGTATCGAGAGAGTCCCTGAATGAATCATGGTTGATTGTGTAACACAGTAGCTAGTCTGGATAAGCAAGTTAAGAAGCAGAAGCTAACACCTACATACCACAGACTAAGGAGAGGAAAGAATCAATACAAAGCCAGGAACTCCCTGAAACTTCATTCTTAAAAGTACGGACGCCCGGTTTGAACTAATCAATGCTGGAAACAGACCCTTGGGGCTGAAATACCCCCTGATCAACCACTGCAAGAGCTCTATTTGTCACGGCAGTGAATCAATCAAAATTCATCAATGGACTCCCAAGACTGCATGTACCTGTGGACGTGACCCCTCGGCCTGACAGTTGCCATCCAGCAGCTACCAAGACGGACATCTTTCGAGGTCAATGACCCCTGGATTGGGTTAGCCTGAGAATTGGGGAGTCACCAAAGTCTGCCAGAGAGGGATAAAAGGCAGCAAAGAATGACCCCCAATGGCGCCCTCTTTGACCTGACCAGCACGCTGCCTGTCCAGCCATAAGGACCAGCCAGAGTCCCCCTTCTGAAGCAACATCGCACTGAAAGAAGCCTTGATTGGCCATCGATGGCAGACTCCAGGGCTTGGAGATAGGTATATCTTGACACTGGTGCTTAGTGTTCATAGCTACAGTGACTTGTGTGTGCATGAATGTGTGTGTATTCATGGGGATCAGCACCAAGGTTTAAGGTCTGACTTTTGCATCCGTCCAATAAACTAGAATTTTATGATAATCCTGTGAATTGGTGCTTTGTAGCCAACACTTTGAAAAACCAATTAATGACATGCATTCATTTCATACTGTTACACATCTTGTCACAAGACTAAAGATCACATTTTTTAAACTTAACATATTCTGTGAATGTCAATCTTACTTTCATCTATGGGAAATTGGCAGTTCTGTGGTACGGCATAACACTTTTTAATAATAGCACAGAAAAAAGCTTATGATGTAAGGAGTTGGAATTGAAGAGTAAAGAGTCTGAAATGAGATAGATGCCATATAAAGGATTTATTATGTACAATATCAAACTTGCTCTTTATTCCCTGTTTATATGCTTCTGGTAACCAAATGATACAGAATTTTATGAGTAACTTGAATATATTAGCAGTTTCATTTGATTGTACCTTGCTGAAAGATGTCAATTTATTCCCTCTGGGTAACTTTAGCAGCTTTCTAACAGAGTGTGTCTATTAAAGGTATGCACTATAGGATGATTTCAAACTCCAGATCAGTGTGTCTAAGTTCCCCTCTACATGTGCACGTAAAGGCACAATTGGATCAAATGTGTGATACACACCATAGTGCTTCCTGCCATGCTTCCAGGAAGTACAATTTTGGTATGGCACATTAGATCCCAACACATCTTATTGCTGGTGCAGGACTAGTGCATTGGCAAGAAGCAGGCTTCTGTGGTTTGGAGCCCCTTTTTGTGAGAGAGCTCCAAACCATGGGGGCCACACACAGCCAAGATTAAGAGACCCTACAACTGATGGGACACCCAGTCCCAGCTTTATGTGAAGCACAGCTGGGACTGAGAGCCCCATCAGTTGCAGAGTCTCTCCACCCCAGATGTGCATGAGGCACAGCCGGGCCCAAAAACCAGATCAGTTGCAGAATTCTCAGTCCTGGCTGCATGTGAGGTGCAGTCAGGGCCAAGAGCCCTTTGTGGGATGGGGGTTTCATGCACCTCCAAGACCTGGGGATCATGGCAGCTGTCAGAACTTGGGGATTTCATGCTGGGCAAGATTTCATGCAGGGCTCTGTGGCTTGAAATCTTGGGGATTTCAGATCAGGGCTCTGTGGCTGGGAGCCCTGATCTGATGGGACTCCCAGTTGCAGTGTAGACCCTGCTGCACATGCAAATTAAAGTTCAATAGTAACCAACTATTAAGTCAGTACACATTTTTTGTTCTAAATTTATAGCAGGCTGGAGCTTTTTATCATGCAATAGCTACTTTGCATGTGTAGCTGGTGTTAAGATAATTGCAAACTTAACCAGTTAAATGTGCAATACCTGTAATTTGTAGATAAGGGTTCAAGTAGTTACATCAGTGCATGTTTGATCACTTTTAAGAAAAAAATATGTACTTGGCATACTGTTCTCTCCTTTCTACTCATACTTTAGGCATTGACCATAACCTAACAATTGAGTCCAATGAAAACTTGAAAGGTCCTTGGTCAGACAGACAGTGAGAAAATGCAGGGAATGCAGTATGTCAAGGTGTTGCTGTGTGTCTCATTGACTTAGAACTCAAATGACAAAGTTTATCCTTTCAGTGAAAATATGAACTGCAAATAAATTCTCTTAAGGTATATTTTGATATGGTTATTATTTGTTCCCCTAGTTTATTAAATGAATTGAACTCAATGCACCATCAGTCTCCATTATCTACAAGCAACAGTATTTCTTTATAGAGTTTATAAAATAGAATATGAAAATTTGGCTATGGAGAAAAAATGAACTAAAATTTAACTGGTAGAAATGTGTCTTTACAAGAGCAGTTTACTTCATGTAAAATTATAATAAAATAGCCTCTTCTGAATTTTTCAACTCAGCTGGTGGTTCAGGGTAACAGCAGTATATGCTGTTGATTTCCTGGGAAAATAATTTATTTCAGAATTACTATTGCATCTATAATCGTTTCATATACAAAGGGGGAAAATTGTTAAACTACATTTCCTCCATCTCAATCTCTCCTTAGAACACGATAAATTAATGTTCCATGGCTGTGTGATTGGTTCTGGAGAGATGAGGAAGGAAGAAAGGTGGGCAACTCTGTGCTACAGCAAAGCATTTAAAGCTTGCCTTCAGATGGGTATGCATTCTTGAATAGGGTGTGCAGGGGATGGGCACATTGTATGAATCACTTGAATGTCTTGTGCTTGTGCGGGGCATTTGAAGGATGTTTCCATGATGTCACCTTTTAAGGCAACAGAAGGTCCACTTGTGTTAGGCTGATCAAAGAGATATGGATTTTAATCAGTACAGTCCACAAGATCATAATAAAGTAGGGTGGAAAGGGACTTCACAAGGTCATTTACTGCATCCCCTTGCTCAAGGGTTACTTTTTATATATCCGAAAATTGGGGAATTCTTTTCATTAGAGAAAATCAAGATCCCTGATCACGTCCAATGCTTCTATGGTAGTAAGCCACCTCTCTTTTTTGATGATGTTCAATAGCCAGCTGTTCTGTAGTTCTTTTTATGGATGCAGGGTTATTGCATTGCTTGATGTTAAGGACCTGTACACACTACTTATACCAGCATGGCACACAGAATAGCACCAATATGGCACATAATGACTTCTTTAGCGGTTTGGTAAAAAGGTCCATAGCCTGTAGGTATTTCAATTAGGCAGTTTGTAAATGTATTTGAGCCTTTATCAATGTTGGTTTCTGATAGATCCTCTAATTGATTTGCTGTCTTGTTAGTCAGCCTTTGATATGTCTACCAATCTGCCTTCCAAAAATTCCATTTGAACTCATTTAGATGGTGTGAGCTGAAAAATCATATTGTGAATGATGATGAGCAGGAAATCTGTTTTTCCCTGATTTTAAAAAAATCCTCCATTTTCAGATTTAAAAAAGTAACCCAAAATCCACATTTTTTCTGTGATCAAAATGAAGCACCACTATATATAAATTATAATCTCTAGGTTGATCCTTGGCCAGTATTAATCAGAATTAGCTCTATTGTCATAGTGGAATTATAGCAATTTGCCCCCACTGAGAATCTGGCCTTCTATATATGCACTGGTTATTAATCACAGAATTGTATCCTTTTATTTTAGAGACTAGCATTTTATTATTTCTTTTAAACACTACTTTTATTGCAGAACCAGCAGCTGGGGAAGAGTGAACTTGGATTCTCTCCTCTGAGAGCTCTCCCAGTAGAATTGCTAACTAGGTTCAATTTGGAAGGCCGTATTCTTATTCTGGTACAATGTGACCTGCAGAATCAGTATTACTCAGGATATGGGAGTTGGTCTGGGAAGTGGGAGAGAAACTTGGCTGCCAAATGACCAGCTTAATGAACAGGCAAAGAAGCAACTCATACAGGATACAATTCATTATGAAAAAATAAGATATGCTATGATGCAAGGGTAGGTATATAGTAAATTGGCTTTTCATTATGAGCAAGGTTTCTGTGTCAGGCTTTCTGTTCTGTTGGCTGGGTTGCCTGGCTCTTTATTTCTATGACATTTTACCAAGTTTTAGACAGTTCATAATGGATGCCTGGATGTTCTCCTAGGTTGGAGTTTTTTGTATAAGTGTTCTTTATGTTGTATCTTGTGTATTCTGTGAATCATACAGAGGACAGATCAGATCGGCTGGGTGTTTTAAAAGCAGCTGAACAGTGTGTGTGTGTGTGTGTGTGTGTGTGTGCTGCCAAACCAAAACACAGATTGGAAGACATTCAGGAACCTGGCAAGTAGTGTAGAAAGGGATGCAAGAGTGGAATAAATGGGGAGTCAAGGGCACGGTTTATTCTTTTGCAATAATTAAAAGAATATGGTAGAAGAGAACTCACAGGAGAAACAGTTACATATACACATGCATGCATATATATGCACATACACTAACTGTACATGTACTAGTATACACACACATATATATGTGTGTGTGTGAGTCTACACACACACACACACACACACACACACACATACACATACACACACAGAGGCATATATGACCAAACACTAAGAGGTAGGGAGGAAGAATACTCATAAACTATAACAAATGCGAAAAGGGAGCAGTAGTACTAAGGAGATGAGGAATTTTAGTAACCACAGAAATATCAAGATATGATAAACCCCTACGGAGAACATAGGAAACCCATCCAACTACAACAGCATCAGCAACAAGAGGTATAGCAACAGCATCAGAAAAAATCCTGCTTAAACATAAAATAGTAGGTCCTGAATTCCATCAGTCATAAATAAGCATAGCTTCAGTTACAATGTCATTAGAAATGTGAAGATTTACAGTAGCTGAAGGCTTAGCCTGTGGCCTGGTTGAAGACAATATCTACCATAATTTGGTTTCTAGCTTGTTAGTTCCCTTAAAAATTTTCTTTTTGTCTGACTAGAAAACATCTCATTAAATGGAAGGCAGTGTCCTAAAGTCTTTTTTTTTTTTTTTAATTTAAACTGTAACTTTCATTGAACAAGTCCTGTTTTCACAGACCAGTTTGGAAAATACTCTCATATAATCATAAATCTATTATACACATATACTTCAATATTGACTTAAAGGAACCCAATTTACCCCTTTATAATATCTTCTTAAACTGCAGAATATTCTCATCTTATTTCCTCTCTTGAAGGTCACACTTCAGTCTTTGGGATTTTGTGCCAGAGTGCAGCTGAGAGTGAACAGCCTTTAGATTCCTTTCCACTGCACATGAAGCATCACTTTGTGTTGACATGCTACCTATTTTCTTCCTTTTCAAGCTGTATTACATAATTTTCTCCCCTTTCCAGCCTCACTCTTTTTATTGTAATTTTAGAATCCCTATAGTAAGACTTTCTTCATTTGAGAGTATAACAAAGTCCAAGGGTTGTTGATGTTATAACTTTGTCCCCTCCCCATTACTTTTTCATATAATTTTGACAGTTGTAAAAGCAATGATGGCTAGAATACTAATTTTAAACAGACAAAACATGGTAAAACGTACACAAACATAACAAAACCTGTGACATGATTACCAGTTGTTGCCTGTATAGGCACTGAATAAACTATATTTATGTGTTTATGTATTCTCTTAGGATCACTGATTCGGCACAAGGTCATTCTTTAAAGTATTGAATTTCTGACCTGTACAGAGATGTTAGAAGTTGAAAACAAAGAGCCATTCCCAAATAACACCAGTGAGAATAAACTAGAATATGCCAGTGAAGCTGTGGGACAGGGAACAATTTAACACATATATATTCATTAATGATCTAGTTATGTCTCAGTTTAGATTAGATCTTAGCCTCTCTGGGTGAAAATATATTTTAATCAAGAAATAATATATGACAGAACATAAAAGGCCTGTGTTCATGTTTGTGCGTTCAACAGAGTCTGCCAACATACTTTTTTAAAAAATGAACAATACAGGCTTGTTCTCGACAAAGTAATTTTAAAAAATCCCAATGAAATCAGTTGGAGCAAACCTTATGGCTTTGAGCTATGTCCATTTCCATATTTCCAAAGAAATGTTTTATTCTGCAATAAGATTACTAGAAGGCTTATATACACAGAGTCAGATCCTATTAGACTTATCAGGTATTAAGTGGACTTTAGTGCCTAAGCATAATTCTATTCCACCTCATTTAAGTCCTTAAAATCTAGTAGTGTATTTGTTTTTGTAGTACACAGCCATTTTACCATTAAGACTACATTTTCATCCCCCATCTCAAAAAAAAAAAAAAAAAAAAA
>NW_017729032.1:108195284-108198984 GCF_001723915.1 Gavialis gangeticus
CCCCCCCACCCAAAAAAAAAAAAAAAAAAAAAAACCAGCAAGGAGGAAGAGGATACACCTACCTTTTGCATTAACTATTTTTCAGAAATTTAGTCAGGGTGGATTAAAATAGATTCTGGCCCATGCTGTCTATCCTATACCCCAAGAAATGTAACTACTTCAAGCACAGAGCAACTACAATTCCTAAACATATAAATCATAGAGAAGTAGGATTGGAAAGGACCTCCATAGGTTATTTAGTCCAGTCCCCTGCCTAAGGCAGGATCAGCCCTATCCAAACCATCCTATATAAATCTGTAAGGACAATGAATGTAGTAACTCTTACCTTTTCTGTTCTGTATCATATTTATTTGCACTAATGAAGTGGGGGAAGCCCTTCTCCACTTGAGACCTGCTGTTTCCTTTTCCTTTACTCTTTTTTATTATTTTATTCAGTGATGGAGCTTAATCTGTGCATAGAAACCAGAGAGAACCAGAACTGCTGACATCAGTTCCTGTTTTTGAATATCATGCAACATAACAAATGGATACTATATTTTCTAGGCTGAAGGGGAATTTAAATCAAATACACACACAGACAAAGAAAAAACCCACGGACATGCTTAATGCTTCATTTTACAGGTGATGTTTTATTACCACTAATGCACGCTGCCTCTCAAAATCAGGGCACAGAGAACAGCATTCTACATCAGGGATAAGATGCTGTCCTTAGTTACCAGGCCATAAGTAAATGAGGGCAAAATTTGTTCACAGCTGAGGAAGATTATGTATGTCCAGTCCTGCAGCAGTATTGTTTCCTACATCCAAACCTTTGGCAAGGTTTTTGAGGAGGAAAATCCTTCCCTCCTAGTAGGTCAATCTGCATAGTGGTTTTATTTTACTAAACAAAGCTGACACTTATTCCCTGAAATACAGCTAATGTAACTAGATAAAGCATATAGTCCTTATGTAATATGCCTACTTCTCCAAATCAAGAGTAATCTAATTTCTTTGCCCATGTGGTAAAACAGCAAATACTGTAATCATTCCTCAGATAAAGTAATAGGTAGCTTTTGTCTTCGTTATTTAAAGAAAAACCAAAATATCACAAATTAGGGATAAGACTTATGGGGTCTTCTAACTCTAGTGAAATCACACTTTCCATGACCAGCAGAGAAGCTGACCTGTAAATAAGTCCCTTTCTTCCCCCCCTCCCCTTCCCCGAAGAGGCTATCTTTTGAATGTGACATCTGCTATTTTACTTTTATCGATGTACTAAATACATGGTCTTCACACTACTTCCACTATCGCTGTAGGAAACTTTCAGACCTTTAGCATTTTCAGCTGGAGAAAACAGCCAAAAGAAGAAATAAAATGACATTGAGGCTAAGAGACAAGGGTCTCTGTTGGCTGAACAATTCAGGTGGCATAATGTCACTATGAATTAGTTTTAAAATGATCTGAACTATGTGGCCTGATCTATAGCACAGTTTTCTTTTATTTCCTTATGATTGCACTGTAAAGAAAAAAAACCCCTAAAAATGAAGAGTCTAAAGAAAATAGAGATATTATAAATTAACTATCACTTTAGCCCTTTTATATTTCTTGCCTCTTAAGGTATTAAACATATTCTATGGGAATTCCATTTCAAACCTTGGAAGGTCACAGATTTCTTATTCACACATGAATTAGTGCATAAAACAATCAATCATGCTTCAGAATTCACTAGCAATCAGCATTAGATGAAGAGTCAGGAACAAGCATAATTTTAAGGAAGAATATAATTTTGTTGTTCAATATGTCAAACCAGCAACAAAATAAAGATTGAGATTTGTTTGTTTGCTTGTTTGTTTGGTTGTTTGCTTGGGGGTTTTTTGCTTTTAAAATGAAAAATATTCTAAACAAAAAATACTTTGATTTTACCTGATATTCTCAGGCAGTATTGTATATATATGTATGATTGACTTTTTCATTATAACTATACAGGAATAAAATATAATTAAATATAGCCTTCATCATCAGACTTATACCTGTCCACTCCTCATATGAATCTTATACTAATTAAGGGCTATGTTTTATCAAATGCAAATGTTATTTTTGTTTTTAAATGTTATTTAGGATTTAGGCTTATGGTATTCTATGCTATACTAGCCTTTGTTCTCTTGTTTATAAGATATGAAAAATAGAAGCTTTTGATTTAACTTCTCAGTACAGGATATGTTTTTTGTCTGGTCTTCTTTTATTCATCTCATTTCCAAGATACTATTTTCAATCCTTCAAGGTGGAGAAGGCTTCTAACAGTCAGCAGAGTACGGTTGGAATAATGCTGTGACCATGATGGTCTTGTAATATGTAAGAGGCCAGGGTTTTTTGGTGTGATATCTTTTATTGGACCAATTGCACACATTGGGATGGATTTTACAGTTCTGAAGACATAATCCTTTCAGCAATCATTTAAGGCCTGAACCAAAATCCACCCTGTCAAAAGGAAAAACACACATTCCATTCAATTGTTTTTATATAGCCTTCAGCAACTGCTTTGAGATTTTTCATTTTTTTTTAAATTTATCTCTAATCCTTGTACTTTCTGTGTTACAATCATTTTAATAAATACCACATCGCAGTGCTATAGAAACTATATGGAATTTCTGAACTTGTTCATTTGATTTGGGAGAGCATTGTCCTTCCAAATTTAGATACAAATCCTCCACTAACTTGCTATGCCATTGTTCCTGGAATACTGCCTATGCAGCTCAAACACAAAATATATAAGTGTTCCTTCATGATAATATTGAGATCCATCTGTTAATATGGCACTTTGCCCTTTCAGAAGATGTTAGGCCAGTACTTAGAGGACATTAGTGCTAGCCAAAGATATGTATGGAAGGGCAACCTACAAATCGCTCCAAATGCCATTTCTTCTGCCAAAAGAACCTCCTGTTTTCAAATAATGCCAGCCTACAACCACATGCTTCATTATGTGGGCACACATCTGTAGACACTTGTAGGCATTTTACAATCAATTAATAACTTCTTACTATATCAAAAATATATTTCAATATTTTAATATGATTCAGACCTTTTCATTTTTATAAAGGGAACTTAGAGTTCTATTAACTTGTTAATTGGCACAAAACATATTGAACAGTCCCATTTGCTTTTTTGCCAGCAAAAAAAATAAAAAGAAGGAATTTTATGAAAATGAAAAAAGTCATCTATTTCTCATGACCTCTATGGACTTTTCCCCCTCCACCATTCTACATTTTTATCATATCACTCAATACCATTTTCTTCAGGAAAAATAAAATAAAGGTATCCTTAAAATTATGTATCCCTATTTACATTTGATATTAAATAATTCTGTTCCAAATATTCAGCTATGATATTAAATCATATTCTCTGAGTTATTAACCCTGTATCAGTGTAAGAAATATATTTCCATGAAAAAATATTTCAAATCGGGAAAAAAATCTAACATCAAGTCTTCTCTTTAAACAGTAAAATAACCACAGGTCTGGGAATCAGTTATTAATTTACTACAAGAATAGTTTTTGTACTTTACTATTAAAAAGTATCAGATCTAATACCCAATTCCAAAATTGCATGTCCTGCCACACACGTAGCACAGAAGGAGGTGCAACTGTTGGGATCGTGGATCAGATTCCATCGTACCTTTAAATAAATGTCTTTTAGTGGCCTTAGTGGTCACAGGTTGAAAGAG
>NW_017729032.1:108203984-108214850 GCF_001723915.1 Gavialis gangeticus
TTAATAGTCTAATCTGGCATTTTTCCAAGGGACTGACTGTTGCCTCATGATCTCTATTTTATTTGAATTCTAGGCTACATTGCCCTGATTTCAGTCAGTCTTAAGATTTTTGAGAGAGCACTCATCACTCAGAGTCTTATTACCTTTGTACAACTATAGATCCAACAAAGAGTACCTGCATCCCAACAAGACCAAATAATAAGTCATTTACTGTTAAAAGATAAAGATTTACTTTGTCAAGTCTAAATTAAAGAACACTGAAATTATAAATATTAAGAGAGTTCATACTTTTGAGAATTCCCCCCAAATCTGTTATAAGAAATGACAAGACTACCAAGCGAACATCAGACTAGAGAATAGCATCAGTTACTTTAGACCCCCGAGTTAACCTGTCATGTTTTAGGTTAGAAAGAGGTAGATATAGCTGTGTTTGCTTCAAGCCATGCAGAAGAATGGGTAGATTTGCACCTTGTATACATAAACTTTCAAAAGCAGAAGCCCTCTGCTTATGAAAACTTATGCTATACATCTCTTAGTTAATGTATTAGGTTACCAGTGCCAGTATATTAAGGATGAAGGATACCCTTCAACTATCCTTCTTGGATAGCAATATTTAGGAAAAATACAAATACAGACCATGCTACACTTCTGTGAGAGAGACCACCTAAAACAAAGAGAAGAAAACACTATGGCATTGGTTCTATCTGGATTTCACCAACCAGCTTGTGAAGGTGAGGGAACTGAGGAGAAAAGTTCAGCTATAACTTCTGTGAAATATCCAAGGCAACTGAGTCACTTAGATATTCTTAAAGCAGCTGCCCCACATCCCACAAAACAGCACCATATGTTGCTGGAAAACAATTCAGATTTCTCTGTTGTGGAGAAATTTACTCTCTAGACACCAAGGTCGGGATACTAAAGAAAAAAAAAAAAACACTTCACTCCTCTGAAAAGTTGTTTTGCAGCCTAGGCTATCCATAATATACAGAAGCAATGAGATTTTTCCAAGCCTTCAAAAAAAGAGGAGGCTTGAATACTATGCAGACTTCCCAAGGTTTCACATGTGAAGATTTAGCAGCATTTGTTTAGTCCGGGTTTCCACATTAAGAGATTTCAAACAACAGCACTTTACTATACTAATACTACTTCTAATACAGCATGCATTCTTTTCTTCAATGTAAAAATATAAGTGTTCTTCAATTGTTCTGTAGCTAAAATTGACAGCGATATCTGCCATCAACCACGTACTGTTTGAATTTCAAGAAAGTTACATTTAAAAGTTGGCCATAGTTTCCTGATCAGGTATGAAATATCTTTATTTCATTCAAATAACTGAAGGTACTCTGCAAAGGTGAATATTGATACCCTCCTGTTATAGATATAAAGTATTAAACCAGGAATTTAGTGGCTCAGGGTTACAGTGTACCAATGGCAGTGTTGTGCTTCCTGATTTAATAATGTTCTAACCGTACATTACACTCAAACATTAACTACAAACAAAAATTCCTCGTGTCCCAGGAAGATTAACTCATCTGGGTAAAGTAGGTCCATTTCCTCTGTGGTAGGCTTGGGGCTTCCCAGGTAGACTTAAGAGACAAAGGAAGCATCTAGGACAACTAGAGAAAAAGGGAGACAGCTGTGGTCAATGGGAAATTCCCAGAGATCTGCATGTGTTCCTTGGACAAAGCTAAGGAAGCAGCTGAAAGAACTGTCTACATACCTTACTGAGCCAAAAGGCTGAAAACCAGTAAGGCAGCAGAGGGGCTTGCCTTCCCCATGCTACCAAACCAAACCCAAAGAGCTGGAAAAGCAAGAGAACAGCAGAAGGATTCATCTGCTGACTTCCCCTGTTCCAGAAACATTTTGAGGGCCAGGGAAATAATGCGGGATGGAGGAAACACAATGAATTCTCCAAACTGGAGAGGACTGAGAGGCAAGGGGGCAGAGAGGCTGGTCTACTGACTGACCTGCCCAACAAAAAGGATGCCCCTGCCTCTGCTGAAGAAGGAATTCTGAGCTTGAGCTGGTGCAGCTGTTTCACAAAGAGGACGGAAGGGCAGCCATGGGAGAGGTGGGAGACACCAGAACTGGGGTATGTGTGTCAATATACCTTGTGTGGGACTTATAAGGAGTATGTGCATTAAGTGGGATAAATGAAAAATGTGTTGAAATTGTATGCACTTCCATGGTGTATAATGATCAGGGATCCAGGTTTTCAATTTGGCATGGAAAAATGCAGTAAAACCCAGGTTTTCTCATTTTAAGGAGAAAAATGCAGAAAAAGGCAGGTTTCCCCCTGCAGGCTGGCAGAGTTCCAGCCTGCAAGGGGATGAGGGGAGGATGAAAAGAGCAGTCAGGCAAGAGGTGCCCTGTGCACATACATATGTACACATGCACATGGCCACCAGGCAGCCTGGAGAGCAGGTCCCGCAGTGAGATCATCAAGTCCAACCCCCCTGCCATAGGCAGGATGTCTGCTAGGATCAAATGATCCCAGCAAGATAAGCATCCAAACACCAAAGTAGGTGCTTGCACCAACTCTGGGGAGAGTCAGTTCCAGACCCTGGACGTGCAGACTGTAAAGAAGTTTCTCTTTACAGAATGCCAAGCAACCCAAAATCCACATTTTTCATGATCAAAATTATATATTATATATATGGATTTGGGGTTACTTGGCATTCTCTAAAGAGAAACTTATTTACAGTCTGAGTGTCCAGGGTCTGGAACTGACTCCCCCAGAGGTGGTGCAAGCACCTGCTCTGGACTCATTCAAAAGGTATTTGGATGCTTATCTTGCTGGGCTTATTTGACCCCAGCAGACTTCCTGCCTATGGCAGGGGGGCTGGACTCGATGATCTTGTGAGGTCCATTCCAGCCCCTTATGTCGATGAATCTATGAAACTACTTTCTTTAATCTGAAAACTGGAGATATTTTTTTATCAGAGAAAACCAAGATCCCTGGTGGTAACATCCAAAGGCCCTAGGCAAAGCACAATAATGCCAGATACTGTACAAAAACAGGAAATTATACACACACACACACACACACACACACACACACACACACACACAATAAGAAGGATCCCTGGTTATCACTCAGGAAAATGTATTTAAGGATTAACTCTCAGAAGCTTTTCTTTAAAACCATGAGGAATAGAAACATCTGAAAAAAACTCAGCTTGAATTCTGTAGAAACTGAGTCTTTCCCTGTCATCCTACATCCAAGCTATCCAAGTCTTCTTGCCTTTACCTATATTTAAACATTTGCCCTTTTATTTAACTAAAGTTATTTTTCATTATTGGTGTTGGTAGTGAAAGAAAAAATCCTTACTTCTGGGTCCGTGGTCTATTCTTTGGTCATTTTTTAGTTCCAATGGCAATTCTACCAGGTTATGAACTGCAAGATAAAGCCTGCAGTGTTTACATGAACATATTACAATGTCTTTCTCCAATGTATGAGCTTCACACATTTTGCAACAAGCCCAATAATCCCTTAGCTTTGAAGTGAAGAAACAATGTATTCTTTTGTACCAGACTTCAGCAGGATTCTATTATCTCCACGCATATGCAAAGAGTAAACAAATGATTTTACAAGCCAGAAGGAGGGAGAGGGGAACATAGCTTTACAGAAATTGGTCTTACATTAAAAGGCAAGACCTATTTAAAGTTGATACATAATGCCATAACAATTTGCATCCCACTCAGAAACTATAATATGAGCTGAACTAAAACTATGATTAATTGTACCTAAATTCCAAGACTCTAAAGGCTGTAAACGGGTATAGTCTTAAAAATGTCATGAGCAGAGATCCTGGTTTTCTCTGATAAAAGAAAATCCCCAATTTTTGGTTTTAAAAAAGGAACCCAAAACCCACAGTTTTTCATTATTAAAATGAAACACCACTAATATATAGATATTGCAAAAGATAGACGCAAAAGAATACATCCACATTTTTGCATATAATATATATATAAATATAATAGATATATATTAGCAGTGTTTCATTTTAATCACAGTTCCTTTTTGAAATCCAAAAATTGGAGATTTATTCTGTTTATCAGAGAAAACCAGGATCCCTGGTCATGAGATAGGAACAGGGTTATAAGCAGCAAGTTAACACTCCCTATAAATACTGCTATTGCCAAAAAAATATATTTACTGCCATCTTCAGTGAGGAGATGTACACAGTAGAAATGTAGGAAAAGCAGATCAAATATAAAATTACTAACACATTTTATTCTATATTTGCATAAACAAATGCCCTAACTAAAACTTCTAATTGTTTTTGACAACCTAACAGTACCAGAGATTTTTAAGGTGCTGCTGTTGTGGAAGATCTTGTTCTTTTTTCAGTTTTGAGATGGTTAACTCTGTTGCACTCTGCAAACATTACTTCATCTGTATGGCAAATGAAACTGCTGCATGGGTGCAGTGCACTCTGTGAAGAAAGTGCTGGAATATGGTAAACTATTGCAGTTATGGCCTAGTCACATCACCCAAGCCTGCACAGCAGGGAAACCCAGTTTTGGTGCAAACAATATCGTGCCAAAGGTTGATATTAATTGGATGAGACTGGAAAGTATGTTACAGATGGATGATTAGTAGCTGAAAATTGGGTTGTGACTAATATAAGAGTGGAGTGATTTGGGGCCATAAAAGGCCTGGGCGTCCCAGAGTGGGGATCTTTTGTCTTGGCTTTTTGCCTTGATTCTTTTTTCCCCGCAAAGAGAGTTCCAGTTGTTCCTGAGTTAGTTCATATTCAATCCTTGGGATCCTGCCTGACAATGTGTTTGCTTCCTCTGTGTGTGTGCTTGTGTGTCTTAATGTGAGGACTGACTTAAAATCCTAAACACAACCTCTGTGTCTCAGGGAGGAGGCCCTGCAGATAAAAAGTTGAGGGCATGAGAGTGGAGGGTGTGGCATGTGTATGGTGAACATCAGGGATCCTGGTTTTCTTTAATTAAAAAAATCCCCAATTTTCAGATTTAAAAAAGTTACCCAAAATACACATTTTCCATGATCAAAATGAAATACTGCTAATACACACATGCGCGCGCGCACACACACACACACACACATATATACACACACATACATGCACATACACACAGACATTATATGCATATTATATGCATGTGATGAAAATGAAAAAACACTAATACACACACATACACATATATATATACAGTAAGAGCTGCGTTATCCAGCACTTTACAAGCTGGCATGCCCTATTAACTGGTATGCCAGCTTGTAAGGTAAAAACAAAACCAGAAGTGCCCACCATGGCACTTCTAGTTTTTCCGAGCCCTCACAGCCTGGGTCAAAGCAGCCTGTGCTGCCGAGCCCCCGCAATAATAATTCTTTTCCCCTTTCTCTTCTGCCTCCCTCCCTGCCCCTTGCAGTGGGGGGGGCGGCGATGTGGTGGGAGGGGCAGCAGCTCCATCCCAGCCCCCCGCCCACCCGTCATTCTTGATGGGCAATTGGCTAGTGTATATAATATGTATATTACCACTGTTTCTTTATAATCATGGAAAAATGTGGATTTGTGATTACTTTTTAAATCTGAAAATTTGGGATTTTTTTTTTATCACTGAAAACCAGGATACCTGATGATGAGTGTCTGTTTCGACTTTGCTTCTCACAGGTGCTAGGGCTCCTTAAAGAATCATCTTTGAAGGCTGCTTCTTTGAAGAGGACAGTGAAGAGGGGCATGAGTCATAGCACCTCCTCCAGAGGCACCCTGGGACAGCAGTTCAGCCGTTGTCACAGACCCCTTACAGGAGGGGAGGAGGGAAGAGCACTACATACCCTGAGATTCTAGAGACCTGATGGAACACTATCACTGTATATGTGACATGCTACACTTTCAAATTAAAGCTTAATACAAACCAGCTACAAAACTGTTTTCAACTTTTCAAACAATGTTTCTGGCTGATTAGTCATTTTTATTGTGTAATAACCAGGGAACCTGGTTTTCTCTGATAAAAAAAGAACCTGTTTTCAGATTGAAAAAAAGGAACCCAAATAAAATGAAACACCACTATCTATCGAGCTATCTAGCTATCTAGCTATCAGTGGTGTTTCATTTTGATCATGGAAAACTGTGAATTTTAGGGTTACTTTTTTATCAGAGAAAACCAGGATACCTGGTAATAACTACTTTGTACATGTAACATATCAGAATTTATGGTGCAATTAAACAGTTAATTGCACAAAAAATGTAACATGTTGGGGTCTAAATGTCTAATCAACCCTTCACAAGTCCTTGAAACCTGCATGCGAAAGTGGGCTGGTTCTCCTTCTCTTTTCTGCTTTTAGTTAGACAATTTTATGTGTGAGACAATAATGTGTTACCAAAATATCCTGAATATAATTTAGTTTGTGTCAGTTGAGAATTAGACATACTCTGTAGACTGTCAAGGGATCAGGAACTTAGATGGACTCACCCACCTCAGTGCTTTCAGGGACTCTGAATAGGCAGGCCAGCCTGAACCAAGTACTGCAGTTGTCACACCTGCAGTAAGCCCCAGAGAATGAACAACGCTCCAGTTTAGGAGCAGCAAGTATTGTGCTTGGCTTCTAGGAGCATTATATATCCATTTAACAGGAGCTGTGCTCCTAGGTTTCAGGCTGCCAAAGTTTTGCTGTGATAAGCCTCCTGGTTTCTGCATTCTGGTTCCTCTAGTTTTTGACCTCGGTCTTGAATTTATCTTTGGATTTCATCTTTGGATTCCCCTGATGTTGTTTGCTTCCTCCTGAACCAATTTGGCTCTGTTTTTGGACTTTGCCCTATGGATCACCCCTTGGATTGGTACTCAGCATCTGACCCCAGATCCTGACCCTGAACTATGTTGTGGATTCTGCTTTTGGATTTCCCTCTGGTTAGCTCCTGCCTTTTGACCAAACCCCAGGCCCTGGTTGGTATCCTGACCATTATGCAAGACTGCCTACATTCTGGTCCTTCACACACCGGTAGGAATTAGATGCCTTGAAGATCTTAAAATCATCATCATCTTTAAAAATTAGAAATGCTTCCATAGCACAGAAGCAAAAGGTTAGAAGTTTAACAACTTAATATTTCCATCAGCCTGTTTCCATGAGATGTTCTGCAAGGTCTGGGTCAGAATGGGAAGGGTGGATCCATGATCAGGGATCCTGGTTTTCTCTGATTTAAAAAAAATCCCCAATTTTTGGTTAAAAAAATGTAACCCCAAATCCACATTTTTCCATGGTTTAAATGAAACACCACTAATATATACATATATGTATAATGGTGTTTCATATTAATCATGGAAAAATGTGGATTTGGAGTTATGCTTTTTTAACTGAAAATTTTGGGGGAGGGGGTAAATCAGAGAAAACCAGGATCCCTGGACATGACTCAGCTCTCCTGCCTTCATTAGGTTTCTAAGAACCCTAATGCAAGAGAGTGTGTGCACTTACCACAGCCCATCCCAGTCTGGCTGTGCACCAGTCTTGCAGGACAGTTTTACCTGACAATGCTGACACCCAGTTGAAAACCACTGACATCAGCTGAGCACAACAGTGGTTTTCAAGTGGGGTGCTGCTGCATCCAAAAAATGTGGATGGGTGCTGTGAGCTTGAATATGTTAATAACCACTGCACTTGCCTTTATTTGGCTTCTATACAAATATCATTCAGTGGGGATCATAGTCCCTCATAAACTGAAAGTCCACCTGGCACAGAGCTATAATATTGTGTGGAAGTAATACTCTGAAGACACATCAAGCAGCTAGAGAAACTGCATCAATACTTTTGTGACTGTCTTGCTTTACATAAATTGATATTATAGAGTAACAAATACTGAAGTTTTTCAGTATGTCTATTGCATGAGTGTAGAAACATTAATTGTGAAGGTTCAGGTGTATTGGTCTAGACATGCAGTATATATGGATATGCAAATAGCCAAGCAGCTGCAGTATGAGAAGCTAGAGCTTGGCATGCTAAAATGTGGCTGATCTAGCAATTATTTAGAGAATGTTCTTTAGTGACAATTGGTGCGACGTTGACAACTGGAGACTTTCACTGCACCAAGGTAAAGGAAACAGGATGTATTTTGAACAGCAGAAACACACAAACAAGCTATGAAAGCATGTAAGGTGAAAGGAACATCACCAGCAGCAGAAGGTATTAAAGAATATGTAGATATAAAAGAAGTATGGATGAGACTACTTACTACACATTGGTATTCACAGTCACTTTTACACCCGGCACAACTGACTTCCATTAGTTAAAATATAAATAAATAAATTGGGAATATAGGGAAATAATTAAAGGTCTACAAGACAGTATCTTCTGGAAAAAAATATCTTCCATGATATTGGAAGGTGCCATGAATGCATTTGTTATTGTGAGATGAAACAGCAGTGAGATATTTGATAATATGAATTTGTGAACATGGATTCATGTTCACTTTGTTATGAAAGGAAGCAATAGTTTAATTTTCTGCACGATGTAGAAAATAATTTTTACCAGGAAGCAAAAGTCAAAAAATGACTTTCTTGAAGTTGCTCCGCTAGCTCCAGTGTTACAGTTCTGTGATAGACATATGAACGTCTACATTTCAAAATGGTGACAGGGATTCTGTTTTTTCTCTGGTTTAAAAAAATCCCCAGTTTTGAGTTAAAAAAAAGTAACCTCAAATCCACATATTTCCATGATTAAAATGAAACATCACTAATATCTATATCTATATCAGTGTCCCTACACTGAAAAATTGTGGTGGTGGTGCTTTAACTAAAGGTCATTCAACGAGATTTAGTTAAAGTACCCCCACCACCACTTTCCCGTGTGAAGATGCTGATACACATGATTTTCCGGATGCTCTAATTAGAGCCACTCTAATTAAAGTGCCCTACTCCCCACTCCCAGAGCATGTGTATCAATGCCCTAATTGCTTCCCAGGTGCATCTGCATATGCAATTAATGAGGATAAATAAATTCCAGAGTTTATTGCTTTAGAGTTTTTTTGCTCCCAGGCATACTGTTTGAATGTGTGCCCGGGAGCAAAAAACTCAAAAGCATATTGTTCTGGAGCTTATTCGTGCACAGAACATGAAGCCTGATCAGAGCAGAGGACCTAGGGGGTCAGTCTGCCAGCCCAGTGCTGCTCCAACCAGGCTTCATGTGCTGTGGGGTAACTGGCTGGGGCACAGGGTGCCTCAGGGTGGGGGCTAGCTTGCAAGCCACTCACCCCACAGCACATGGAGATAGGGGAGCAGGTCAGCTAGCTCTCATGCTGAGGAAATCTGTACCCCTTCCAGACCCCCAACCTGCAGTGTGTGGAGATGGGGGAGCAGTCAGATGCCTGCCAGCTAGATCTGTGCTCAAGCACTGTATACCCCAACCAGCTTGGGCAATGTCTAAACATGTTCTGCTGCTCACAAAAAAACTCCACAACCAGGTAGAACTTATATTGTACAAGACTACCCTGCTGTGGATTTAATTAGTTTCAAGTGCCCTAATAGGAGTGCATGTGTAGACACTGAGACATATATTGTGCAGTTAATTAGTCAACTGCACATCAAATATCTCATATAGATGTGCCCCACCCCCAGTCATAACTTTTACTACTGATGTTATACATATGCATGTCTTATTTATAAAAATTAAAGAATTCAGCAAAAATAATGCTAATTATTGGTGGGAACTCTCTACCTCACAGTTTCAAATAGCTCTTCTCGACTGTTGCCAATATTCACACACATAAAAATGCCCCCTCTTAAAAAACATAATATTCCTTTAAGAATAAATAGGAAAAAAAAATAAGTGACAAAAATGAGACTTATTAAGGTACCTATGTAGCTGGTTTTCTGCTCTTTCAATGTGCATGCAATATAACTGTAAGCTAAAGAATAAACAGGATATTCTTGTGACTTTCCTTACATCAATTGATGGTTATATTGTACTGCAGAAAAAAACCCCAGAAAACCTTCTTAAGGAAACACATGCATTCATTAATATTTAATACATTTTTATTAGATATTGTTTGAAAAGAAATAGCTATTTAATAAGGAACAGACATATCCCCATTGGTCCCTATTTTTTAACTGTTCATTTAAGTTCATATTTCAAGCTGTACTGTAAATACTAAAAAACAGTTAAAAAGGGGAAGTTCTATAAATGACAAAAGAAGAAAGTGTTTGTAAAAGTGTTTGTCACATGAAACAGAACAAATGCATGGTTCTAATACATCAGCTTTCATGTCACAATGTTCTCATATTGTTTGGAATGCATTACAGTGCTGGACATTGGTACTGATTAAAACTGGCCACTTTTGACTTTGATTTTATCAGGTATTAAGGGTGCCAAGCAGCCTACATTGTTGGATCTTTAAAATTCTACAGTGTCTCACCAATGATTTCTTCATACTAATTTGACATTTGCCTCATTTTAGAATTACCTTTTAATCTGCCAAACATTAGTGTTTTTTTGCTCTTGTGACCATAGTTTCATAGTTTCTAGGGTCGGAAGGGACCTGAGTAGATCATCTAGTCTGACCCCCTGCCATACAGGAAAGAGTGCTGGGGTCAAAAGACCCCAGCAAGGTGTACTTCTAACCTATTCTTAAAGACCTTCAGGGTAGGAGCCAGCACCACTTCTCTTGGAAGTCGGTTCCAGATCCTAGCTGCCCTGACTGTGAAGTAGCGCCTCCTGATATCTAGCTTAAATCTACCTTCTTCCAGCTTGTGACCGTTATTCCTGGTCACTCCTGGCAGTGCTTGGGGGAACAGGGACATCCCCAGTGCCTGATGATCCCCTCTGACTAGTTTGTAACAGGCCACTAGATCCCGCTTCAGCCTTCTCTTGTGGAGGCTGAATAAGTTCAGGTCCCGTAGCCTCTC
>NW_017729032.1:108214874-108215182 GCF_001723915.1 Gavialis gangeticus
AGCTTGCCCAGGATCGAGGTAAGACTAACTGGCCTATAATTTCCCGGGTCCTCTTTCTTCCCCTTTTTGAAGATGGGAACCACGTTGGCCCTCTTCCAGTCCTCTGGAACCACACCAGAGCACCATGAGTGCTTGTAAAGCCATGCCAGGGGTCCTTCAATGACCTCAGCCAATTCCTTTAGTACTCTAAGGGTGGAGATCGTCTCGACCAGCTGACTTGAATACATGCAGTCCCTCCAGAAGTTCCCTAACTATTTCCTCACTAACCTTTGGCTTAGGTGTGCCTCCCCTGGGGCCTGAGGGGGGCC
>NW_017729032.1:108215673-108215883 GCF_001723915.1 Gavialis gangeticus
CCTGACTGCCCCCCTACATCCCTGAGCAACTGCAGTATAGCCATCCCTGGTGATAGCCCCTTCCTTCCATTGGATGTACACCTTCCTTTTAGCTAGGAGACATTCCTGGATGTCTTTGGTGAGCCATGGAGGCTTGTGTGCTCTCCTGCTCCCTTTGATCCTCGTTGGGATTACCTTCCTTTGGGCTTGAAGGATCGTCTCCTTAAGGAG
>NW_017729032.1:108216103-108223488 GCF_001723915.1 Gavialis gangeticus
GACTTGTATTCTAACCCAAAGCACTTCAGAGTGCCCTTCCTCTGATTCTTTGTTAATTGACGAGGATGGGGATTCCTCCATAACTGATTCTGGTATATATCATTTATATGATGGCAAAGTATCCCAAATGCATTTTGAGACCAGAATGAGCACACAGTATCTACTGGAAAGGAAAGGGAAGGAAAGGAAAGGAAAAAAGCTGAATATGGTATTATCCGCATACAGGGTTATACTGAGTATTGAGTGTCATGAAATTGAGCATACAGAAAATATTTGTTTTATCATAATCACCAAGGATCCTGGTTTCCTCTGATTAAAAAAGAAAACAACAAAAAACAATTTTTGGGATTTAAAAAAGTAACCCAAAATCTGCATTTTTCCATGATTAAAATGAAATACCACAATATCTATATTTATATCTGAAAATTGGTGATTTTTTTATCAGAGAAAACCAGGATATCACTAATGTGATAATCACATTAGTAATTGACTGCATATATGTCCCTGAACTGCTATTTTCTTTGCATCCCATATTTATTTTGTTGTGATGTTTCTCATTCATTTAGGTCTCATATGCAATAATAAATCACTTTTATTTTTTTCCTGTAGGAAAGTGTTATCAAGAACATAAAGGGCTGAAATTAGAAACCCAGTGAAAATTAGTTCATGTGCCCTGATATCTTACTTTTTATCAAACTTTTGAATAAGCAGCCAGGGAAAGGAAGGATAAATCCCCTCTGGTAGGAATGCTAGCAAGAATTTCAAAAAGCCTAAAGAATTAAGGCATACTTTAGAATGTGATAACACCGGGGAAGATAAAATCTGCAAATGGAATAACAATACAGTATGAGCTTTAATCAAAGACAATCTAATTCAATGGAATTCTTTCTTAAGTGGGTTTTGTATCCATTTGTACATGCTAAACAAAATGCTGATTATGTTGCCCTCAAATTACATTTCAAACTTGCATTAAAAGTATACTGTGGGCATGGAACAAGTTGTAAGCTTTGCTTCTTAAATTGGTTTAAAGCATTCCCAAAAAAATTTCCTGCAATTAAAGACTGTTTAAATGTATAATTTGGAAGTATCAGAAGTCTAAAGTACTGTGGCTCATATTCTCAAAACTGTTCACAATGGGTGTCAAAATAAAGCCTAAGGGAGATTGTATCCTAGGGCTAGGGTTACATATAAACTGTTTAAGTGATCAGGAATTGGTTTAAACTTTTAACAGAACATACATTCAGTGCACATAAACCGGTTTCAAAATGGTTTAAACTGCTTTAAGATAAACCTGATTGAACTAGTTGAACCTGAGCATCACAACGGAAGATTAATTTTCTTTTTTAAATCTTTTTTTGTAACCTTTTGTCATAATCTTCGTCGTGTTCACTTTCTTGTTTATTTATCATTGCCTGTTCCAACTTCAAAAGCTTTCAGACCATAATTTCCAGCTGGTTTCTTCTTCTCTTGTAGGTGGTAATTGAAATTTTTGGCATGGATGAGCTACCAACCCCCTGCACTACCCCCCAACCTGGAGGACCAGATGAGAGCCCCTTTAGCCGATGCTTTCACAGATCCCTGAAGACCTTCATGGCACTTTGACAACATAGTGAACATTATTAGATGCACTGTAACTAGCATCTAGGCAACACTGAATCTTAAGTGAATTGTTTAGTGAATAGTTCTTCATTGTTATATCACTCTGAATTGCACGTAGGCCAGGGGTGGGCAAAATATGGCTCGCGGGCCCGATCTGGCCTGCTAAGCACTTTCATCCAGCCCATGGGGCCCCCCAACAAATTGTAACCTGCCCAGCCTTTCTGTCCACGAGGGTGGGAGTGAGGCACCCATGTATACATGTAGCCCCAAAAACACATCCTATTATTTGGTTCCAACCCCCATGGTGGCTTCCATGCAGGGCTGCTGCTGCCACAGACCCTGGGAACTGCTTGTTTCCCTGGTCTTCTGTAGGCTCCAGGAAGCAGGTAGGGAAGCAGTGGGAGTGGGGCTGCACCTGGGAGGGGGCCCAGAGTGTGGGCCTGGAGCTGGTGGCAGCATGGAGCTGGTGCCCAAGGGGATGGGGCGGCAGCAGCACGGGGCCAGGGTGGGCAGTGTGTGGATATGAGGGCGTGTGGGGAGTGTGGAGACCCCCGACATGCCCCCCCATGTCACGCAGCCATGGCAGATAGTGGCAGCAGCACCAGGCAGGGTACTCAGGAAGCAGGCAACTGGCGGGGTGCAGCTACACCCAATGCTGCACATTGCAGAGAAGGGTGCAGCCTCTGCACAGCTGCCTGAATTGTCGGTGCTCCTTGACACTCACATGTAGCCTGTGCGCTCACACAGCAGAGAGGGAAGCCCCACATGCTGGAGCCACATGTCTTCCCTGCTGGGGCTGTACAGCACCAGAGAAAAACCTCAGGCTCCAGAACTAGCTGCCTTCCCTGCCTGAGGCTTCCTCCCCTGCAGCACATCCCCTGCGGGGAAGGCAGCCAGATCCATCAGCTGTGGATTGTCTCTGGTGCTGTGCAGCCCCAGCAGGGAAGGCACTTGGCTCCAGCACATAGGGCTTCCCTCCCTCTTGTGCCAGTGCAGGGGCTGTGCATGACTGGCAGGGAGTGCTGGCGATATAGGCTGCTGCATGGAGCCTGCACCCCTCAATGCTATATGCAGCACTGGCCAGAGCGGCAGTCCACTAGGCACCTGTGCCCTGAGCACCCTGCCTGCCCCTGCACCATGGAGAGAGTGTGGGGGAGGGTCCAGTTTATGCCAGTTTGTGAAACAATAATAGAACTACTTTTTATAAGGATTACAGGATCTGAATATCTGAACAACTGAGGATCAAATGGGGTGAGCATGCTGATTTGTTGCAAGAGACAAAGCTGAACAACGGATCTCGTGCACACATTACTTTGGTAAAATGAAAAAAATCACTTCATTAGTATAAAATGAGTGTTGGCTTACAGCAAAAACTCATATGGTCCTCCTTAAGCCAGTAGCAGAACTACTACTAACTTCATTTATGTGTGGATTTCACTCAGTGAGAGGGACTTATTTCTGAAGGGTTTTTTTTAAATTCTGGAGTATTTTTTTCCCTTCCACACAATTTATTAGCCCTTTAAACTTAGAAAAGGACAAGTATGTCATTTATAGTCAGTGCATATCTACCAGAACATTTAAAGTAAAGCCAGGTGGAATCACACTGTTAAAAGTATTTCATATGGAAAATGGAATTTATAATAAAATGTGTCAATTTGGCCTCTTGCCAAGCACATGGCCCGCAGATAACATGAGGAATTTTTAAATGCCCTGTGGGAGTTAATTGCTATTGGGAATACTTTTGAACCAGACTCAAAATTGTTTAATATTTTGCTTGAAGGACTGAGAGATGTTGAAAACAGGTGATTATATTCTATGCAGTTCAATTAAAGCCATGTGTGCCTACCTTATTATAAAAAGTTCAAACACCTTACAGCTTACTGCATGTAAATGTAGTTACAATTCTCCTGCCTGTAATGTGGATTTGGCAGTTTTGAATTATTTTTATTATGCAGCATAAATTTTATGCAGGTGCACTTAATTTATAATTAGACAATCCTATATAGTGTGTTTTGTTTTCAGAGACTGTTAAGGGGGGAGGTGGGGAATAACAATAGATTATATATCCACAAAGCTATATAGGATTTTTTTTCAATAGAATGATGTTGTAAATCCATAAACAGTGTTTGAGTTAATAAATAACCTGCTTCTGAGGAATTAAAATTGTCAATCAAATCAGAGGCAGGGGCTTAAGGGGTGTAGTGTGGTACTGTAGGGCAATTGCATCTCCTCCTTTGATTCCTGCTCCATCCAAAGTTTATGACCAACTTCCCGGGAGTGGCAGTGATATTTTGATTCAGCCAATGCTGAGGGACTCAGCTTGTTTCATGGCTTATTGTAATATGACTCTTGCCTCTCTCTTTTTTAATGTTTTTGATGCTCCGTTACTCAAGCAATTTTTCTTTTAGCCATTCCTGATAATAATTCTGTTCTTTTACACAGCCCTTCAGACTGCTTTCAGTTCTAGTTAAAACATAAACTCAGGTGAGGTAATACTAACTCAAATGAGTATAAATTCAGGTGTGTGATAATTACCAGGGATCCTGGTTTTCTCTGATTAAAAAACACAAACCAATTTTCGGATTAAAAAAATAGCCCCAAAATCACATTTTTTGTGATTAAAATGAAACACCAGATAATATAAATTTTATATTTATATATTAGTGGTGGTTCTTTTTAATTACAGAATGTGGATTTGGGGTTACTTTTCTTAAACCGAAAATTGGGGATTATTTTTATCAAGGATCCCTGGTTATGTTACATGTAGTTGTACATCACAACATCTGCACTCCCCTCTTCAAAATCCTTGATCCAACCATGGATCCAATTTTGTTCCCCTTTCAAGCAGTTACAGAAATAGGAGTAGACTTTTAATCTAGGATGGGATGTAAATACTGCCCAAACATCTTCTAGGAGATTTCCAAACTGTAGTCCATGCACAGCAGACTAGAAATGTGTACTAGCAGTATCCCTTGTATAAACATGCTATAAAATATTGGACACTTTAAAATTCTTCATTAGTCATTTTCCAATAAAACAATTCTTGCATTGCTATAGAATAGGATTTTGTTACAGATTAGAAAGAAGGGTCTTTAAAATAAACTTCTCATGATATAACTCATCATACAAATCATTTTGAGAACCCTATACAAAAAGGGTTCAGTGAACTTCAGAATAAGCCAAGTGTACCTGATCCTTTTTGCTCTTAAATATAATCTGTAGATATGCAAATAGTTCAACTGACAAAGCTAAAATCAGAATAAAAACAAAAACAAATTATCAGAAAACAGATAAGAGGTTGCATCTTCTCTCATTTCAAATGCATGTACATCTTAATCAAATAAAAAAGAAATTAATCTATTTTTTAATCCAGTTATTCCACATAGAGGGCTCACATTCAAAGTACAGCTGCTTTTCCTGCTTTGTAGATTTTCCTCTTTATTTGATATGATATACCACTGACTTACCACTGCTAGTGCAAGGAGCACAATTATATCAGCATTAGAAAGAAACCACTGCTCTACTTTGTTATTATGAAAATGAATTCCAGAAAAATGCTAGAAGGAGGACAGGTTAGATATGTCATAGTATTAGTGTAAGTAGATCATTCTCTTTATTTGTACATGACTACTCTTAGTTACTTATTGCTAACTAAATAACTCTGTTATAGAAAGGACTGAATGTGAAACCCTGAACTCATATTTATGCCCTATCTCAATTCCGTTAGTTCACACAGGAGCTACCATACATCTCATGCTTGTAACTCAGTAAACTACATCAAACTACCTATCTGATGCAGATAAATTCCAAATGGATATTTTGAACTGAAAAATATGCAGTAGCATTTTAGTGTAGTGAAGTTATTTTTTTTTCACATAAAAATGTATGAGATGATGTCATTTCAACATTTCTGAGAAAAAAAATCCCTTTGGATGCACATACTTTATATGCAAAATTGCAGCCCAAAGCAAACTTTTATGGTCAAATCATGAAGCCTTTTTAAAAAGATTCTTAATGGAACTGCTGACAAATCCTCAACTGCAACATCGCTAGTGGGTGTTGCTATAATTGCATTTGAATTATATATTTTCTTCAAATAGCAAAACATTAACATTCTTTAATACTTTAAAATATCCAAATCATTCAGTGTCATGTCTCAATACTATTTTTCAAGGTTTTAATTAACAATGTAGCTTTAGAGCAAACTGCCAAAAGACTACTTTGTTTTCGCCTTGTTTTTGTCACGTGTCATTTCATGTTATGATTACATTTTCAGTTTTTGCTGGGGAAAAAAAAATCTGATTTCTATCTCTGGAAATCCCATTTGATTGCAATAAAAACAAAAGATCTATCTTTGAAAGTTAATAACATTGCATATATCATTTTTCCCCATCAAGGACTGTATGTGCTCTTAGCCGCATGATTAGCACAATAAGAAGGCATCTACACGTGCACTTTACTGTGGAATTGACTAATTAGCTCTGCAGTAAAGCCTCACCATCTATATGTGCAGAATTATTAGGCTAGAGTAAACCAATTAATTCTGCTGTAGTAAAGTACTGCCCAACACATGTACTATTCTATGGTGGAGTTAGTACATCATGATGCATGCGTAGACAATGTCCAGTGCTGGCTAGGGCACAAGGATGCTACAATACAAGGGCTGCCCATCAGTTAGCCCCACACCCTTGTGCCCCAGCCAGCCTCTCTATAGCACTCTGAGCTGGGGCAGGGCAGCTCTGGGTTAGCAGGCTGACTCCCCGGGCCCCCTGCCTGCTAGAGCTATGCCACTCCGGCTCAATGTACTGCAGTCCAGGGCATACATGTGAATGCTGTACCCAAGAGCAATACACTTCAGTATAAACTGCACTGAATTTTATTCAGCTGCCTTAATTGCATGTGTAGATCCACTCTAAGTGAAGAAAATGCCTGCTGAATATCTAAAATTCTTGTTACCACTTTAAAAACCAAGGAAATATTTTGTGTTGAGCAAATTCTGCCCTTCAACCAGATCATTCAAGTGCTACTATCATCAGCAACAACTGAATTTGCTTCATGAAAGCAAATACTTTTATTTCAGTATTTGCTGATTGGATATCAATTCTCTTAAAATAATAGGTGACAGAACACAAATTGATATTATCAAACCAGAATTCTACTATGAAAAAATAGAATAAGAGTTAAAATTTAAGAATCAAGTTGTAGGAATTCTTATATATATATAATAAAATGAAACAACTAAGATACCCCAAGTTAGATCAGGTGTTATCTCTGTTAACATTCAATGATTATCCACAGGTTATGAGAGCTAGTAGGTTGCTTTTGCAGCTGTAAGGGATGCTGATTTTAATCCTCAGCATGCCACTGCAGTTATTGCACTGTGAAAAGTAATTAAACACGAGATTTATAAGTACAGGAATATAAAATCCACAGTGAGAGGTTGATTGTAGAAATGTGTGTGGTTGATTGATTTCCCTAAGTGTTGAAGCAGCATGGAATCTATTTTAAAGTTTCATGGCCCTATATAAAATTGCAGCAGAACATAGCAATTAGAATGAAGCTTCGCAATGACTTCAACAGGACAACCTACAGTGTTTTAAGGTTAAGCATTCATATAGGTGTTTAAGGCTCAGAGACTTGGGTGAAACACTGATGGGTATGTTCTAGAAGTCTGATAAAAATATATAAATAATATATATTACACACAGAGACTATTCAACATTACTACCTGTGTGTGTGTGTGTGTGTGTGTGTGTGTGTGTGTGTGTGTGTGTGTGTGTGTGTGT
>NW_017729032.1:108228488-108241512 GCF_001723915.1 Gavialis gangeticus
ATTGCCAAATGTGTGTACGGGGGCATTTGTTTATGTGAAATAAACATACATTAGCTTTTGATATAACCATAGTTCTATTCAAACATTAAGCAATTATATTATTTATATCCCAAAACACATCTGTGTGTGTGTGTGTGTGTGTGTGTGTGTGTGTGTGTGTGTGTGTGTGTGTGTGTGTGTGTGTGTGTGTGTGTGTGTGTTCTGATAGTAATGTTGAATGGTTCATGACTGACTTCAGGTCAAAAAAATGAGGTTCCATCAGCTTTGTTATCTTGCTTTTGTTTGGGGCCTGGCTAATGTTACACTTAGGACGCAATGAAACTGTTAATCACACCATAAATAGTAACTCTGCTACACCTTTAGTCAATGAATGGCATGACATAATGAGAAGCAAGACACAAAAATGTTACAGATCATATGCTGGAACATTACTCTCTCTGATTCCCATCACATCTTAAACTGAATATGTGGTGCAATAAAGACCAGCCATACAACCCAATCCACAATCTCCAGATGTCTCTGGCAAGTTGAAAGGTTTCTCAAAAAGCACATAATCAGAGACCAGTCCCATATACTGTGCTCCCTTTCAACATCTGAACAGTTGAGTGGCTAAGCAATACACCTGGAAAACCTAGAGACAGTTTGAATCTGGGTATCTCTCTCTCTCTTTCCAGCACAAAACTCTAACCATCATGCCAGACGTCAGCCTTTCTGCAGTCTATTCTCCAGTGCTCCTTTGGAAACAGGCTCCCTACATTATCATCAGGGATCCTGGTTTACTCTGGTAAAAAAAAAAATCCCCAATTTTCAGATTCCCTGCCCCCCTCTCAATCCACATTTTTCCATAATTAAAACAAAACACAACTAATATATACATACATATAGTTGTGCAGTCATCTATATATTATTGGTGTTTCATTTAAATCATGGAAAAATGTGGGTTTGGGTCTTTTTTAACCAAAAACTGGGGATTTCTTTTATCAGAGAAAACCAGGCACCATGGTTATTAGGCTGCTGTGCATTAAGTATGTCATGTACACGTGACCTGTGATATCTAAATGCTGCAAATCTCCCATCAAGTCTTCCTCACACCTGATGAAGAATGCGTTGCTTGCAAAAGCTTGTCTTACTTCATCCCAACAATATAGTTGATCCAATAAAAGATATCACCCTAAGAAATCCTTGCTTTTATACCAATAGGGACAGACATTGTTAGAGGATGAGTCATTGTTGCAACAATTTTCTAGATCAACTCTGAGAAAAGTTGAATAACCAGAATAAGAAATGTGCACAGCTGTCATTTGTTCTCTTCCTCAGGGGGTGGTTGAGCAATCTTCAGTTTGTTTGATGATCTTCAGTTAAAGCTCCCTGCCTCCTTTTTGAAGTGCAGGGATGCTAATACATGAGACATGGAGGCTGGCTGGAGCACAGTAATTCCAATGTTCCAGTAGACTTGATTAATTGAGTCTGCTCTAACGCACTGTAATTACAGTGTGTTAGAGCAGCCCTGCAGCATGTTGACAGGCACCCAAGGGCTCCTGCTGTGTGGAGTGTGGGAAGGAACCAATGAGTAAGAGGCTTGATGTTCCTGGAAGCGATGGGTTCTGGCTACACAGAGCAGAGAAAGGTGTCCCTCATTCAAAGAATTCGGCCGTTTTGACCACCCCTATCCCACTTCAAATACCACCGAACTCCACACTAAGCAACAATATAAAGCCCTACATGGTATGGGCAGAGCAGGCACTAGGCTTAGCTCTTTGGTTAGGGGACAGCTTCCTCAGCTCTGTGCAGCCAGAGTCTGTAGTTGCTAGAACATTGACCCCCTGCATCCAGTTTGGCTTTCCTCACTTAGTGACTGCTTGGGATCTATGCACCCCTTAACGCACCAGAATTACACTACTACTGTCTGGAACTGGTAACATTTCTAATGTGCCATGATGAAAGAGCATTACAACACTTTAGGAACTGGGTGAAAGTAATTGGCAGTAGGGTTTTCAGCCTGAGATAACAGATAACAAGAAGTCATTATCTAATATTATTGAGCTGGTAACTTTTGTAAGCACTACATTTGTCTAAAAATGTGCAATAAAATGAAGACTGAAATAAAATGAAACAAACCTAAACTAAAAGCCAGTTGTGTGCTTCCCACTTCACAGTTTAGCTTGTGAAGTTTTTTTTATTTCAAATGGTTGCAGTATGAGAGTGACTGCTTGAGGGTATGACATTAGAGTGTGGGACTGGGTGTCTCACCACAGTACTATATAAAAGTTCAGATCACTATGAAGTACATGGGACCTGAGTGTATATCCTCTTTATACATACTACCTCCTAAGTTTTTTAACATCCTCCTTGTCATCATTACCACAACTGTGTTAAAATACATATGACACTTCAAGGTGTGCATTCATTAGTTCATATATACTATTCTGATTACTGCAGCACGTGACATATTGACTGATGATGAATGCACACTATCTCAAAAAGGCATTTACTTTACAGCTGACTTAGAGCATGAAGAACACATTATATTACTTTAGTTCAGTAGAAAAATATGGAGTAAGATCTTTAAGCAAAATTCAAACAAAAATGAATTAATCATAGGGTTACTTCTCCCTAGGTTTCTTTCTGATATGCAGTTTGTTGACAGCTGTGGTCTCTAATATATATCACTCTCTTAAACTTTTTGAATATATTTCACATGTAATTTAAGATAGAAATGGCAGTACAGAAACACATGTAAGTGAATCCCTTATCCTTTGGGCTATGTACAGTAGAACAATTTCTGTTCAACATAGTTTGAATTTTTGGTATACATATCTTGTGATGGTGTGCAGGCTCATATTTTGACTGATAGCCTGAAAAGTTTTTAAATGGATGTGCATCTGGGACCTTGGAGTGTTACAGTATTTCCTTTTTTACTCATGCCTTCAAGTACTACCAACAAGTCTTTAAAACAATTGTTTTTTCAGTACAAGCAACACTATTATTATTATGCATGTGATCCCCCAGGCATTTTTATTTTTATCCAGAGAGACATTATTTTATCTTCAAAGCATATGAATTTGATTTCCCTCTACCCTTCTGCCCAAGCCTGAGTGTATTTCTCATTCATAAGCTAAGAAAATTCTGAAGTAAAACCTCCGTGATGGAAAATTCTTAGCAAGTGCTATTTTGTATGTCCATGTTTTACCATCACTCCCAAGATTTTTACTTATGGCAGTTTAGAAGCTGGCTGAAAGTAATTAGAGTTAAGATTTTCAGCTAGAGAGAGTTTCAGTTTTTAAACTCTTGTTTCTGCAAAGGGAGAGAGAATAAAATGAGGATTCCTTCATACTTAGATACAAATTAGCAGTGCCAGCAAAACTGTTCAAATAGCAAAATGTTTTTCATTTTCGTCTCAATATCCATTCAGATTTGCAAATACGTACATATATGCAAGCAGGTGCTAAGTCAAAGTGGCTTGTTTTTCACAACCCTGAGGCATATAGAGATGTTTTGGAGGTTCAGAAAACTTTCTGAAAGTTTTCAAAACAGCTTTGCTTTTCATGGTTTAAAAATTTTATCTGGTTTGGCTTTTTTAACTAACATGATTCTGAAATGTAAATGAACTGACTTCAACAGGCTCAGAGCATTAGTAGGGGAGGCAATGTGGGACCAGGAAGGGAAGGTGAATGGGGTGTACAAAGAGTGGTCATTGCTCAAGGATACAATCCTTGAAGCATAAAAGAAAACCATTCCTGCAAAGAAAGGTAGCAGAAGGGCTGGCAAGCCCTCCTGGCTTAATAGGGACATTGAAGTCCTCTTAAAAAATTAAAAAGAGGTGTACACACAGTGGAAGCTAGAGATGGTCCTCAAGGAGGACTATACAATAGTGGCCAGCACTTGTAGGGAAATGGTCAGGAAAGCCAAGATGGCAACTGAGTTTAGGCTACTCATGGGAGTGAAGGACAATAAGAAATCCTTCTTTAGGTATGTTAGCTGTAGAAGGAAAATAGATGGAAGCGTGGCACCCCTCCTTAATGCCTTGGCACAGCTGGGAACCGACATTTGGGGAAAAACTGAACTTTTGAATGCCCATCCAAATGCTTTGGTATTTCACCTGACTGAGGGGAAAGTCAAGAGAGATATGGCTCATAGGGGGCATGCTGGGAATGACAGCCTCCACACTGTGGATGCTGTGTGGGTGCAATACCAACTAGTAAAGCTAGACGTTTGTAAATCAGGGGGACTGGATGGACTTCATCCAAGAGTGCTGAAGGAGCTGGCTGAGGTCATCATGGAACCCCTGGCAAAGATCTTTCAGAAATCATGGTGCACAGGAGAATTCCCTGAGGATTGGAAGAGGGCCAACATTGTGCCAATTTTTAAGAAAGGGAAGAGGGAGGACCTGGGCAACTACAGACCAATCAGCCTGTTGCAGGGCACTAAGGTGCCCTGCTCCTAAAAGAGCAGGAACTGCCTGGGGAGAGCCCAAAGAGCCAGGCAGGAGCTCAGGTGCAGGCTGCCATGGCAACTGGCTAAAGCAGAAATTATTCAGCACCTGTATCTGGTCAGCTGGCAGGAAAGGGCAGGGCCTTGGGCCCAAATAAACCCCAGGCTGAAACTAAGGGAGGCAGTTCTCTGATGGCGGCTAAGGGGGAGGAGCCCTCTTAGAATGAGAAGGGAAAGAGGCCTGACTAACCTCTGCTTCAGGTAATGGTAAAGGGGCAGAGCACACCTTTGGTAGCCTATGTTAAGTTATAGCCCAGGAGCTTATGTTTTGTTTGTAGTTTTATAAGACCAGTGGTTTGAGTGAGGCTATTTGGGAAAGGAGGAGGTCTCATTGGGGGCCCACTACAGAGTGGAGACCCTGGCACCAGAGAGGGCACGGCACTTGGGGGGCACAGATCCTGGTGCCAGAGAGGGCATTTGTTGGGGGCACAGACCTCAATACCATAGGGAGCACAGCATTTGGGGTGCACAGACCCTGGCACCAGTGAGGGTGCAGAGACAGGGCTGTGGGGAGCCCAGTGAGGACAAGGGGCATTAGTGAGGGTGCAGAGACAGGGCTGCAGAGAGTCCAGTGGGGACAAGTGGCCGAATTATAATGAGGCCAAGGCAAGACAACACCAGTACCATCTGCAAGGCTTGGGGCATGGTAAAGGGACGGTTGGAGCCATGCATATAGCCCATAAGGCTAGGGTGCCCCCGAAACACCCATTGTGGAACGAGACCCACAAGGGGTCCAGGAACCCACATGATTCAGACACTCCATCAAACTGTGTCTAAAAGGACTTAAAGGCAGCATCTCTATTTTCATATTTTTCATCAAAGATGTGGTGGGTGAGAAATGAGGGTGCCCATCAGGCCAAATTGGCATGGTCAAGGGGCCTTAGGAGAACATAGCCATCTTTAAGGACCCCATCCCATGACACAGCCTAACCTCCATCCCAGGGAAAATCCTGGAAAAGCTCATTAAAGAATCTATGTGCGATACGTTCGTGGAAGATAAAATTCTGGACAACAGTCAGCATGGCTTTGTCATGGGTAGGTCTTACCAATCTCATCTCCTTCTGTGACCAAGTCTTTCACCACCTGGACATGGGAGATGAGGTAGACGTAATATACCTTGACTTCCAAAAGTCTTTTGATCTAGTATCCCACAATATCTTTGTGGGAAAATTGGAAGATTATATGCTCAGCTGCTCAATGGCTCAGTGGATGGGAAACTGGCTACAAGGTAGGACCCAGAGAGTTCTCATGAATGGATCCGTGTCATTCTGGCATGAAGTGGCCAGTGGTGTGCCTCAGGAGTCTGTGCTTGGACTGGTGCTTTTCAACATCTTTATCAATGATTTGGATCAGGGAGTGAAAAGCTTTCTATGGGGCAGTGTGGTTACGTCAGGAGATAGGTTGCAGATGCAGGTGGACCTGGACAGGTTTGAGAGTTGGGCAGACCAGAACCAGATGAAGTTTAACACTTGCAAGTGTAAGGTGCTCCATCTGGGGGCAAACAATCCTCAACATACATACAGGTTTGATGGTGACAGCTTGACTTGCCCCATGGCTGAAAGGGACCTAGGGGTAATGTTCAACCATCGTATGAATATGAGCTGTCAGTGCAAGGCGGTGGTCAGCAGGGCAAACAACACTCTGGCATGCATCAACTGATGCATCTCATGTAAAACTAAGGAAGTGATATCCCTGCTGTACTTAGCACTGGTGAGACTGCAGTTGGAGTACTACATCCATTTCTGGGTGCTTCACTTCAATAAGGATGTGGAAAAACTTGAAAGAGTCCAGAAAAGAGCTACTCATATGATCAGGAAATTGCAAGGCAAGCCAGATAAAGAAAGACTGAGGGACTTGGGCCTCTTTAGCCTCAAGAAGAAAAGTTTGAGAGGGAACTTGATAGCGGTTTACCGCTGTATCATAGGACTGCATCAGGAGCTCAGTGAACAACTGTTCACGAGGGCACCCCTGGAGAAGACCAGGACCAATGAATACAAACTCCTGGAAGGCAGCTTCAGGCTTAACACCAGGAAAAATTCCTTCACAGTCAGGGTGTCTAGACCAGTGGTCTCCAAACTTTTTTGATAGCGCACCCCATCAGTAAAAATTTTTTGAGCATGTACCCCCAATAAATGTATATTTATATAAATATAAATAGAAGTTCTAATATTTTCTTCCTGCACACCAATGGATCGTCTTGTGTACCCCCTGGGGTGCGCACACCCCACTTTGGAGACCACTGGTCTAGACTGTGGAATAAACTCCCTCCAGAAGTGGTGCACCCTGGAGGTTTTCATGAGGAGGCTGGACAGTTACCTCGCTGGGGTTACGTAACCCCAGTTGTCTTCCTGCCTAGAGCAAGGGGCTGGACCTGATGATCTGCAAGGTCCCTTCCAGCCCCTAACAATCTATGTATCCATGAATCTATGAACTGTGAGTTGAACAGTAAGAGCAGTGAACAGAATACCACTCAGAAGACAAAACCCTGTTTTGTTTTTTTGTTTGGATTTTTTTCTGAACAAAGATAATACTAAAGAGTTCTGCTCCAAAAGGTACACAAGGGACTGATGATAATAGAATTCTCCCCACCTGCTTACAATTTTCCGTACAAATAAGTTACATTTGCCATAACAGGGCATGGAAAGAAAGGTAATCAGACCTATGCTTCCCTCTCATGTTGATCTGTAGCAAGGTGTACCCATGTTGTGACATGATTAGTCATGCCCTCACACCCTCTGTATTCCATTTTGTTGGGAATAGGTCCTTCCTAGAAGGCCAGAGACTTGTTTTTGAATTCAACTTTTAAGGTCAGAAGAGAGACATATGCCTCATTTATGGCTAGATATACCCCAGGGATGCTAAATGCTCATAGAATCATATACCAATGTTAGGATTCAGAAAATGAATTGTAATATATTTTTGATGGTTTTGATATTTAGTTTATAGAGAACTACTGTATCATGTAATTGACACTTGCTGGGGTCACCTGACCCCAAGATATCTTTCCTGCTTGGTGCAGGGGGCTGGACCTAATGATCTTCCAAGGTCCCTTGTGGCCTTACAATCTATGAATCTATGTATGCAAGCTTGAACCATGAACAGAGGCTGTAAACACAGCCCTGACATAGTGGTCTTTTTGGCAATGATTTTAGACAGGCTTTAGATTATTGTATGAGATGCTTTTTTCATAATGTAATCTAATCTGTTAGGAAGTGGAGTTAATGAATAACTATAAGCTGATAATATGTGGGTGTTGTCAAGTTTCAGGAAATTAACAAAATATAAGCAATCAGTTACTTAGCCATTTACTGGTTCCTATACAGTGTCAAACTGTCTTTTAGTATTTAGCATATGGTGACATGACTTGGTACAAGTTTGATTGAAAATAATACCTCACATACTTCCAGTGAAAAAAATGTCTAATTTAGTTACTTTTCCCACTTTGAAGGCCTTTTACTAAAGTCTCATCTTACTGAATGTATATAGAATATATTTTTGCCTTGGTTGTTTCTCTTTGTGTTAGGATATAATAACTTGGGTAATTATGCCAGTAAATTCATTCCCTTAAAATAATTTTTTAAAGTAGCTGCAATGCCAAACAAGCTGGTTCAGTGAGAGCTGCAGGATATAAAAATCAAGATGAAAAGACTCCCCAAGTTGGATGGTGAAAGGGAAGTGAATATTTTGTTAAAAGTCTCAACCCCTTCCTACCCCACCCCAAAAAACCTTAGTTTTTTCCCTTAAATGGTAGGTCCTAAAGATATGTGTCTCACCTCTGCTCATCTATGAAACAGTTTATATAAGAACTTTTTTTTTGCTTAATAAATGTAGCAGACAGGATCAAAGAAAAACTAGTAGGACTACTGTGCCTGTTTTTTATATATTATCATGGCTATGCCCAGGAATATAAGGAGTCTCCATCAACTTATACTTTGTTAGTATTATAAATGACAGCTTGCCCTATGCTGTTGTAAGAATTTGCAGAACAGATGTTCTATCAGCAAGTATACTCTTATGCACTATTGCCTTGAGCGAACATAGACTATGGTTACTTCCCTTAACAAATAATGTCTAAAACAAATGGATATGTAAATATTCTACTGTTTCTGTTCATTTGCACTGAACATTTTGGGGGTGGGTTTTCAAAAATAACTAATAAATTATTAGCACAAATTCTACTCAAATTCACTGGAGCTTGTGGTTCTCAAGTTAGTGAAGGACTTTTGAAACGTTCACCTTTTTTCTTTATTTTTATTTTGTATTGTTTCTAAACTTTTTCTTTTTCCTTTTCACTCCAGTACTAATGTTCCATTTTTCTGCTTTACTAACACTTTTTTTCCTACAGAATTTGAAGTAAAATTAAGACCTCTATTAATGATTGTACCACTGGGGTTATTTTTTTTACATAATATAAATAGTATAATGTTCTGCATTAGAGGTATTGGTCTTGTAATACTTTAATGATTTTTAGACCACAGAATCAAACACTGCTTTATTTAGATGATAGTACACAAAGGGGGCTGGATATATTAGCTTTGCTGAAAGCAACACAGTAAGTTCCAAGTGCATAAATGGTTCCAAGACTCACCACGACAATTCATGAACAAACATACCTCAAAGTATAATAATTTGTTATTACAGGGGAAAACAAGATAAAGAACAAACTAAGAGGAGATAGCCTGTAAAATATATTGTTGTCATAAATATTTTATGAACAGAGGAAAACAGATAAGTATATGAGAGTATATTTTAAAAAAAGGGGGATATCTACATCTAGGTAAGTATCCTATTCCTATAATGTATATGAAAATGAAACTAAAAGAGTAATATCACCAGAATCCTGTTTAATATCTTTGGCTTCTGTTCTGATTTCAGATGTAGTTGAAGATCCATAACTTACTGAAGAAATGTTAATTTGCTGAAGAAATGTTATATTGTAAGTCAGAAACTTTTCTCCCCTAAATTAAGGGAGACAGAAATGCAGGACTAGAATAAAAAGTGTTCTAAACAACATGAACCCAATATGAATAATGCTAAAATACCTGGCTAGCAGTTTATAAATGTTTACTGTTGCCTTTGAAACTGATAGGAATTTTGCATATATAAAACTGCAGGAATGGGCTCAAATTGGTACAATATTTCTGTTTTAGAAATTAAACTTAAAGTCGTTATACTTTATTGGGTTCCCAGGATTAATCATATGCATGAAGGCTTTCAGTGTTGGGCCAAACATATTTCTAATTTAAAAAGATGATATTGGTAGGAAAGGAAATGTGATATTTCTAAGAGAAAATAACAAATAACAGAGACTCGGGAAACTATAGAATTCTGAAAGTGACCTTGAACTAAGAAGAATAAAAAAAAACTGGATGATTTTAAAACTATTAACAATTAACATATAAGGGAAAGCAATGGGAGTCAAGAAGCGCTAAGAAGCAATTTTGCTTCATGCACAGCTCCTAATAGGCTGGCTAGGGAGCTTCACATGTGTCTAACACTTGAGGTAATTGCCTGCTGCTGAAGTCATACATTTCTATTAAATTTCCATAGTCTGGCTTAGCATGATTACTTGTATGTGTTAGGCAGATAAGGAAGAGAGGAAACTAATTTTGCAATTTTCAAATTTAGAATAAAAAATGTCAGAAGAGATTCATTGTTTTTTAATGCAACTGCTGTTCATGTTGAACTCCTTGGGTTTGAGTATTTTAGATTAATTCTGTAGACAGTCAGAGTAGGATCTTTAATGGTCCTTATATGACATCATTATTATTTACCACTCAGTAATGAGGCTTACTACAAACAACAACTCATTTGTCCCCCTTGGAGATCTGACACAGATGTAAGATAATATCATGTCACTTACTATAGGTTAAGTGGTAACACTGTGGTATAGACTAAACTCAGCGTCTCTGGAGAACACTGTGCTTTAGCTAGGGTTATTAAAATAACCTTTCTATTGAATATTGAAAAAATCTATAATAGTGTTTTCTGTTTAACACCCCTGTCTATGATTTGGTATTTCCAAACAGTTTCTGTCATAGCGCTTTTGTCTGGGTCACAGATTTCAGAAGCTCAGAACTGAAATGACTGCTAACATCACAAAATTCAAAGAGATATTTCTTAAACCTTATTAACTTGTTACCATACTACTGTTTTTTTTACATGAGTTGATTTTTTAGAAAATAGTTTCTATGTGTTCCTTGTGGGAACTTAGCTAATATTCAACCTTAATTAAAATGTATATATATTTTTGTGATATTTGGCAAAAGTTACACATTGAGCATTTATTGCTCATTTGGTCCTTATGACAAAAAGAAATAGGTTACTTAATTTTTTTCCTTTGAGAATCTAAGTTAGTAAAGGCACTAAAATAAAACAAACAAAACAGAACAACAACAAAGTGAAATGTAGTAGACAGATGCATAGATTACCAAATGTAATGAGCAACGTAATTGTTAAATTAGTCATAATTTAATATGAAACCCCTAGCAAAACAAACAAACAAAAAAAGCATTCATAGGTGGTACAGGATATGGAGTAATGAGCATAATATAGTGAATACTGTGCAGAAATTCCCTAGTAAGTTCCTGTCTACCATCCTTTATGCCATGGTAGCAATCTGATCAGTTGTCTATATCCAAAAGGAAGATTTAGAAATTATTAAAATTGGGATAACACTTCTGGTTATCTATTTTTTTAAATTGCAACACTCACTGTTCAAATCTATAGGCTGACAAATTTAACACAATCCCAATGAAAATTAGTATTGACTCATGTTCATAATTATTTATTGATTGCTGGATTTTAGTTTCACTTGGGTTTATTTCTATATAACTTCAGACATTTCATTTTCTTACATTAATCCAAATTGGAAACAACCTCCTTCCTACTTTAGGTTTTAGGATTCACACATGATATTCTTTAAACAGAGCTATAGTGGTAAAAAAATGCGAGGAGCCAGAAGTTTGAGAAGCTTTTGGAAATCTCTTATAAAATCTTATTGTTTCTTGCACAGTGATGGATTAAGATGGGAAGTAACATAGGACAGCCATCTTTATGCTTACACAGCAATACTGCAGTGCAGGGCAGAGGAAGCAGCCTTGACTGTTTTCAGTCTTTGTACTAATAACGTCCAATCCATATATTCTTTATTACTTAACTCTCTGCAGTCAAATTCTGATTTTTTTTCTTTTGTTTGCTTTTGTTTTTTCTTGGGAACTCTTTCTTTTTTTTGGGGGGGAGGGGTTGGGGGGTATGTCCCTGCATTATCAAGGAGATCCTGGTAGTTCTCCTTCAACAACCCTGTCCTGTGGGGATTTTTTTTTTCTTTTTATTCCCTTTCCTTCCTTCCTTCCTTCCTTCTGGTTTTCTTTTAGGTGGAATACAAGGTTGTAATAATTATAAATCCTTAGCCTGGGAAGTCTGCTGCTTCTCGGGGGCCCTCATCTGAGACATTGCAGAGAAGATCCCTAAGCTCCTCCAGCCTACAGACCACTATCCTATGCCTCTTATTCATGTGGGCCCCAATGACACGGCTCAGAGTGCTCCCAGCCGGGTCAAGAGGCGCTACAGGGATTTGGGAATGGGGCTAAAGGATCTGGGGGCACAGGTGGTGTTCTCATCAATCCTCCCAGTCTCAGGCTACGGGCTGAGGAGGGAGAGAAGGATCCATGTAGTCAACCAAAGACTGAGGCGCTGGTGTCATCGGGAAGGGTTTGGCTTCCATGACCACAGCTTGCTCTTTGATGAGAGACGCAGCAAGCTGCTGGGAAGAGATGGCCTCCACCTCTCTCCTCTGGAGAGGAGGCTCTTCTCAGCCAGACTGGCAGACCTGCTCCACCAGGCTTTAAACTAAACCCGTTGGTGGATGGGGGAACTACCGCCACTGCTGACCCACTGAGCAACCTTTGCAAAGCCAGCAGGCCAAGGCACTTAAGGGAGCCCACCCTTGCCCCAGCCTTGGTACAATCTGTGGGCAAGGCAAGAGCCCCCAAGGGGACACTTGCCTGCCTGTACACAAATGCCAGGAGCTTGGGGAATAAGCAGAAGGAGCTCATCTTCCTGCTCAATGCAAATAATTATGACATCATAGGGATAATGGAGACCTGGTGGGACTCCGCCCATGACTGGACCTTGGATATAGATGGCTATACTCTGTACAGGAGGGATTGTGTAGATAAAATGGGCGGGGGTGTAGCTCTCTATGTTAAGGAAAGCTACATGTCCCTGCAAGCTGATATTGGTGAACAGTGTGGATGACTGGAGACCCTCTCAGTTAAAATCTGTGGGGAATATGGCACAGGAGACATAACGGTGGGAGTCTACTACAGACCTCCCACCCAAAGTCCTGAGCTTGACCAGGAGTTCACCTGGCAACTGGCTGAGGCTGCATGCTCCAGGACCATGGTTGTCATGGGTGACTTCAATTACCCGGACATCTCGTGGGAGGATCAACCAGCAAAATCCATGCGGTCTCAAAGCTTCCTCTCATGCGTGGATGACCTTTCCCTGACTCAAGAAGTCTATGGGCCAA
>NW_017729032.1:108242095-108242637 GCF_001723915.1 Gavialis gangeticus
TGGAAGAAGGCCAACGTGGTGCCTGTCTTCAAGAAAGGGAGGAAAGTGGATCCGGCTAAGTATACGCTCATCAGCCTGACTTCTATCCCGGGGAAGATCTTAGAAAAGTTTATTAAAGAGGCCATCCTTAATGGACTGGCCGACGCCAACATCATAAGGGATAGCCAGCCAATGACACCAAACTTTGGGGCAAAACATCCACACCAGAAGACAGGCAGCTGATCAAGGCTGACCTGGAAAGGCTCAGCAAATGGGCGGACGAGAACCTGAAGGTGTTTAACACTGAAAAATGCAAGGTTTTCCACCTTGGGAAAAAAAAACTTGCAGCATCCTTATAGGCTCGACAGTGCTATGCTGGCTAGCACTACAGAAGAAAGAGTCTTGGGGGTCATCATTGACCACAAGATGAAAATGAGCCTGCAGTGTGATGCTGCAGCTAGTAAAGCGAACAAAATGCTGGTCTGCATCCATAGATACTTCTCAAGAAAATCCCAGGATGTCCTTCTCCCCCTGTACTTGGCCTTGGTGAGGCCGCAGCTGGA
>NW_017729032.1:108242941-108247116 GCF_001723915.1 Gavialis gangeticus
GTGGTTCAAGCACCTACATTGAACACCTTCAAGAGCAAATTGGATGCTTCTCTTGCTGGGAACCTATGACCCCAGCTGACTTCCTGCCCTTTGGGCGGGGGGCTGGACTCAATGATCTTCCGAGGTCCCTTCCAGCCCTAATGTCTATGAAATCTATGAAATTGTTTGTGGGTGCATCTATATGTGAAATGAATGTGATACAATAAACTCATGAGCAGTTTGTGCCAGACTTAACTGTTTCCAGGCACAGTGTCTACAAGTGAGCCTGGGATAGCAGCTTTTTGAGCTAGGACAGAGCAGGCCCAAGGTTGGCTGGACTGACTGGGTGCAATGTACACCCCCAGTCACTGTCTACATGTGCCTTTCAGTGCAGTAAAATATTCTACCATAAGATAGTATTGTCCTCAACAGTACTATTCTATAGAGGAGTTAGGGTGTTTACTGTGCCTTAATATCAGTGCACGTGTAGACTGTGATGCTTCAGTGCAGCTAATTAGTCTACCCTGCAGTAAAGCACACATGGAAATGCACCTTGTGGTTTCAAACTAGTTCCCAAATGCTGTTCATGTCCATGAAAAACTACTCTGCAAATTGTATATGGTAAATCTTATTCCACTTTAAAATAAGATTCACAAAGATCTACTAACTTTTCCAGACCTGTAAAACAACTAGCCCTTACTTTCTATTGTGGAGCTTTCCTGTCCCTGGAGAGCTTGCAAAGAACTTTGTTTCAGCTACTCAGTTGGTCTAATAAAAGATATCACATGTACTCAAAGAACCTTGCCTATTCTGGATCCCAAAACTTGTAGTTCCCACTAGTCTTGTGAAGGAGCCTACTGAATCCTTTTACCTGCCAAGCAAGGTTATTGCAATGGGTTGAATTAAACCTCTTTAAAACTGAAGATATAACTTCTTCTCTTCATTTTAGATTATTTCCAGAAAATAGAAGGCTATAAAGAACTTGATTTTTTTTCTTCTTCATTTAAATCAGGCACAACAGGCTGACTATGACTTAAGGATATCTGGGTCTAAAATTCCTGATGCTGTGGATAGTAGAAATAATTTTAAAGGAAAAAAAGATGAGACAGAAAGGCATGGAGAGCTTAAAGCTGTAGTCTCCAAAAATAAGTGCAAACGTGCTGTGGCAAACAATACAAGTCAAGACAATGCCTGATGTTTGGAAAAAGGACTGAGGTAAGTTATATAATTTTGTAAGCAGTTCACAGAGAAATATAAGTTTTACAGAAATCCCCAGTAGCCCCATAATCCCCAGTTTATTATTTTGGCACTATTTCTCAGAAAACCACTAAAGCCCCTATTAAAAGCTATGGATGCCAAATTCAATTCACATATAACACTATTTAACTTACAAATTTGCACCTGTGAATCATGGGTTGTTACCTTCTGATATGTTCCTCTATGGAAAACTGAAAACAAGAATGATTTTCCTTCTCATAAACAATGAGAACTCACTGCACACAGGTGGGACAAAAAGCAAAACAAACAAATAAATATCTGGAAAGGGGAATAGGAGTTGCCAACAGCTATGAAACTGTATGAAGAGCACTCCCAAGTTGCCCTAAATACATTTTTCCCATGGTGATGTTCAAGTAACGGAAACTGGTGGATGCAGCTGATATGTACTTTCTTTTTTGTTTGGAAAACACTTTAAAAATTCTATCAACAATTTCTCTTTCTTTATAAATAGCCTGCAAGACCTCACATTTATGGTTCAAGTCTAAAGAGAAAAGAAAATAACAGTCTCTCAGATTGCAATATTTTATCTCTTCCCAAACCTCAATTATCACCAGTTAGATAAATACCTGACAAGCCATGTTCATGTGGTTCTTTGATTTATGGACACTGTGGGCTAGATTCCACCTGTGTGATGGCCAGAACCAGAAGGGTTAGCAAGCAAGTTATAACATAAAGAAATCTGCTTTTTGAAGATATTTAAAATAGAGCTTATGAAACTGTTTTTTGTCTGTCTAGAGTATAACCCACAAGAATTATATATAGCTTTTTACACTGATCTTGAAACAGCATGACTTTTAAAAAGCAGAACTAAAGAATATGACTACAGACTTAGCGGATTTAATAATTTTGTTTTTCTTAGAGTCATTAAAATATAACGAATGTAATCACAAGGTATAATTAACATAGCAGGTTGAATTTAGGTGGAGACATGTTAATCTCAGACCCCAAAGTGATGTGGTGGGATTTGCTTATGAGGGAAACCAAAGCTTGTGCAGAAACTTATTGTAATGATTTCTAACACCTTTTAACCCCATAGGATAACAGCTATAGAATAAGATTATGAATCTCTATATAGCCAACAAATTAGCATAGACAAGATATAAAAGAGCACGCACATTAAGTAACCCGCAGGAAGGATGGAACAGAAGGGTCATTGCTGTCCCATGCCCCCAGATCTGTTACTCCCTGTGTGAGTGAGGACCAAATCCTGACTGAGGGACCTTCCCCCAGTTCTCCTTCTGACAGCGTGGATCAGGGACGCCTGACTTTGCTGACTCAACTTAACGTGTATTTGACTGAGGGACTATCGATAAGTTACTAACCAAGTGGGAACTCTTGGTTGATTTCTCTATCTGTTTTTATTATCACTGTCAATGTTAACTTGTATTGTTATGTTGTCTGTTTATTAGCTTAACCTTTTTTACTAACTGTCATGTGTGTAAACTATATCTTTTGTTGTTATAAGTAAAATTCATTCTTTTTTATAAGTGAAACTTGTCATTGGTTTCCTCCCAACATCATCTCCTCAGTCCCGAACCAAAAACCCAGTGGCTAATAAAGCTGCAGTGCTCGGTCACTCTGCAACTAAATTGATATACTCACAGTGCCCAGCTGGCCTGTGACAACCTGTTATTTGCATAAGTACACTTCAGTCCCTAAGTGTCTATCTATTTCATTCTGCTCAAGTCCCTGAAAAACATTCCATTCAAAAGATGGAGTATTTTATTACTGGTTCCTCTTAGTTTTCCTGCTAAAACTGCTCCACCTTGCATGGGATACTTAAGTAGTAATTTGAACAAGGACTGGGACCCAAGTAGCTCACCTTGTTGATGAATACCTTAAACAATGGACTGTTTGCTAAAAGATGAGAGTGGTGGCTGTTGTTGCAGTCTTCTCCATTAAAACTTTTGTGAATCTAGCCTTTTGTTTCCTTTTGCTTTCATTACACGTGCCCAAGAATGAAAAATGTATTTCCATGCAAGATTTTTTCCCATTTTTTCCCTTGCGATGGAGGAGAAACTTATTATTGCAGTTTGGCAACTCAACAATAAGTGGAAAGATCAGTTCAGATCTGCCCCAAAAAATATATATTTTTTGCACAGCATTACTCCTAATGCCTCTCCTTCAAATTGATGTCATTCTGGTCCCATCTTTCCACCCAGATCTCACCTATTACTAATGCCTGCTTCTGTCTCTTGAATAGAGACAATTCTATCTTTTTATAATTATCATCTCACTAAAGGCAGATCCTGTCAGACCAACCTGGTGGCCTTCTATGACCAGGTCACCAAATCCTTAGATGCAGGGGTAGTAGTGGACATAATCTTTCTGGACTTTAGGAAGGCCTTCGACACTGTCTCTCACCCCGTTCTCATTAAAAAACTGGGGGACTGTGGTGTCGACACCTACACAGTCAAATGGGTCGCCAACTGGCTGGAGGGCCACACCCAGGGAGTGGTAGTGGATGGTTCATTTTTGACTTGGAGGCATGTGGGCAGTGGGGTTTTGCAGGGCTCGGTCCTCAGGCCCACACTGTTCAACATCTTCATCAGTGACTTGGATGAGGGGGTAAAAAGCACCCTGTTCAAACTTGCTGATGACACTAAGATGTGGGGCGATGTGGGCATGCAAGAAGCAAGAAATAGGCAACAATCAGACCTAGACAGGTTACAGGGGTGGGCAGATGAGAATAGGATGTGATTCAACACTGACAAGTGCAAGGTGATGCACCTGGGGAGGAAGAACCAGCACCATACCTACAGGCTGGGAAACTCCCTTCTCTTCAGTGCAGAGGCAGAAAAAGATCTTGGAGTCATCATTGATGCCAAGATGAACATGGGCTGGCAGTGTGGGGATGCAGTCAGAAAGGCCAACCGCACCTTGTCATGCATCCTCAGATGCATCTCGAGCAGGTCCAA
>NW_017729032.1:108247286-108257166 GCF_001723915.1 Gavialis gangeticus
TTCCGACCCTACTAACTATGAAACTATGAAACTATAAGCCCAGGGCTACAATCTAATCACTATTATATCCACTTCCTTTTCTACCTTTCTTCTTCTCACTACTTTTTCCCTCACTACCTCAACTGTTGCATGGTCAGATACATTGGAATTCCAAAGTAGTCATAACTCTGGGTGTGCAAAACAGAGCCAGGAAGAGATCACACAATTCCCTACATAATGTAAACAAACAAATAAATACATAAATAAATAAAATCTATTTTAGCAGAGTAACGCAATGCCAAGGGAAAGGATACCTTTTTAATTTGAGTTATTACAAGTCTAGAGAAAATGGCCACTAAAAAAAGTGGTGGGGAGGGATAAAGAGGATGAAGCAGATACCATATGCCACAGTAAAACAATTGCAAGCCTCATCCAGGAAAAAGTCTATTTTGGATTGCAAATCAGATTCAACATGATTGCATAGCTTAACGTGGCTAACAACTTCTGTACCTGAGACACCGTTTCTCCAACTTACTTTTGTAGGAGAGGTATTTGAGGTAAGGAACTGTTAGTAAAAGTTGGAAAGAATTATAGGTTATTTCCTGTTAGTACTTTAGTTTTTTTCAAATTTGTTCTCAAGCTTGATTTAAAGAGGCCTCCATTTGATGACCTTCAAGGTATACTATAAAGGTTATATGTTTCTCTTCAGAAATTTGAATCGGTGGCATGTTGGTTAATTATTGGAACAAGATTGTGATTTTCATGTACCAATTACCTGGGCTTTTCATTATAGGTTATACTGAATAGTACTGCTGCATTTTACTTACGTTGAGTGTAGTTTTTGATTAAGGTATTTTTAAGTTATGATGAGGGTGCCTAGTGCTTCTGCATTAAATAAAGAGGTATGTTTTGTATTTGTATTTTTGTTTCTGTCTGAATGTTTTGGCTACAAAGTACCAACTCTTGTGGTCATCATCAATTCTAGTTTATTGGACAGGATGTGAAGTTACCAATAAAATCATAAATGCAAACTTTGAGTTATGAGAGGTACTGGTGACCTCAACACATACACACAAACAGACACATACATGCACTCACTCATTCAAACCCATGTCATTTAAATCCATGTAGTATAGTGTATAGTAGCTGCTGTCATGATTGTGAGAGCACTGGTGTCAGTATATCTACCTATCTGAGGCTCTGGAGTCTGCTGTTGATTGTCAGCTTCTTTCAAGATGATGTCTTCTCCAGAAGGGGGTCACCTGCTTGTCCTTTTGTCTTAGTAGGTCAGGTGCTCGATGCAGGGCATCACTGAGGGTCATGCTTCACTGCCTTTTATCCCTTGCTGGCAGACTTGTGTGATCCCCCAGCATCATCTTGGCTACCCAATCTGGAGGTCACTGTCCCACGTGAGTCTTGAGTAGTGCATGACAGCTGTCTGTTACAGTCACTGGGGGTTCCACCCCATGGTGTAGTATTGGGAGTCCACCCTTGACTTAATTAACTCAATGGCTGTATTGTCACGGGTTACAGAAATAGTGGATAGGGTGAGTGCTCAGTTCCAGGAATCAGGTCCTTGACTTGAGTAGCCTAAAACAGCCTGTAGAGTAGAGTTTTGTAATGGTAAGTTCCTCTAACTACAGTATTGTCAATTAACAACCAAAGGTTCATGCTTTGTCATTTCATTACCTACTGATCACCATACATACTCTCATTCACTTAAGGGACTAGCCCTGCATAGCAGATTTTATCACTTTACAATTACAATTTCAATGCAATTTTTTAACAATGGTCCGGAGTGTAACATCATTCTACAGGGAGGACATTCCTTAAGGGTTTAAAAGTATAAAAAATAAAATGCCATGATAAAATGAGACAGATGAAATATAAAAACGCACCGTGAGAAATATATAAAAATGCAATGTGAGTAAGCGAGGATTAAAGGCTACTGGGGACAGTGAGTGAGTTAGGTTAGTACCAGGATGTATTTATAGTCTTTGAAGTGTATATTTAGTTCTTTTGTTTTCTTTAGTGACACTAAGCTTAATTGATATGTAGTTGTAGTTTCTAGGTTTCTCCTATAGAAAGCCACTTCAGCTTTCTGGCTTGCTCTGAACCTTGTCACATCCATGCAATGAGTCTCTGCCAATACTCAGAAGGAAAAAGAAATGCACAGAATGGGGGTTGCTTGCAAGAAGGGGATTCTTGTTACAAATGTATGTGCATTAAATGATATAAGTGGAGTCTAATTCAGGTAAATAGGAAATACTAAAAACTAACCACCGGTTGCTTGTAGCTTGTTATTTCAGTCCCTTCCTGATTAGATATCTGTACTAACAATCATTAGTTATACACAACAAATGATTTTTAAAATGACCTGAAGGCAACACAGAGATGGGCAAGGCATCATTCCCTAATAGTATTTACTCAGGGAGGTCAGACAGTTATTGTGAATATTAAAGCTATGATTGCCAGAAAGAGGAGAGTAGAGTTGACTAAAGGGCTTCTATAAACTAAACCTAAAAGCTGTCATGGGTTAAAAGCCAGAATTACAAGAACTGCTAACAGAATTCTATGCTACTTTAGACTGAACTTAAATATTGAAGAGCATTTCTTTAGGAAGAAAATCAACCTAAATATGCCACATCTCTTTTGGTTTTCTTGTTTCTTATTAATAGTCACTTTTATGAAAACCTTTTATGAATTCTTTTGCTTCATAAAAAATATTTTTTTCTCCTTTTTCTTCCTCTAACTGAAATCCTCCTCTGTTGGTGCCATCACAGTCATTGGTAGGTGACAATTTGATGTCACAAAAGGGAGTCCAAATAGGGCATATGGCGAGAAAGCAGATACCTGCTTTAAAATAAAAATCCTAAGTGTCTACTGAGGGGAAGAAGGGAATGGGAAGGGATCCACGAAAAAGAGAGAAGAAATCTGTGGTAGCTGTTTTGCAAAGGTCAGATGATGGTATGTGACAAAAGTAGATGCATTAATGGATTTTCAGGGACCCTAAAAGGGGGAAATAGAATCATGCTTAGATACCTCAGTCCACTTAGATGTCCAGGAGGTGGAACAGGGTCTGTTTGAAAGTATTTTTTCAAATGGATAATTGACAATAGTTATCCATTTACACCAGCTGGGTAGCTAAATGCATCTTAGTCAAAGTAACTAAACTGCATCTAATTTATTGGGTGTAACACTACTGGTGCCTCTTTTATATGTCATCTGTGGCTAGCCATGGAAAGTCAGCCTCAAAAGAACTTAAAGTGATGTATTTTTTTAAAAAGTAAAATCTCTATCCTATCTGAAACTTGAAACCAAGTCTTGCACATTGCAAGCAAATTCCCAAAAAGATATTGCCTCTACTGCACTGACTACTTTTGCTTTTTAGACCTACATGGCTACGGCCTTTATCTCTAAAGCAAATTTCCAAACCACTTAGTTAATCTGGGGTCAAGCTTTTGTCTCTTTACAAAACAAACAAACAAAAACAAAACCACAACAGCAACAAATGTGAGAGACTGAATGCATTGCTGTTTTTTTGCCATTGGTTAAATTATGCAGTCCCAGGATAACCATTTAGACATACTATGTGATGTCTCTCCCTCCCCCAACCCAAGTATGGAATTCCTGGTCATGGTTAGTGTTGGAAGAAAGGACTTGAAAACCTGTAGGTGTCACTTAGCCCATTTTAGGATTAGGTCTCTTGAAGTGGCTAGATATTCAGGAATCGGTTCAAGGGAGAAGAATTATTTTATAATTATTATATGTTATAACCAGGGATACTGGTATTCTCTGATAAAAAAAAAAAATCCCCAGTTTTTGGATTAAAAAGAAGTAACCCAAAATCCACATTTTCTGTGATTAAAATGAAGCACCGCATTTTTCTGTGATTAAAGATATTATATATATATATATAGTGATGATTCATTTTAATCATAGAAAAAATTTGGATTTTGGGTTACTTCTTTTAATCTGAAAATTGGGGATATTTTTTTTATCAGCGAAAACCAGGATCCCTGCTGATGAGGCCTATTGACAGACTGTCCTGCAGCATGGACATGTGTTTCCATGTGGGGAAACCACCCTTCGGGCAGATGACAGCTGCTATTAAAACTCCCCTCAGTCATCTGTTCTCCTGACTAAATAAGCCCAGTTCCCTCCAGCTGCAGCCTCAGCAGTGCCCAATATAGAGGCAGAATCACTTCCCTCAATCTACTGACAACACTCCTACTAATGCAGTCCAGTATGCTGTTGGCTTTCTTCTCAACAAGGGCACACTGTTGGCTCATATTCAGCTTATTATCACCTGAAAACCCTAGGTCCTTTCCTACAGAGCTGCTGCTTAGCAGGTTGGTTCCCAGCCTGTACCACTGCATGGCATTTTACCATCCTAAGTGCAGGACTTTGCACTTGTCCTTGCTGAACCACATGGAATTTCGTTTTGGCCAATCCTCCAATTTTTTCTAGGTCTCTCTGAATCTTACCCCTACCCTCCATTGTATCTATTGCTCTCCCCAAATTAGTTTCATTCACAAACTTTCTGAGGGTGAATTCCATCCTATCTTGCAGATCATTGATGAAGATATTGAACAGAAACAGACCCCCTAGGGCACTTCACTTGATACCAGTTGACAAATAGACATTTCAAGTCCAGTAATCTTACAGATTTTTATTCCCAGGCATCTCACATATTTCACAGAAACAAATTTGAAACTGTTCTCTTAAGAAATACTTTCATAGTTTAACAGAAGGTTGCTATTTTATTTAAGTTTTTCAACTGGTGAGAATTTATGATATTTTAAATCAAGCACTATTTAATCTAAAGGTGACACTCTTAAGTGAATTAATTGTCTTTGGAGTATTAAAAACCAGGTGGCATGAAGATATGGGAGATTTTCAGTGTATTCCCATGATGTCTCTGACCATGGCAAGCATCGTTACCTTGAAAACATACCCCATTCAGTTGCTGCTCTTCCATAATGAAAAGAAAGGTTGCTTCTGCTTGTGCCCAGCACCACTTTTGAATGATCATTCTTTGGTGCATTTATATGTATAGTGGAGCTTGAATGATGTCTACCTTGACTCTTTTGTCAATTGGTGCATACAACATAGGGGCAAGTTGGCAGTAAGGATGTTCAAAATGGCATTTCCCCATAGTCAGGGGTGCTGTACACATGCTTAAAGTAACCCTCATGACATCTTACTCTTTATTACCTTCAAGCCCTGCACTTGAAAGCTTGTCTAACTTCATCCTAACTACATAGTTGTTCCAATAAAATATATTAACCTTAGAAATCCTTCTCATATTACCTTCAGTTCAATATTTGAGTCTGCTTTAAAAAAGTACTCAGGCTTTGACACATTTTGGAAAGTATCCTGCAATGTACTGTATGGAGGTCTGTCTATCTGTTTGCACCACATTGCAGGATCCAGTTTTTAATGAAATTGGTATTTGGGGGAGCATGATGCATTTGTGCATGTGATTTTCTTTTCTTTTTCATCTCTTATGAATGTGGTCAGGAGGAATTGTTTCTGGTTTTAGTTTTATTTAACATTTTTCATAGCGCCTTCCCTCACCCCCAAGTAAGGTTTCACAAACCAATCCCAAAAGCAGAAATGATGTATGGTTTCACAGCATATCATTCAGTGGTATTTGTCCCACATTTGATTCAACTACCCTCATGTTTTGATCTCATTCAAAAACTAACTATGAGCTACATTCATTTTTTATTTCTAGATCATGTTATTATGTATGCATCTTTGCAATTTTGTGACACCACTTAATCTAAAGGCTCTTTTTAAATGTCTTTATGATGATTTAAAGGTAACCTGTAACATTACTCCAAGTCTCACCTGAGGTTCACAGATTCACAGAAGTGTAGGGCTGGAAGGGACCTCATGAGATCATTGGGTTCAGCCCCCCTGCTCTGGGAAGGAAAGATTGGGGTCAAATAACCCCAGCAAGGTGTGCATGCAGTCTCCTTTTAAAGATCTCCAAGGTAGGTGCCTGCAGCACCCCCGCTGTGAGATGAGGAGTCATTTTAGGGACATAACTTTGTCTAGTCCTTCAGATAAGAAGTAAAACACTGGGGAGAGATTTGAGGCTCTAGTAGCAGCCTAGAGAGATTCTAGAAGCAACAGCAGGGTTTGTAGCAGTTGTTTTTTGTGGGGGGGGCGGGAAAATGTTCAGATGGGTGACCAAGTGCTGGAACAAATACATTTTATGCTGTGAATTGACATTAAGTCTTTATATTATTGTGTAGCTCCTGATTAGGAAGTGCTATGAGCAGTGTGAAGACAGATTCATTGGTCCTGAGTCTAAAGAGAAACTTCAGTAATTCTAAAAGAATCCCTGGCCCAAATAGTATCTAGAGAAGATGGATCCTGCTCCATTCTGAAATGGAGAGTTGGTGACAAAATAGTGTAGGGGTAGAGGTGGGTTTAAAATAAGAGATTTCCATTAGAACCATTCTCACTAAAAATGGATACCAATCTTTATTTTTTTTTTATTTTAGGACTAGTTCATGTCCAATGTCTACTTCATAAGTAAGACAAATAAATAAGAAAACAAACAACCCCCCCTTCAAATTTTGCATACCATTGTACTATGTACTAAGAAAATGTCAAGTAATCAGGGCCCATTTTCATATTATTCAGATTGTCCTTTTGTCCTCACTTCTACACAACATCTTCCCTGAATTACTGGAAAATGTATCTTCTGTGTCTTTCTTTTATTAAGGATTTATTTTTTTCCCGGCACTTAAGAAGGTCAGGGAACTGATTTGAAGGACTCAGGCTCAATACCTACAGCAGTGTACAAAGTCATGATTCCTTCATATTTCTTATAAGCTTAAAAACCTTTACAGTTATAACCAGCCTCAATTAGGCTTGAAATTGAAATTTCCATTGGGAGAATAAAGATCTCATAGGAAACCGATGCACTTCAATAGTTTGGATTCATTTTGCCCAATATACAGTAGTCAGACTGCTTTTTTTTTTTAAGTGACAGGCTCAGTTTGAAGGATTCTTTAGTTTTTTGAAAGATAGTTCATGAAAAGTATGTGATGACTCTAAATAGTTTGAAATAGGGTCTATATTCAGTGTACCCATGACAAAATTCATCCCTATGAAGAGCTACAGCACAAACCTGCATGCCACTTAATATCCCTTAAAATTCCACTGGAATACTTAGGTTGGTTATAGTAGATTTCCTGGAGCACAAATATGATTTTGTGCCTGGTCTGAGATCTGGTCCTTGGGATGGGTGAAGTGGCTGACCAGCCAGGGTGTCAAGGCCAGGAGGGGCACCACACAGGCACCATGAGCATCAGATAGCAGTGCTGCCCTGGGGTGCTGCTTGGGGAAGGGCTGCCCAGAGTTCCACATGCAGAAGTGGGAGTGGCAGCAGCACCTGCTCCTCCCCAGTTGGGGCAGTATGGGGCAGGGCAGTGTATGCAAGGAGTCCTGGGCTGGGGCCAGTGGCCTCTGGAAGGGAGCAGAGGAAGGCTCCTAGACTGGGTGTCTTTAAGAGGAGGTTAGATGTACACCTTGCTGGGGTTGTTTGACCCCAGTACTCTTCCCTGCCAAGGCAAGGGGTTGGACTCGATGATCTGCTCAGGTCCCTTCCGACCCTAGAAACTATGAAATTATGAAACTATGAAGGTTCTGGACAAGCATAGGTGATACATAGGTGGAACATGGGGGGGCAGGTGCCCCTCCTGAGAGTGCTGGTGGCCCCCCAACAGTGAGTGCTCCAGCTGGTAGGGGGGCACAGACTGCCCCCCCCCCTGGAATTGGTTGCTGGCTAGCCACTGCCCCTCCCTCTCAGTCATGCCCCACTGGTGTTCCCACACACTCAGGAGGCATCAGTCACCCATGTAGCTTAGTCTTACTTACCATGGCTTATTGCATGTTGGATCCTAGAGGAGTTTCATGGTGACTGCCAGGCACTGAAGCCCTCCATGCCAGTACTCACTAGCCTCTCACCACGGGCTCCTGTTCCCCCTGCTTGGACTCCAGGGAGCTGCAGCTGCTGGTCCTTGCCATATACAGATGCCCTGCTGAGCTCCCTGGCCCATCAGACAGAGCCTATCTGCAGCTGGGAAGCAGTGCCAATGTCTTGGGGGGTGGCACTAGGGGAGGTGCTGGGGGACACACCAAAGTATAAGTTTGTCCAGTGCACCATTTTCCCTAAGGCTAGCTCTGCCTGGCTCTGCCTAAGTCAGTCAGGTTAGGGTCTCATGCCATATATTTACGCACAGTGCCATAGAAATGAACTTTGGTGTCCAGGGCAAAGCCCTCAGTGGTAGCCCACACTCACCTGTGCACAGATCTGGGGGCATTCCAGCCCCCGCCCCTCATGCTTGCCTGGGAGAGCACACAGCAGTGGAAGCCTCTTCCCCCATTCCTGTGCCCCCCCTACATGAGCCACTTGTGGCACTGTCCTGCTCCCCACCCCAGCTGTACAGCACCTGTTGGCACCCCTTCATTTTGGTGCCCGGGGCAGCCACCCTGCTTGCCCCCACCCTGTTGCTACTGCTCTGTTTATACATGTGAGTTGTCCCATTGACCTCTATAGGACTACACAGTAACTCAGAGTTAGACAGAAATTTCAACAGCTTGCTATAGCTTCTTTTCACTTCTTATGACATGGATGACTCTTAAGTATTCTATTAATATACTCTGCATACACTGCAAATATGATTTTGAAAATGTATCTGTGCAGTTGGATAAAACTGCTATGTTAACTGCTGGCAACAGGAAGAAAAAACAAAGAAATAACAACTTCAAATGAACAAGTGAGGTATTCTATGATTATTCAGAATGGGAAAAGAGGTCAGCAGTGACCGAAATGACAGGAGTGCTCCTATTCCTAGGACATGTGTACCAAATAAAAGCAAATAAAATTAAGTGGTGACTTGAATAATTCATATAAAGAATTGTAACCTGAAAAGCTACAGCCTAGGATATGGAGGAGGTCAGAGCAAACAAGCATGATGATTTTTCTGGCCTTATTTTGGCATGCCTAACTCTTAGGCCTTGAACATGGAATACAAACCCATTATTAGATTATTAAGTGCCCCTATCACATAGGGACAGCCAGAACATTGAGTAGAAGGACAGTACATTTAGCCAAAAAGGAAACTGAAAGTGGGGGAGGTAAGATCATGTTTTATTTTTTAAATGCTCTCCTGTTCTGAGTTTTTGTTGTAGCTATGTCGGTCTAAGGAAATAGGCAGGAAAGGTTCTTTGGGTAGATGTGATATAGATGTGTTCAAGTCAGCAGGTCCAGATGCTCTCCATCCCAGGGTGTTGAGGGAGCTAGCTGGGGTTATTGCAGGGTCCTTGGCATGGCTTTACGAGCGCTCGTGGTGCTTGGGCCAGGTGCCAGATGATTGGAAGATAGCTAATGTGGTCCCCATCTTCAAAAAAGGGAAGAGAGAGGACCCAGGCAACTACAGGCCTGTCAGTCTTACCTCAATCCTAGGGAAACTCTTTGAGAAGATCCTCAAGGAGCACATCTGTGATGGGCCGGCTTCAGGGATGATGCTCAAGAGCAACCAGCACGGTTTCATTAGGGACAGGTCACATCAGACCAACCTGATTGCCTTTTATGATCAGGTCACAAAGACAATGGATGCAGGTGTCGCCATGGACATAGTCTTTCTGGACTTCAGCAGGGCCTTTGACACCATCTCCCACCCCATCCTCATTAAAAAACTAGGTGACTGTGGCATTGGTGCCTACACAGTCAGATGGATTGCAGATTGGCTGAAGGGTCATACTCAGAGGGTGGTCGTGGACAGGTCATATTCAACCTGGGGGGAAGTGGGCAGTGGAGTCCCCCAGGGCTCGGTCCTGGGGCCTGTGCTGTTCAATTTCTTCATCAGCAATTTGG
>NW_017729032.1:108262166-108263761 GCF_001723915.1 Gavialis gangeticus
TTCTGACCCTACTTCTATGATTCTATATTTTATTAGACCAACTGAGTAGTTGGAAAAAAATGTTTTTTGCAAGCTTTCGGGTGTAATCACCCTTCTTCAGGCATAAGAAGTCTCTGCTGTTCTGAGACTCCAAGGAATGAAAGAAGCTCCTATTCTGACTTCAGGATTCACATCCCAGTACCCTGTTCTGGTCTAAGTTGTCTAGAGGAATAAATGCTGTTACTCCACAATTATGTAAGTAGCCTAGTGGGTAGAGAACTTGAAAATGGAAAACCTTGGTATAGTGTTCCTCCCTTTGTATTTGAGATAATTTAATCCACATCTCCCATGCCCCCAAACCTGGCTATTGGTTGTTTTTCATAAAGCTATGTCAGCAAAGAATACAAGATTAATGAGGGTATGTGGAAGAGAGAAAGCATACATGCAAAGGAATAACTGAGCATGGAAGTGAAGTTTATAGAAAACTTGGGATAAAAAGATGATGGTTCTAAGAAAATGAAAGCCTGAGAACAGCAAAGCAAAGACAGAAAACTTCAAAAGGGTATATTTCAAACAAATATCTTACAAATAATAGGCAAGTTCCCATGGACAGACAGATTGAAGGATAAAGGTGTCCAAGAGACCTGGCAGTACCTAAAAGACATTGTTTCAAAGGCTGAGCACAAAGCTATTCTAATAGAGTGGAAAGATAAGCAAAACCACAGGTGAACAATGTGGCTATACAATGTGGCCATACATCTTAGCTGCCTCAGAATCAAAAAGAAAATTACGGTCCATTTAAAAAATGCTATGGTATCTCCATTGTCTTCAAACTAAGCATATTTAGTTCTCTTCACCTCTCCTCATACAGCTTTCATTCCATTTATCATGCCAGTTGTTTACCCTTAGATACTTCCCAGATTCTCTATATCCTGCTTAAAAAGTGGAGTCTATTACTGCACGCAGTGCTGTTGTCATTCTGTTTATGCTTAGTGCTTTCCATGTGTTCTACAATCATCTACTGCAACATGAGCTACAGCCTTGCTGCATGCAGTACAGAACAGCACAGTACTGTCATTGTGAAATGTATCCTTGCTAGACTGAGCAACATGGTCTTTAAAGGTGACTTTTGAACTCTTTGGCATCTTTCCTAGATTTGAGTGTGATGTCCGGAGGCTGAAGTAAAATATGAGATGCATCCAAACACAAGCTCTGATATGTGGGGACCAACTCGATTCATGAATTCATGCTTCCCTTTTTTCAAGGGAAGCACAAAATCAAGTGTTTTCCATGAAAAACAAAAGCAAGCCCCATGATTTTGTTGGGGTTGGGGGGAAAAAAAGGACTTCCCTGTTCCAAGTGGAAAAGGTGGGAAGCCTTCCCACTGTAAAGCAAATTGTGTCAAGACCTACCGAAGCCTTGGAATGGGGGCAGGGGCCTGGGGGCAACACAGGACTGCCAGGCTGCTATGTGCCAGCTGGCACTGACTGTGGGGCTCACCCCTGTGCAATCCCTCAGCAGCTGCTGTGAGACCCCAGGCATAGGCCATGCCCCCACTGCAGAGGAAGGCAACCCCCCCCACCACCAATGTGACAGGGGAAAGTTTCATTCTTTAC
>NW_017729032.1:108268761-108272601 GCF_001723915.1 Gavialis gangeticus
AAGACCTACTGAAGCCTTGGAATGGGGGCAGGGGCCTGGGGGCAACACAGGACTGCCAGGCTGCTATGTGCCAGCTGGCACTGACTGTGGGGCTCACCCCTGTGCAATCCCTCAGCAGCTGCTGTGAGACCCCAGGCATAGGCCATGCCCCCACTGCAGAGGAAGGCAACCCCCCCCACCACCAATGTGACAGGGGAAAGTTTCATTCTTTACCTTGATGCAGCATTGGTCTGACCCTGAGCAGATGGGGCAAGACCCTGTAGCAAGGAACCTCAAGGGCTGGGTCTCAGAAAGAGTATTGGCACATCCCTGACTGGTGGCTGAGCAACCTCTTCCTGAAAACCTCCGGTGCTGCAGAGTTCATAGCTACCTTGGGTGTCTGTTCCCCTGTCCCCTGCTCTAACTGGGAGACAGTAACAGCAACCTCCTGGCTGCTTCTGGCTTTCTTCCTCGGCTCTTGGGAGAGAAGGGAAAAAAAAAAAAATATAGCATCCTCCCAGGAACTGCTGGCTTTCTCCCGTGGCTATGGAGAAAGAAAAAGAAAAAAATATATAGAAGCAGCAGTCTCCCACTGCTCACTTCTCCCCCTACCCTTGAGGGATAAAGAATTTTTAAAAAGCCTTGTGGCTCTGCTCTCCCCAGCCTACCCACCCCCTGTGCGGTGCACACACACCATCCGCATTGGCTTAACCAGGCTAGGGCACCTGGGTGCAGCAACAGCAGAATGGAGCCTGGGGCCATGACAACCCTGCAAAATTAAGCCTGTCCCTTCCAATTGCCTGGCTTAGGAGCCCTGAGCTGGTTGATTGGGTCTTAGAGGGCTCCACCACCACCATGTGTTTCCTCCGCCACCCCATGTGGCTGAAGCTGCCTACCTGCACACTCCTGCCATCCTCCACTACCAGCCATGCTGGCTTTGCAAGCAGCCACCCCAACCCCTCTCCCCTGCCCTAGCCCACCCTGCCAGGTCTCCCCCCAGCCCTGGTGATGTGATCCACACCTGACCCACTGAGCTTCCCCCAGCCCTGCTGATGTCCCTTATTTCTGACCCAAAGACCCCTCCCACCCTCAGACCTGCTGCAGGGAACCCCCAGATGCTCTCCACCACCAGGCCCCAGCCCCTCAGGCCCTACTTACCAGAAAAGCTGCAGAAGACAAAATGAGTTTGAACCAGCCCTGGCAGACCCCATTCTCACCTCCATCCCTCCCTTCTCCAGACAGAGCTTAGGGTCTTGCACCTTTTTGTCAAGCAGCTCATTACAGGCTGGAACCAGCTGTTTACAAATAAGGAATCCCACAGTTTCCCATTTCAAAGTGGAAAATCCATATTTTTTCTCCTTTAAAGGAGAAATCTGTGGTTTTTTTGCAGAAAACAGAAACCTTGAATCTCTGGTCATCATTTCCCCTCTATCTGGCACTGGTGAAGCCGTATCTGGAGTATTGTGTCCAGTTTTGCAACCCCCCCCAATACATATTTGGATAACTTCTTGATTTCCTTCTTTATGTTGCAATATGATATACATCATTCTAATATAATAAAGGGCTTAGTCTGTAATGCTTTTGTGCAACTGTGCATGTAGCACCAAGAGGGCTGGCAGTGATTGGTTGCAGAGGCTCTGCCTCCTCAGGCAGGACGGGAACTGCTGCTGCCTCAGGCAGGAGGAGGCAGATGTAGGTGGGCAGGGGGCAGGGAGCCACCACTGCCACTGCTGCCTCAGGTGGAGGGAAGACCCACTGCTCTGCAGAAGAAAGAGGAGGCAGAGGCAGGTGTGCCGATGTGGGGAGGGAAGGCTGAGGGAAGCCCCACTGCTCCACAGGAGGAGGTGAAGGTGGGTGGGTTGTGGGGAGGAAGCCACTCCTGCTGCTGCTTCCTCAGGTGGAAGGAAGCCCCGTTGCTCTGCGGAAGTAGATGGAGGCAGAGAGGGTGGGGGGAGGGAGCTGCCACACCAAAGGCTGGAGGAGGAGGTGGCGGTGGCAGAGGGACTGTTTACATGGCCAGTCCCAAAAGGTGAGCAGAGGGTTGGGGGAGCATGTAAACACTCCCTTAAATACTCCATCACAGGGGAGAGGGCAGGTGACAATTGAGTGGACAGCCTGGGCTGTGTGGGCTAAAATTTGAGCCACCTTGGGGAAGTTTGTGGTGGCAGTGAACACACCCCAGCCAACCAAGCAGTGGGGCTTTGCCACATCTCCCTGCCTGAGAGCAAAGCAGGGGGTTATAATGGCAGCACTCCCTTGCTGCCCGTCTCCGATGCCCCCCAGAACAGCCAGCAGGGAGGAGAAGGCACGGGGGGGAGGGGAAGAGGGAGGGGAGGTGGGGAGAAGTCCTTCTGCAAGGTGAAGGTGGGTGGGGAGAGGGATCCCCTGTGCTGGAGACTGAAGGAGGAGGCGGTGGCAGATGAGGGAGTCTTTATATGGCCAGCCCCAAAGGGTAAGCGAGAGTTGGGGGGGGCATGTAAACACTCTCTGAAATCCATAATTCTTCATGGCCAATTAGCTATTTTGTTATATTTACGGAAATATTTTCTCACTCATTTTTGTGTTCCTAAATATGCTGAGTCAGATGATAAATATTTTTGCCTTTTTTCAGATTTAAAATGTATACCTTTTTGAGATACCCAAACAGAGTAAAACAACCTGAATAAAATTACTGTTGTCTTCATCAAAATATGATTATGAGAAAAAACAATATTAAAACCCAAAGATTAACCTACCAACCCCTCATATCTCAGTTCCTAGTATGGTATCACATTCGAAGGGCCCAGAGAAAAGAATTAACCCCAGGATATCTTGTTTTGTAAATATTTTAAATTAAAAACTAGATAAAACCCACAAAACATTTGTGATTAAAAATTTTGATTGCAAAAGTATTTCTTTAAATACAGGATTTTATCCTTCAACTGAATACTTTAATGGAATCAAAAGTTCTCACCCTCAAAAAGGCTATATAAAACTGTCCATGTGTAAACACAGGCTTAGGAATATAAATACATACTTTGTCAAATGTCTGACCTTGTCTCTTGTTTATTGTCATAGAATAAGAGGGTCCTTGTACATATGACTAAGGGCCCTTGTACACATGAGGAAATTTCCCCTTTTGGTGGTTTACTTGCCCTATTTAATTGCATAACAGTGTACACGCTCAGTGGAATGTTAAGATTATATTTTGCAACAGTGTACATGTTTGGCACTGTATTTCAATTTAAATGACTTTTTAACATAGCAAACAAAAACACATCCCATGTATTTTAGTTTTTTATGCAACAAATTACAGGGATATTCCTCATGTGTACAAGGGCCCTATCCTGAGAGGGTGGCGGGAATGGTGCATAGGGTATTGGAAGCCCAGGCATGTTCAGGGAAGCTTGAGCTTGGTGGGCTTCCAATATCCTGTGCACCATCCCCACCACCTTCTCTGGCTGCCAGCATGCCCAGCCACCCTTCTGCCACCTTCCCAAGGCAGCCAGCCCATTCCTAGGCAGTGCCAAGTTTCATAGTTTCATAGTTTCTAGGGTTGGAAGGGACCTGAGCAGATCATCTAGTCCGACCCCCTGCCATGCATCCAACCTCCTCTTAAAAACCCCCAGGGTGGGAGCCTGCACCACATCACATGGAAGCTGGTTCCAGACTCTAGCCGCCCTGACCGTGAAGTAGCGCCTCCTGATGTCCAACTTAAACCTTCCCTCCGCCAGCTTGTGACCATTGTTCCTGGTCACTCCTTGCGGCGCTCGGGGGAACAGGGACTCCCCCAGCGCCTGCTGATCCCCCCTAACCAGTTTATAACAGGCCACAAGATCCCCCCTCAGCCTTCTCTTTTGAAGGCTGAACAGGTTCAGGTCC
>NW_017729032.1:108272891-108275012 GCF_001723915.1 Gavialis gangeticus
GAGGTAAGGCTGACTGGCCTGTAGTTCCCCGGGTCCTCTTTCCTCCCCTTTTTGAAGATGGGAACCACGTTGGCCCTCTTCCAGTCCTCCGGCACCTCTCCAGAGCACCACGAGTGTTCATAAAGCCGTGCCAGGGGACTTGCAATGACCCCAGCGAGTTCCTTCAGGACTCTAGGGTGAAGATCATCTGGGCCGGCTGACTTAAAAATGTCCAGCCCCTCCAGAAGCTCCCTAACTAAATCCTCACTCACTCTAGGCCCAGGTGAGCCTCCCCTGGGGCCCAAAGGGGGCCCAGCAGGGAGGTGGCAGTTCTGGTCCTTACTGAGGAAGACAGAGGCAAAGAAGTTATTAAATATGTTGGCTTATAAGTGGTGGAAAGGTGGTGGGTATGGTGCACAGGGTGCTGGAAGCTTGCCAAGCCCGAGCTTCCCCAAGCACGCCCGGGCTTCCAGCACCCTGTGCACAATTGGAACTGAGAGATCCTGCCTGCGAGTTGGGGCTTCACCCATGCAGATAGAACCCTGGCTGGGTGGACCCAGTGGCACTTCTGCTATGGAGGGAAGTACCAGGTCCCTCCTCAGCTCAGGGGCTGTGTAAACTGGTGGTAGCTTGTGCAGGCAATCTCCACAGAGGGAAAAAAAAGCTGCAGCTGCAAGAGGCCTGATCATTTTTTTTCTCCCAGAACGTTTCTGTGGAGTGAGCTGCCAGTAGGTTGTGCCACCCCTGAGCTGCAGGGGACACTGGTACTTCCCTCTGCACTGGTGGTACCCCCTGGACTGCACCCACTCATTGGCAACCTGCACAGGGGACCCTGGGGGGCACTGCTGCTGCAGAGGGAAGCACCGGAGCCCCCCACAGTTCAGGGCCCACCAGCAGCTCATGCTCCCCCCTTCCCCAAGCCATGAAAGAGGCAGGCAGGCTTGGGGGGGAGAAAAAAGATTGGCTCCTCACTACTTTGTTTTTGGGGGGGGGGTTTCCCTTTGATGGAGCCTGCCCACTCTGCAGCACAGGGCCCCCATGCTTCCTTCTAGTTCTGACTTGCCTGCATATCTGTTTGAAATGCCTCAACATCTATAATAATAACACACTTATTCTGTCTGTATGGAACAGTCTGATTGGTTGTTTCTGTAAGCATTGTGATTGGCTGCAAAATCAGAGTGCTCCAGACAGACAGACAGACTAAGCCTATTATTATTATAGATATTAGGATGATCGAAGAAGTAAAAGCTATAATTAAGTTAATACTTGGAATTCCAATAATAACTTTGACTGCTACTTCTGGTAAAATCTTTAGTGTGCATTAGGAGACTAACTGGTTTTATTTATTTATTTGCTTGTTCGTTTGTTTTTGAACATCCCACGTAGTGCCCGCATTTTAAAAACTAAAGAGTTTGATCTGTTTTCTGGTACAGGCTGGGGACCAACTGGCAAAGCAGCAGCTCTATAGAAAAGGACCTGAGGGTTACAGTGGACAATAAGTTGAATATGAGCCAACAGTATGCCCTTGTTGCAAAGAAGACTAATGGCACACTGGGCTGCATTAGTAAGAGCGTTGCCAACATACTGAGGCAAGTGATTCTTTCCCTCTATTTGTCACTGGTGAGGCCACATCTGGAGTACTGTGTCCAGTTAGTCTAGAGAAGAGAAGACTGGAAGTGGGATTTAATAACAGCTTTAAACTACCTGAAGGGTGGTTCCAAAGAGCATGAAGCTAGATTGTTGTCAGTGGTGGAATATAACAGAACAAGGTGATTATCAGCTGAGCAATGGAATGCAAGGTTAAGCAGTGGTCCAGCACAGCTGCAGACCAACATTGTCCATGCAGGAGGCACTGCCAAACTACATGGGCATGAGGTTTTGTGGTGGCCCTGTGGTCTTCATCTGCCTGCATGATCTCAGTAGATGAGAAGGAGAGGGTATGGGGGTGTTTGTTTCTGTGGTGTAGTGGTCATCACCAGGGATCCTGGTTTTCTGTGATATAAAAAAAAAATCTCCAATTTTTGGATTAAAAATAATAATGCAAAATCCATTTTTCTGTGATTAAAATGAAACAGCACTATATGTATCTCTCTCTATATATATATATATATATCTATAGAGAGAGAGAGAGAGAGAGAGAGA
>NW_017729032.1:108280012-108282977 GCF_001723915.1 Gavialis gangeticus
GTTTCTGTGGTGTAGTGGTCATCACCAGGGATCCTGGTTTTCTGTGATATAAAAAAAAAATCTCCAATTTTTGGATTAAAAATAATAATGCAAAATCCATTTTTCTGTGATTAAAATGAAACAGCACTATATGTATCTCTCTCTCTCTCTATATATATATATCTATAGAGAGAGAGAGAGAGAGAGAGAGAAAGAGATATTAGTGGTGTTTCATTTTAACCATGAAAAAATGTGGATTTTGAGGGGGTTTTTATATCCTAAAATTGGGGATTTTTTTACGAGAGATAATCAGGATCCCTGGTCAACAAATTCACCTAATATATGAATGAACCCCAGATTGAAACCAGGCAAAAACAGGGTCCTGGCAGCCCAGGCTGTTGCACCATAGTATGGTGGCTCAGGACCTCTTTTTTGCCCCCTACAGATTCACAACACCAGCCCTGGAAAGCATCTGTCTCTTAGGGAACAAGTCAGTCAGCCACAGCTGGTGTTACTCACCTGGGAGAGTGTTGGCTTCTAAATTCAAGCACTGTTGGTTCAGTCCCTGTCTCTAGCAAGCTTTAATTATGTGTTTTGCTTTCCTGAAGATACCTTCCCATGATATTTCCCGTGTCCTCTTTAATGTTCAACCTGGAGCTCTAGGGCTGGGCTCATGGATTTGTCAGGTCACACCTTAAAAACCTCCAAGGATGGACAGTCCATAACCTCTCTGAGTAACCTCTTCTGCTGCTTTAGTACTTTCCTTATGAGATTTTTTTTCCCCTAATATCTAAACTGAACTTCCCTTGCTGCAACTTGAGAGCATTGTTCCTTGTTCTAGCATCTGCCCCCACTAAAAACCATCTAGCTCCAACCTCTTTGTAACCACCCATCTGTCACTAGGTTGCCTCTTCCATTCAGTAGGAGACCACACTTTCTCTGAACTTCCTCTTGTTACTGACATACGTATATAAACCCGTCTTGTTACCCTTCTCATACATTTCTAGCTGCAACTCCAATAGCATTTTGGCCTACCTGGTTTCATCTGTGCATGTCCTAGCAGTATTCTTATATTCCTCCCTAGTTGTTTGTCCAAGTTCCCACTTCTTGTAATCTTCCTTTTTGTGTTTTAACTTACTAAAGAGTTTCCTGCTAAGTCAAACTGGTTTTCTGTCATACTTGCTAGTCTTCCTGTGCACCAGTATGGTTTGTTCCTGTACCCTTAGTTAAGTTTCTTTAAAATACAACCAGCTCTCCTAGACTCCCTTCCCCCTTAGCATGGTTTCCCAGGGTATCCAACCCATCAATTCATTGAGCAAGTCAGTCTGTTTTTCTGATGTTCTATCCTCTGAATTCAATCATCTCCTGGTCACTTCTGCTTAAGATGCCAGAGAATTTAATTATTTCTGAGCATCCATGGTGGGACAAGCTTAGCTATATAATATGAAAATGGATATGTATAAGGGATGCTGATGTCATCAGAATTTAAGGGTTTTTGTAGGTTGAAATAGAATCTCATTTCCTGACTTAGATGCCTGAAAGATGCACTTTGATATCTTAATGCCAAAATATAATTTAGACTTATTTTTTCTTCAAAAATATAGTTTAACTGTGAAAATATAGTCTAGCAAATGATTAATGAAGACCAAGGATTCACGTACACATTTTTACTACTGGGTTTCCACCAAGAGTACATGGAAATAAAAACAATCAAAATCCATGATATCACATGAAGCATCTGACCCTGATATTCTCTAGTGATTGCCTTGACTTTTAGAATTTTTGGAAGGGAGCTGTTTTTGAAACAATAAGCACGTAATGTTTTTTGACATTCCAGTGACATGATGGGTGGTTCTTTAAATTTAATGAGTCACTGAAGGGATTCTTTTTTCTTACTAATTATCTATCACTGGTTTTTGTTGTCTTAACTAATTAGAGGGGCAACTTTTCAGACTATATTATAAATGTGTGTTAGAATTACAGACTTGGTCATTTACTAAAACAATTTTCTTAGACAAGCATATTAACATGAATGGGGAAATAAAGTGAGAGACAAGGCATTCTTTTTTCAGGGACCTGAGGAAGAATATCTTGCATTTGAAAGCTTGTCTAAGTCTAGCCAAACTTCATAGTTGGTCTAACAAAAGATATTACCTTCACAAATCCTTGCCTCTCACATAATTTCTGAACCATCACAGATACAACATCACTCTTACACTATAAAAATAATCAAATGCACAGTTAGGGTAGGGACATGAATTTACAAAAGAGAAAGAAATAAAATTAGGATGCAAGTTATTAGTGTACAATGTTGAAGAAGAGGAAAAGGAAGGAAGAGAAGTGATGGATATGCGTCTCCTGAGTCTTAATACATACCAGTATCTAGCAAAACCATTTAGGGAATCACTCATAATCTATCATCCTGTGTTCTTCCTTTTTAAGGCAATGTCCTGAGGTTTTCAGAGTTGTTTTTGTTGCCTAGCCATAGAGCTTTAGCTGTTTCTAGTAAGTGTTTGTGATTATAGGTAGAAGCTGTGGCAGTCAACTGAAACATACTTATGTTGACCAGATACCATTCATTATGGGATCCTGGTTTTAGGCTTTAAAACTTAAACATCTCAAATCATTCAGGCTGAAGATTTTTGTGCTGAGCCTATGTGTTTTCCATTCATATTGTCCTTGTGACAGTTTCACGTAAAATGCTCACCCGTTTCTGAGAACAGGGTGTCACACAATCAATACCCTTTTCAGGGGGAAATTCTGCCTCAGGACTCCCCAAGAAGCAGCCCTGGTATAGTTTCCCAAAAGGCAAGCCTCTGGTTAGGTACCCTGGTTTCTCTATCCTTGGCTTCCTCACTGATAGATAGCACCTCTGCATTGCACAGTTTGTTCTTTTTGGTCAGATGTTGAGAAATGGTTGCTTTCTTCTTGAAAAACAGCAGGGGCAGAGTGCTGATGTCCTAAATAGCACAGCAAATTGCTCAGC
>NW_017729032.1:108287977-108331461 GCF_001723915.1 Gavialis gangeticus
CCTGGTTTCTCTATCCTTGGCTTCCTCACTGATAGATAGCACCTCTGCATTGCACAGTTTGTTCTTTTTGGTCAGATGTTGAGAAATGGTTGCTTTCTTCTTGAAAAACAGCAGGGGCAGAGTGCTGATGTCCTAAATAGCACAGCAAATTGCTCAGCTCCAGTCTTTACTGTACCTGTTTTGTTCCCTTTATCCTTCCTTGGACTCCGTTCTATCCTCCATGGGACTATTCTTTTCTCTCTACTCTGTCCTCCATGGGACTACCCTTTTGTCTTGTTTAATTTTTTTCAAATATATATATTTACTGAGAACCTCTAGGATCCCTTGGTTTGTAGCCCTAACTTGACATTTAATAGAAGGTTCACCCTGGTATCCTTTACTGTTCTGATGAAAAACTGATTAAACCTGGCAAATTACAAGTCTTTAAAAAGGTGGCAATGATTCTCAGTTTTCAGATTGTCAACGGAAACTTGCTACTTTTTCTTAAGTTTCTCAGTGTGCACAGTGTGCTCAGCTTCTCTGAGCCAGTCTGGTTGTCCGTGCATTTTCTCCATAGAGTAACCAACCATGCTTCATCCTGTGGTTATTATAACACTGTTAGTGGTGTGAAAATGAGTAGAGGAAGGATACTTAACAGAAAACAACAGACAACAAGATGTCATGATACAGTGTGTGGTCTGACAACTGGCACAAGGGGAGTATGAGGAGAAAGAGGTGAAATCTGGAAAAGGAGAATGGAGCATAGACAAGCATGGGTAGAAAGGTCCACTGAGGTCATTTATCACATGAGTGAAAGTGAAAGAAGAAAATCCTTGATTATGGTAGCTGTGATGCATTGTGCATTCATCTTCATATATGGTATTTTTTATATGTGGTTAGGCTGTGTGCCTCATTAGACACCATATTTTACTTTCAGGTTCCATTTCTGTTCTGAACAATGAAATAATCATCCACGTGAGCTGTGGTGTCCTTTCCTTGTTAGTCTAATCTACCCACCACTGTAAAGCCACAAGAGATAATAGTAGGACTAGGGGAAAAAAAATCCCTTTGTTTTATGAATCATAAGCTCCAAGAAAGCTCGAGATGAGAAGGACTGATAACAATTATTAATGAAAAGGATAAAACTAAGGATATCCTGGGCTGTACCCTGTGAGAAAGATCACAAAGTCAACATCAGTCAAAGCAGCAGCACCTAAACTAAAGTTGTCAGGAAGTGCTAGCACTGCTTTTGATGTCTATGAAAAAGAGTGAACTGGTGCTTTATAAACTTTGGCTGTGAAATCAAAGTGCTTCCCCAGTACATACAGTACAAATCATGTTAATACAGGTGGTTCAAAGGTTAGATGTGAACAAAGGGTCCTGTATGTGTAGTCTCTTTACTGGAGGGGAAAGGAAACAAACAAATAAAATAAACCAACAAAATTATAGACGTAATGTATAGCCACTGATTTATTGAAAAATGCCTATCAAATGGCTGACATATTGGTTATATTCAGAGGTCCTGGTTTTCAGTTTTAAAAAAGGAACCCCAAGTCCACATTTTTCTATGATTAAAATGAAACACCACTATATATACTGGTGTTTCATTTCAATCATGGGAAAATTTGGATTTGGGGTTACTTTTTTTTAACCAAAAATTGGAGATTTTTTTTTTAAATCAAGGAAAACCAGGATCCCTGCTTATCTGGTTATATTACATTGGACTATTTCTGTGCAAAGGTTTGTGTTTGTGTTGTTTAAATTTTTTTGGTTTGTTTTTTGAAGGGGTGGGTTTTTTGTGGGGGGCTTGTTGTTTTTTCTCTGTTTTTAAGTTAAGGAAATAAATTCTATCTCACAAGTTTACTGAGAGACTCTGTACTTCAACACTTGGCTTGATTTAAAGTTTTCAGTCTCTTTTCCTGGAATGGCAGGAACTGGGATGAAAGCATGGGTAGGCTAATTATCCACTCTGTTATGTCTTTCATGCTAGTGGCAAACCCATTGATTGACAAAGTAAATCAATAGTTAAATTGACAAAAAGAACTGAAGGGAGGATCAGGTCCAACATGTTCAAGTCTTGAGGATAAGGAAAAGAGATATATCTTGCTAAACTTGAATATCTTTTGGCAATTAAGGAATACATTTTCCAGATTTCCAAGGTTGAAAGATTTCAACATTTTACCTCAAGGGCATAAATAACAGTTTAAATTAGTTGGGAAGGAAAATATAGGACTCTGTGAAATGTGGAGAACACATAATCAAAAAAAATAATGGAGGAACTACTTCACTAATACATTACTGAATGCCCTTACCTCCCACTGCTGTCAGTGGCTGTTGTGGGTACTCAAAACCTCTCTAGAAGCCTTCAGTATTTTGTAAGCTCAGGCACTTTTTTTCTCCATGAAAAGTCACTAAAGTCTGAAAGAAACTAGAGTTGATGGAAGCTGAATTTTAATAGCCATATTGCTATTCCTCTGGTGGGAGTAATGTATTTATATTTGTGCAACTGCATTATAAGCTAAATAGGGCAATTTAAAGAGAGCATTTCAGGATCATCAGCATGTTAGTCACATATATAAGGATAGGGAACTTTTGTAATTATTATGCTGGCAATGTTTTTTAATCATTAAGTGTATTGCTGAAATGTGGATGCCAATTTCAAATGATTATGACTAGTGAGAAGAATAAAAAAGTGAAATGAACTCTTGCCAAACAAATTTTATCAAGGCTCAGTTGAACTAAAATATTTACAGTACTTGACATTTACAAAACCTTGTGACTATTTAATAGCACATGCCTGATTATACAGTAAAATTACCCAGAGCGTAGCATTAAAATATCACTGAAGGTGTCCTCTTGCAGCTGCTGAAACTAAGTTTGAGATGTTGTTATCTATTACTGAAAAACACACAAGGTTATTTAAAGGTAATTTTTATAACTAATTAAAAGTAGTAAATGTGACAACGCATGAATGGCTACACTGTGTACAACTTTCCTGTATATAACTTGCAAACATTACTCTTCATAAATAGACTGTTGACGTGGATGTTTCAGGATACTTTTAGAAGGTTGAGATGTGCAAAAATTAATTTAATCTAATTATTTTTCTAAAAAGTTTGACTTCCAGAGGTACTATTTCCCTTCTGTGGATAATTCAGCAGTTTGTCTTCACTAATTTTTTAAAGATGTTATGAAATAAGTGAGTAACATTGCCAAAAACCTATTATTTCTTTGACACATAGAACATATGTTTTCTTTACTTTTGTAGCCACCTAACATAGCACAAACTATTCCTCTCTGAAAAAAACCCCATCAGAATAGATTAATGTGTATTATTTACAACTATATCAATACTACATTCATATCAAATTCTGACAATATTTGCACAGCTCCAATGAAGTTAGTAGGCTTGCATGAAGGAAAAGAAAACAGACCTAGAAAAAAATGTGAAAATATTACCCAACATATAGTTAATTTTTTGTAAATGTTTTATATCCTATAATAATCCTGAAAAAAATGTTTCTTTTGCTTATTTGCCTTCTCCCACAAACACACTCACAAATAACTCAATTTGTTAACAGAGAATTTAAAGCATTCCAATGTATAAAGCTAGCAGGAGGCTATCTATATGAAAATAGCACTTTGAGAATTTAAGTGATGTATTTTGCTTCCTTATATTTAGGAAAAAAATTCAGCTTGCACTGAGTCTCAGATCCACAATTGCTCTTAGGTTCTTAGGACAGACCCCCAGGAGCAGGAACATGTGTTTCCCTGGAGACAAATAGCAGTAGCACATAGTTGTGCCACTGCTACTTGTCTCTGGGCATGCCCCTGCATAAGCACTCTGCATGGGGCAAACTTCTGGTCCTGGAGGCCTGCTGGGGCTGCAGCAGTGACAATCCAGTTGTGTGGAACCTGGCTGGCAGCTAGAGTGTGGCCAGGCTCTTGCTTCTGGTAGTGAACGCTGCAGCCAGACCCTCTGTACCACTTTTTATTTCTGATTTTTTTTTTTACTATATCGGGATTTCCTGGTATATAATTTTGCCACCCTGCTGCAAATATGCAACGTGGTGAATGAATCCACATGCTCCACTTGCATTTTGAGTGTTCTCAAAGGCTTTGAGGTGCCACAAACTGCATGCTGCGACTCATGGGGGAGAGCCTTAATGTGGGCCTATGCCAGCTGCATCCCCTCTTTGATTATTGTTTCATCCAAACAGCCTGGGTAGGGCAGTAGCATTTCTACTCAGATAGCACTGAAGATGCAATTGATTCCATACCTCATTATATTCTACCTGATTCCTGTTAATCTCTTGTCACTTCACAAATGTTAATGACTCTCTCTCCTTTTTAATGGTATTGATGTTCCACTATTTGATCTATCCTTTTTTTTTGACTGCCTGTTAGTCATTCCTAGTAATGTGTTTCTTCTACTTCACAGCAATGTAGACTGTTTTTTAGTGTTAGCTAAAAATCTTAACTTAGATGGTGATATTAACTCAGGCAAAGAAATGACTGACACTGAAATATTGGAGAAACTGTCAAAACATTCAAGAAAATTAGATTTTGTTTTATGAATCTGAATAAGAGATGTACATTTAACTATAACGACTACAGGACTAATGAAAAAATATCTTTGGGTTATTTTTGCCCAGTTTGTAGTTTGTTAAATATATAATCTAGCAAATTAGTGAATATTACAGTAAAGTTATATTTGGTTTTGCTTTGATCTTAAGCTGAATAATGTAGCACAAGGCCTCTAGCATATTAGTAAAACATCTAGCTTTACTTTAACTGAGAAAATATGTGTATTGTGCCATATGTGATGATGTGCCACACCACTTGCACCCTCCTTTGCAAAACCCTAGATCCATTCTTGACTCTTGGTTGGATACCTACATGTTTTACAGTAAAATACCTCATGTTCAGCTACTATTCAGTCTCAACTTCTGGTTCCTGCCCCATAGACTGCTTATGCATTTTAAGTTAAGAAATCTTTGGATGACATTAAAAAGTAGTCCTGGTATCAGGGAGCAGAATCCAGGACTTTTGTCTCCCAAAAGAGTGCTTTCATCACCATGTTACAGAATTATATTTTTCTCTTAACTGGTTTTTCTTTGTCCCCATCAGTCTCTCAGATTTTGGCAGAAATTGGCTGCGTCTACCTGAGATGCTGACTGTGCAGTCATTTAGTACTTGTATAAACCGTAAGTTACTGTAAAGTAGCTCTGTACAGTAGTCACAGGCTACTGTATAGTCAGCATCTCATGTAGACATTCAGTAGGAAAGGTGAAGAATAGCTGGTTAGGGCATTTTCCAGGAAGCATGGGTTTGAACCTCCTTAACTAGGAAAACAATCATTGACACTACATTCAGACTGCCTGGGAAAATATTTTAAACAATAAGCAAGTATATAAAAGATTCACATTGCCTCCCACATACACACCTTTGCACAGAAGTGGTGGTAGTTGTTACATTTTATTCTATTGCGCCTTGCTTATATACAGGGATCCTGGTAAAAAAAAAATCACCAATTTTTGGTCTAAAAAAAATCCTACAATCCATTTTTCCATGATTAAAATGAAACACCACTAATATATAGATTTATATATAGTGGTGTTTCATTTTAATCATGGAAAATGTGGATTTTGTGTTACTTTCTATAAAATTGAAAATTGTTTTGTTTTTTTTGTTTTTATCAGCAAAAACCAGGATATCTGCCTATATATAATCACTACCAAGGGACATTGGCTCAGGAACTCCTATTTTATGAATGCCAGAGAACATTCAACGTGAGACAGGCACCAGAGACCCAGCTCAGCCAATACATCTATGTTTCTGGATATGTGAAGTTGCAAAAGAAGCTGGTGTTTTTTGGCAAAAAAAAACAAACTTATTTAGGTGCCTCTGAACTCTCAACAGTCAGAGATTTTGTGGATGACTGTCGCAGGACACTCCCGTGCCCTGCTTCTAGGAGGTTATAAACTTAAGGGGGGAGGTGTGTCGCAGTACACTCAAGTGCCTGCTCCTAGAGAAGGAAAGGTGTTGGTTGCTGGGGCAACCACACGGGTCACCTGACCAGGAGGGGGCAGGGCCTGGCCTATATAAACAGCCTAGGCTGAGGCCATAGGCAGGTCTCCTCTGGCAGCTGAGAGAGTAGGAGCTCTGTGGAAGCAGGCAGTTCCCTGCTAGCATTGAAGGGTGAAGGAGCTCTGTGGGAGTGTTGCAGCCTGTAGGAACTAGATGGCCTGAACAGCTTCAGTTGAGGACTGGGTGGAACAAACCCTGGTAGGGTTTTGAATGATGGCAAGCCCAAGGGCTTAGAAATTGTGTTTTAGCCAGATGGCTTAGAGTTTACGTTGCAGCCTAGGGGCTTGAGTTTTCAGTTGTTTGTTATTACACCGGAGGACCAGGTGAGGCTGTAGGGGGGTTGGAGGAGGCCTCAGGGGAGCTCCCCAGAAGAGGGGGCGGTTCCTGGTGCTAGAGAGGGCTCTGTGTTTTTGGGGTGTCCCAACCCCGGCCCCAGTGTGGGCAGAATCGGGAGGAGCCCAGTGCGGGCACAGGCAGGAAGCCCCAGTGGGGCGTAGGACCTGGAAAGAGTATCTGGGGGCCAGGTAAGGCCGAGGCCACCTGAGCCCCATTGAGCAAATCCCCAGGGTGGATGTGATCGCGGAGACAGGCCCCAGTGCGGGCGTGAGCACAAGCAAGGCCCAGTGGGGCAGTGTTGTGCAGGAAGAGCCCAGGGAGGGCAAGAGCATCATGGTGAGCCCCAGGGAGGGCGAGAGCATCGCGGTGATCCCCAGGGAGGGTGACCGTATAGCCTCAGGGAGGGCGACTGCAAAGTATTGGGATAAGCCCCCCCAGGAGGGCGATGGCATAGTATCAGGGTAAGCCCCAGGGAGGGCGCACATAGGCCCCAGTTTAGGCGTGAGAAGAAGCCTCAGGGAGGGTATACGGGAACAAGGAGCCCCAGGAGGGGGGCGAGCGCACTGAGGAAGCCCCAGGAGGGCGAGAGCTTGGAAGGGTGAGCGTAACAAGGATAGTTAGACCTGACAATGTCCAGGACATCCGAGAGGCTTGGGGCATGGTATAAGGGGTGGTAGGAGCCTCGTGTAGCCCTGTGACGGGAGTACACAGAATCAGCGGTAGACAGGGTACTGGCGGGAGTATGCCAAGGGATACCGTGCTCAAGGGGGTAAAAGGCAGCCTCCCTTACAATACTTTCACCATCAAAGTCATGGCAGGCGAGATAACGAGGGTGCACGGACATCCACCTGGCTTGGTAGGGGGCGCCAGGAGAGATCACAACCGCTCCTGGGTCCCCACCCTGTGACAATGACTAACTTGGATTTAGGCAGTTAAATTTCACTTAAGTTTCAATATAAAGGCTAGATGTACAAAAGTATTTAGCTATGGTGGGTTCTGTAGCACCACACTAAAATTTCATCGTTGTGGGGGAGGCGGACAAGGCAGGTTGTAAGAAGTGTGCAGGTAGAACTCTGCCTCTAGATTGGTCTAATTTTAGATAAGATTTCCTCTTTATGGTGAAGGAGCAGCTCCAGATTCTTGTGCTTCACTGTCAAAAGCCAGAGGCCAAGGAAGGCAGAAGAACAAAGTGGTGAGCCCAGAAAGTAAAGTGAGATACAAGAAATGAGTAAACCCAACAGAGCAGAGAAGACGACTGAAAGAAATAGATGTGTAGAGAGCTACCCACTGTGACTGAGCCAAGTATGGAAAAGATCATAGAGTTCTCGGTGGCCATGTCTACATGAGACACTGACTGCACAGTAACCCCAGTTACTGCACAGTTACACCAAGAAATGGCTGTTTCATGATGTAGACTGTGCATTAGATCATGACTACTATGCAGTTGTGTCACATCACACTTCCCGCAACATGATGCTACTGCAAGCTGGGATCTGCCTCTGCTCCTTGCCTCTGAATTTTGCTGCTGCCACTGCTTTGAAAACACCACCACCACAGTACAGAAGGGAGCAGCAGCAGCAGCGGCATGCAGAGGCAGGGAACAGAGTCCAGCTTGCAACTGCAGCCCACACTTGTCCATGCAAAGATCAGGGGGGCTACATGCTCCCCCTTAGCTTCCCAGCACTGCACCAGCTCTGGACGAACTGCCAGGCTTCGACTGTCCCATGACCTGGCCTGGTGGCTCATCCAGGAGCATGGTGCCAGGGAATCAAACAGCAGCAGTGGGGGTCCTGGGGGCTCTGGCCCAGAGGTGCAGCCAAGGCTGGCCCCACTTTGGCCCCCAGCTCTGGGCCCCCTGGGTGGTGCAGGGTCAGGGCCAGTGTGGGGCTAGGAGGGGGTGGTTCATGGGGACTGTTGGTTCAGGGGAACAACTCCAGGTGCAGGGGAATGGGTGGCTGCACAGGTGCAATAGGCCCTGGCTCCAATCCTGGCTCTGCTTTGCTTCCTCCTGATCTCTGCCCAGCCCCAGCCCCAGCCCCACTTCCCCCCATCACCTCTTTCCCTACACACTTTCCTGCCTGGGGGTGGGGTGGGGAGAGCTCATGCATGCACGCACATGTGCGCCCCCCCCTGCAGTTTTTTCTCCCTCCACATATTAAAGCAACTGATTGGATTTAAAGATAGGGAGGAGCAACAGTTAATCAATAGAATCCTAGAATAGTAGGACCAGAAGGGACCTGTAAGATCATCAAGTCTGGTCCCCAGCCATTGGCAGGAGGTAGTTGGGCTCAAATGAGCTCAATGAGGTGCTTGTCCAGCCTCCTCTTGAACACCTGCAGGAATGGTGACTGCACCATCTCTGCTGGGAGTGTGTCCCAGATTCTAGATACCCTTAAGGAAATTGAGTTTTTCCTTATGTCCAGCCTAAATTTTTCCTCAACTAGCTTGTGCCCATTGGACCTTTTCCTCCTAAGCTGTGCCTTTCTGAAGTGTTGCTCCCCTAGATCTTGATGTTCACCCCTGACATACTTGTAGACAGCTATCAAGTCACCTCTCAGTCTTCTCATACTCAGACTAAGCAAACACAGTTCCTGGAGTCTTATCTCATAGGGGCTATCCTCCAGGCCCCAGATCATATGGGTGGCCCTTCTTTGTACTCAAAAGAGCAAAGTGCCGGCAAAATGTGGGATGGATGCAGCATCCTCCCAGCGCTGCTGACAGCCACTCTGAACCCAGCCCCCACCGAGAAGAGCCCTGCACAGCCCCAGCTGCATCTCACCCTGCCTCCGACAGATCCAGGTGGCAACCCCACCTGTGCCCTCCCAGGGTGCAAGCAGTGGTGGGAGCCGCCCCCCCATGAGCCGTGTCTCCAGCCCCACCCCACCTGACCCGGGCAGCTTCTGCCCCTGCTCCCTCCCTCAACATGGTGTTGATGTGCCTCACCACACACATATCTTCCTTCCCCCCTCCCCTTCCACCACACTGGACTTACCAACTAGAGGCAGCTGTATCCGGAAATTGGACTGGTATTGACTGATATGCTTCCTTAAATACTGGCTATCTGTATCAGCCCCAAAAATTCTCTATCAGTGTACCCCCACTGAAGACCAAAGAAACAGAAAAAGTATGGCAGACAAGATTTAAACCGGAGACACAGCTCCTGTCACAGGTGCTTAATTCTTATTAATTGAATCCAGGATTAATAAGCATACAGTGAAAAGTAGATAAAAGTTAAGTGTTTTTGTTTTTTTTACACTGTGCAAGGTGAGTCTACACATGCACTTTAATGTGCATTAGCATATTTTAATGAGTATTAAAGCATCACAAAAAAGTGCACTTTCACTAATGTGCATTAAAATAGGCTAATGTGCCTTTTTCTAGTACTGAGAAATACCTTCATAGTGAAGTACTAAAAAAATGTGCATTATCTTATTTTAATGTGCATTAGCTAAAGAGCAGGTTTTTTCTGTGACACTTTAATGCACTTTAAAATAGACTAATGTACATTTAAATGGATGTGTAGATGAGCCTGGAGGTACTAAATTTAATGCACATTAGCAAAAGCACTTTAATAAATGTTCAGATGCACCCTACAGAAATCAAATTTACTTTCAAATGAAGTTCCTCACAAGTGTGGTTAAAAAGGAAAATGAGAAAAGGTTCCTTTAGGCTTTATTGATGCCTTTATAGATTGTCTTCCTGCACAGAATATTGTGTTTCTGTACTACAATGATTAAGTAGAAATCAGGTCAAGATAGTACTTAAAGGGAATGTTCTAAATGAATAGTTAATTTTATAGTAATCTAAAAGTCAGATGTTCTTAATTTCTCTAGCAGCTATGAAATCAGGTTTGATAATTGCTTCTGGAAATGTCACCAACTAGAAACAGAAAATGTACAGTTAGATAAATTTATAACAAAAAAATAATAGTTTGAAATAGATCAAACCCATACTCAGATTTTAACCCACTATCACTTAATGTCTGTTTAGATATTGTAATTGGCAAATAATTTTTCAGTTTTTAATGTCATAGGGCATGGACATACATACAGACAAGTTACCACACATATATTAGTGTGTGAGTTTGTTTGCTTTCATTGAATAGCAACAACGTTTTCACTTATCTTGAGTTAAGAGTCTGCACAGACGCAGGGTCATGGGTAGCTGACTCTAGCTTGTATTGCAATAGCCCTTAACTAAAGAAAGAATTAAGTCATTATGGCTTTTGTATTCAAAAAAGGTACAGTGAAGTGTCATATCTGTGTAGAGGAGTCTATCAATGGATATGTAAAACTCAGTTGCCTTTCTTCCTGTAAATTACTATAGACTGGATTGTAGATGGGGCAATGTAAATTGTGTGATTCTCTGATAAAACCGAGTGTTGTCAGTAATGGCTAGAAAATGATTTTCCTAGAAAAAGGTTAAATGGTTTCTAAAGGCCTGTTGGTGACAAAGTTCCCTTCAAGACCCACTGTGATTGCAGACAGCAGACACACCTTCTATGAAACTGAAGACATGTGCTACATTGTTCCATAGCATGAGATAAGGGACTTTGCTACATTGGTCAGGTCACAGTGACCAGCTGCAGAGCCCTTGGGAATTCCAGTCTTGGTGGATGAATCAAATTAGGATGCCCAAATTAAGATGCATACATGTGATAGGTTTTTTGGAACAAAGGAATATGTTGACAGAACAGAATGTGGACACTATGGGGACCACAGGGAAACCAATCAAGGAAACCCAGAAATGAAGAGTCATCAGAGGAGAGAAAGAATACAAAAAGAGGGATTTCAGAGCAGCAAAGGTTTCCTGAGGGGGGAACCGAGGGCCACCATGGACAGAGGGCATACCACCAGCCCATCTCACCCACCTCACTGGGGGAAGAGGGGGCAGTGGGGCCCAGTCCTCAAGCTCCAGATTGCTGACATCTGACATTCAAGATCAAACTATAGGGTGAAGCTTGTGTACTGGCCATATCTATCTTTCCTCTGTGACAGTCCTGGTAGGTTTCTAGCAGGAACATGGCTTGGCAACCCAGATTTCCAGGGGCTTTAACTCTAAAGATAGCTAATGCACCCATTATGGATAACCCAGCTTTCTGGATACACAGCTATGGGGCAGCTGTCTAGTCCATCATTTCCAGACTTCATGAAACAGAGAAGAAAAGAAACAACCCTTAGAATATGAACTCCAGTGTGGACTCATCTCTTAATTCTTCATCAGAGATCCTGGAGGTTATGGTATCTCTAACCTGAGTCTGATCTAACAGGACACTTGTTATTTCTAGTAGTGGGTCTGGGCTGATGCAAGTGCTAAGATGTACAGTTGACATTACAGAGGTCATATGTTTGAGGCTACAGAAGAAGCACTCATAGCATAGTCATGTCAGATTCCAATGAATCTGTTAATTCTACTAAATACTTTGTCACAAGGACACAAAAAAGGAAAGGAATTTTTAGTATGGACTTGTGATCCTCGAAACCTGAGACCTTGGGTTCATGTCTTCCAAGTTTCCTTGTGGATAACTGGAAGTCTAGCAGTCCTTTGAGCACTGCCTCTAACTGAGGAATCAGTCCTAGCTCTTCATCATGATGCTTGGAAGCTTTGGGAGTTTAACACTCATTGCTAAGAAACAGTAAGTCTAGCATCTCTAAGAAACCCACTAGGTGCATCTCAGAGGTTGGCTTTGCAGCTAGGGTTTTTGTAATTTCTAGGATCCCTGCCACAAACACTTGCAGGATGGGAAACTGGCTGGGAAGCTTTCAGATTTCGGGGCCAGTGTAAGTGGAATGTTCCCATGCAAATGTGCTTTTTCATTTTACAAGCCCCACAGTTAGTCCAAACAACAGTACATAAATGGGCTTGAGTGTCTGAGACCTCATAATCTGGCTCTGTTCCCTGGAAAGCCTTTACCAGCCCTCAGAAGACTAAACAACAACCCTTGAGCCAAACAAACAGATGAGGCAAGTAAAACTTTCAGCCTCTCTCTGGGCAGCAGGAGAGGGCCCTGAAATTCTGGCCATTCCTAGAATCAAACTCCTCTGAGTTTCAGTCTGTCTTCTAGCCACATACTACTCCTTGACCAGCTCAAGCTGCTCATGCTCACTCCCCTTTGGGCTTTTAACTGCCAGATAATTACCATAGCCAGGCTTCTATCTCATAACTTTCTGCCCCACATGTAGAGTCAAACTGCTCTGTTAGAGTAGCTAACTACCAGAGTTGATCATTCTGCCAGCAGCAAAATAGCAAACAGGAGCTACTAAAGTCCAGAGGGGAAAAATTTCATTTCACAAAATCCGTGCATCAGTATTTCCAAATCAGTATTTCATGGTTTAGGAAATGTGTGTATGGTATACACATATACACATTTCCTATGAAGCTGTGACTACCATAGTTCATTTCTAGTTAGGATGTTCAGTGAACTGATTCTGCTTTTCGGTCTACCACAAAACTATGTGACTATATATTCTGTAAGTTGGAGCAGCAGAGAAATTGCTCTTGGATAGATTCTTCAGGTTTGACTTAGTATTTTGCATGTCAAGTAACCAGTTTCTCATTCTACAAAGATGGAAAAAAATTCACAAGGCTTATGGAAATGGAGAAATTTGAAGAGTTATTTCTTTACAGTAACATCTATTCAACATGCATACTTTTGAGGTTAATTTAACCGCTTTTTGTCTGCTTTTTTAAGCTTTGGTGAAATATCATCACAAAAAGGCTGAAACACAGTGGGTACATCAACACAAGACGCTACATCACTGTAACAAGTTACAGCAACGTAGCACATTGCTACAGCGACATAGCACTAGCTGGCATGAACTCTGATGCTATCACTACTGCCCAGTAGCATGGGAAAAAAAAACCCATGTGGTGTTGGGACTGTACAGTAATGTCAGTTACTGTGCAGTCATTTAGTACTTGCTTAAGCACTTAATCTTAAGTACTAAATGACTGCACAGTAACAGCTGTACAGTCCGGCACATCACATCTAGTGGGCTTTTTCTAAGCCTTATTTGATGATTGTGGCTTCTTTACCTTGCTCTATTTTCCCACATTTGGGTTCAGATTAATGTAACATTTTGAATCATAATGCATGCAAATATTTCTATCTACAATTTTCAGGAAGGCTTTAAGCTAGCAAAGTTTATTTTTATTTTATTGTGCATAGAAAAAACTAAAGCAGACTATTTGAATATCACTGTGGACCACATTTACCACTTGAGCAGAGTATAGTAAGCTCATTTGAGCAAGACCTGGAAATATAAGACACTTTTACATGTTTTCTGGGGGTGGGTGGTACTTTAATTAGAGCAGCTCCAAGAGCCGCCCTAATTAAAGCACGGCAGTGTCTCATCATGTATCAGCATTCTTGTGCTTCAAAATGGCAGCAGGGGAGCTTGAACTAAAGCTTGTTCAATGAGCTTTAGTTCAAGCGTGCTTACCACATTTTTGAAGCATGGTAATGCTGATACATAAGACACGGAAGCTGACTGAAGTGTAGTAATTACCAGGGATCCTGGTATTCTCTGATTTTTTTTAAATCCCCAGTTTTAGATTAAAAAAGTAACCCCAACTCCACATTTTTGCGTGTTTTAAACAAAACACCATATATATATAATTGAGTCATGCTCCAAAAGACTCAATTAATTGTGTCTTCTCCAAAGTGTTGGAATTACAGTATACATTGGAGCAGCCTGCATGCCCGTGTATAGGCACCTGTGGAGATTGGTAAGGATTATGGTTGATACAAGAAGGAAGCCATGGTCAGGATATAAATAGGGAGACAGAATACATGTTCATTAATGTACCATAATTATGGCACACTCATTTTAGTACCTGCAATGACAAGTACTAACTTAATGGACCATAATCAGCACTACTGCACATTAGCACAAATAAATGCTTTTTTGTGCCATTAAGGCACATTAGATTAAGACTAGTGTGCATTATTACATTAGCACAGTTTTTGCCAGCCACACTAATGCACAGTAGAAATAGTATTTTGCACATTACGCATCTCGTGTAGACGTGTCCACTGTCTGGAAAACTGGCAATTGGCTAGTGTCAAGTTTTGAGGTACTAAGGATATTGGTGTATGAAAATATGGAATAAATATAGACAATCAAGATACTGTTAGAATGGGGGGAAGCTTGAAAAGTAGATGGCAAATGTACTCATCTTCAATTTCTCCATGCAATTAAGTGCCTTGAAGATTTTTTTTTTTAAGCTGAAATATGTGTTTGATGCTTAATCCTTAAACATCATGGCTACTTCAAACAGTGACAAATGTATTGTCTTAGATGCCTAGATGCTGTGCAATAAGTTAAAAGTGACTTTTAACCTTGGGACAGTTATGCCTGTACTACAAATATGTATATTTGTAAATTTTAAATGCAAAGAGCCTGTCTTGTACTTTTTTCAGAATAGCAGAAGGAAATAAATCACCAAAGATGATAATATCCTAGTTTCAGATAACTATAGAAAATCTTTGGTTTGCTTTAACTTTCCCCAGCTATATTCTTTTGTCTTTATCCTTTGATCTTAACTTAATCAGTTTGACTTTCAAGAATCTTTGCTTTTGGAAAACATACTAATTTAAGTCTCCATTCTATAACTGCTATGAACTTCATATAGTCATTTACCCTTGCGCAAATACAATGTGGATATAAAATGTCACCAACTGAAATTGCTCCACTCAATTAAACAAACAACACACCGGCTTTGTACAGGAGTAAATGTCTACACAATATGGTAGATAGTGGAGAAGATATTATGAGTTATAGAATGAGCAAGTCTTGGCACATAATACCTAGGGCAACAATTTTATTGTAAATCTTTTTAACAGATGTTGTCTCTTCTTGTTAAGAACTGTGTGCTTTCAAACAAAATAATAATAAGAAAATTGTTTACATGAGGCAAGATTTACAGACATACTTTAGCTGCTGTATAATGCTTCTTCAACAAAAAATAACCTGATAATATTCTCCATTTGGAGATAGTTTTATTTTCCCAAAATTAATCATTTCACATTTGACTCTTCAATGATGTTCAGTTGTGTCTTAGGGTTTTGGCACAGACTACCTCATAAAAAGTGATAAAGGCCCTTAAAATGAGAGCAAGCATTGGTTAAAAGGTGTTATGCTGTCATCAGGGTTTTCTCTGATTTTAAAAAAGTAACCCCAGATCCATTTTTCTTTGATTTAAATGAAATACATATAGATATATATATAGTGGTGTTTCTTTTTAATCATGGAAAAATGTGGATTTGGGGTTATTTTTTTAACAGAAAATTGGGGATTTTTTTTAAAGCAGGAAAAACTATCATAAGTTTGGCCATCATAAGTGCCCTCTAAATGTTTCAGTTATGCCACTCAAGCTGAGATTTTGTTGTTGTTGTTGTTGTTTTTCTCAGGGTATTATATGCATGCTCTGGGGAAATAAAATGTCTTTCTGTCATTCCTCTAGCATCCCAGGATGCTCTGCTTCTAGCTTTCAAGCCCTTCCCACTCCTCCTCTTGAACTCTACTGCCCAAGGGGTGGTGTTAGCTGCAAGCCAACACCTGCTCCTGCTCTCAGGGGCATGATCCTGGTTGCTCTGAGTACCATTCTGGGCACCCAGGTTCATCATTTTCAGTTTTCCACTGAGCTCTGAGCACCAGGCGTAGCCAAATGATTTCCTACTTGGTTGCTCTGAATTCACCAACATGGAGCTCACCTTTGCTGTTTGAGGGTCTTGATTAGGGCAAAGGCTGTGTCAGTTCCACCAACCACTATCTCACCAATCCAAACTCACATTATCTGATCACAACGGTAACAAGGGAAGATTTTGTATTGTGCCTGGTAAAGGAAGGGATTTGAATTCCCTCTGCACTCCTGGCCCTTGGTGTAAGGAGAGCAGTTAAAAGGATGGTCCTTGGTTAAAAGGCCTATTAACCCCTAATGAGCACTAGCATTGCTCTCCCATAGTACTCATTTGAACCACTATTGATTGAAATTGGCTCTGGCAGAACCGCCTTTACCCATGCAAACATGGATCTGGGGCGGGCAATCTAAGGAAAAAAAATACATCAATAAAAGAGTGTAAGAATATTTTCTCTACATTATTAAATATTAAAGGTACAAGACAATATTAAAGGTAAAAGAGCATGATATCGTGATAAGAAAAGCAAGAAATATGCTTAACAAGCCCTTGAGCTCATCAATGATTTGAAATTGAAAAATGATTCTTACAAAGAGTGGCAAGTGGAGTGTATTAAGAAGGGTGAATATACAGGTATAAAATGGGCACATGTGGACAAAGTAAGGAAGGCCAAGACCAAGGCACAAGTTGAGCTACAACTAGAAAGAGAGAGAGAGAAAAAAAAAAACAACCCAATAAATCTTTCTATGTGCTAGAACAAAATGGAAAACCAGAGAACAGTTGCTCCCTTACTGAGTATGGAAAGGAAGATTTGAAGAAGGATGAAGAATATGATGACTTTTTCACCTCAATATTTACTAAAATTAAGGTCAAGTGTCAAATTACATTAATAATGAAGTTAGAGACAGTTCAGAGACTCCAGGTACTCAGCCTAAAGAATGGAACAAATTAAAGATAAACTAGATTTTTTTTTAAATTCATATAACCTGGTTCTCACACAAAAATGTTAAAAGAAAAGGCTGAAATAATCATTGAACTATTTTGAAAACTCATGGAGGTCAGATGAATTCCCAGAAGACAGGAATAGGATCAATATAATATCTGTCTTTCAAAAAGGGGAATAAAGGGAAAAAAAACAAAAAAAGAAGCACAGACTGACTAGCCTAATGTTGACACCTGGAAAGATATTGAAGTGTGTCATAAATCAATTTCTAAATACCTATTGAATGACACGATGACAAGTAACTATCAACATGAATTTGTCAATATCCTTCTGTGAAACTAAGGGAAGGGAAGGGATATACATTGATTTAGTAAGGCTTCTGGCACTCTCTTTGGGAACGTTCTCATAAATAAGCTAAGAAAATATGGCCTTGATGAAAATATTACAAGGTGGGTACCTAAGATGTGTATGACTAGTTAGGCTAAAGTGCTATGGAAAAAGAATCTGGTGATACAGTGAGGCCTCATCTAGAATACTGTGTCTGTTTTTTGGCATTTTCAACATCAACAATCCCTTGATTTAAGGATGATGTCTGCCAGGTTCATTGATTTCTCTTGAGGTAATTTAACAGTCTAATCCTTAAGTCACAGTCCTGCCCATAGAAGTTTGAGGTCTTTCTACAAGGGAGAGTAGGCTGTAGGCCAGGACTTATCTCCTTTTCCTTCCTCCACTCTCTCTTCTCTGCCTGGAGGGTAAGGCACTTTACCTCAAAATGGGATGCTTCTGGCTGAGGTTGCAGTGCCATTTGAGAGGCCCAAAGTTTGGAAAGCTTCTCTAGATCCACTATGGTCTGGAGGTTTTACTCAGTGTGTGCAAGGATGACATAGTCATTGACAAACTGAAAGTCAAGGATGGTTGTTTTGAGTACTTTGGTCTTCAACTAAATCATCTGAGATTGAAGAGCCCTCCATCCATTCCATAGTCAATATTGATTCCAGAAAAAGGCAGACCTTAATTAGAACCAGGATGACTGTCAACAAAACCCCAAAGTAAAACCAAGAAAACAGAGTTGGGGTGATGATGACACACCCTTCATTGACATTGCTTGAAAGAGAAACTGTCATCATCTCCAGGAAACTAGCAAATTACAACATCCACATTGCAGCTTTGAGCAAGACAAGACCAGATGAAGGGTAGCTGAGGGAAGAGCGTAGAGGCTATGCCTTCTTCTGGAAGGGGAAACCAGCTCAGAATAGGCAATTCATGGTGTCAGCTTTGCCATCAAGAATCAGCTCATCATCAGGAATCCTGGTTTTCTCTGATAAAAAAAAAAAAATTCTCATTTTCACATTAAGAAAAGTAATCCAAAATCCATATTTGTCTGTGACAAAAATAAAACACCACTATATATATGACATACGTCTTATATGTATGCCTTATATATATGACATACATATAAAATGTCTATAAAAGATTTTTTCTGTAATTAAAGTGAAACACCACTATATATCTAGATCTAGAGATAGATAGATAGATAATCTATCTATCTATCTATCTCTAGATCTAGATTATCTATCTATGAAAAATCCCTATATATATATATAGCGATTTTTCATCGATAGATCAATCAAATACCGCTCTCTCTCTATATATAGAGCGGTATTTGATTGATTTTGGCTTACTTTTTAAAATCTGAATATTGGGGATTTTTTTTTTTCAGGGAAAACCAGAATTTCTGCACATCAGTCACTTTACAGAGCTCCCTTTAACAAATGCCTTAAGGTTAAAACAACCAGTCCACTACTGTCATCAGGGCACACACTCCAACACTTGATGCTGATGATGAAGTCAAAGAACAATTCTACTCCAACCTTGATCATATACTAATAATTCTCACAAAGGAGAAAATACCATTCTTCTTAAAAACTTCGACTCCAAAGTTGGCATGACCTGGAACTCTGGAATGGCACCACTGGGAAGGAAGGAATAGGGAATAATAATCCAATGGCATCTTTCTGCTGACCATTTTGGGCATCATGCCTCAGGGAAGATGTGGAAAATTGGACAGTCCAAAGGACAGCAATAAACAATATTAGATGTCTAGAAAATATGGCATATGAGGACATGTGGAAGAATTGGGATTATATATTCTAGAGAAGAGAAGACACAAGGGGTGCGGGGGGGGGTAGAAGAGTCTTCAAATGACTAAAGTGTTTTTTACAAAGAAGATCATGATTAATTGTTGTCTGGATCCATGCAGGACAGGATAAAAAGTAATTGTCTGAAACAGCAACAACAAATTTAGGTTGGATACTAGGAAGAACTGTCTTATTATGAGGGTGTTGAGGATTGGAACAGATTACCTAGAAATAGTGTGGAATCTCTCTGCCTGAAGTTTTTTTACTTCAGATTAGATACCAATTTGTGTGGGGTGGCTTAGATTGTAAAGATCCTGCCTTGAGCAGGGCACTGAATTAAATGATGTTTCAGTGCCCATCCAGCCCTATTTTTCTAGATTTCTATTTCAGTACTAGGTTTGCAAAAAAAAAAAAAAATGCTACAATGTATTTATGAAAACAAACTTGCAAATAAGACTTTTCAACTTGAACTACAATATTCACTATGAACTGATTTATTTTTTGAGATAGACAAATTCTTTAACGTTCAATAATAAAATGATTTCTATTTGTGATGTACACCCCTAAATGCTCTTACAAGGTATATAGATGCTCTCAACTGGTCTAAAATATAATTCATGTTTTAATTTTCCTCCATATAGTTCTGGGCATTTTTAAACACTTGTTTTTACTCTAAAATCTAATTCAAGGTTGTTGAGGGGGGGTGCATGTGTTAATTTTGTTCTATTTGGCATATACTTAAGGACTTTGCTTCCACTGTCAACCTGTATAGAAATGTATTTGTCAATATTAGATTTCATTTGCCATGTGTCAGCCCAATTACATAGAAGAAAGTCTCTTTATATTTTCCATGCTGCCTACTTGGTTATTTCTTAACACCCATAGTAGTTGTTTGCTGGTAATTTCTCAAAGAAAGAAGGAAAGAAGGAAAGAAAGATCTTTCTGTCAACCTGTCCAAGTGATTTATTAGTTGCAGATCAGAAGAGTTATAGGTAATGACTGATGATAGAACTTTGTTCAAAACTTTTTACCAGTTAAAAATATTTCTTTACATCCTGTGTTCAGGACATCTATTATCCCATGTCACCCTGAGGGTTGCAAAAACATTTCCTTTTTCAAGATCCATAAAATATGTGTTTAAAGGCTTGAGTTATAACAACACAATTAGAACATTTATTATTCTGAGTGTGGAAAGAGGTACCATATGGGTCAGTAAAAATCCCTGTAATTCCAAGTACAGGTTGGGTAAAATTCCAAAATAGAAGTTTTTCTATTTTGCTAACAACACAAATCAGTAGTGGAGATGCTGCTGTGATTAAAACACCACACTGATGAACTAAGAGACTGGTACCACTTCTGAAAGTGTTGACCTAAATTCTGAAACAGTGTTCTTGGAGCGATGGCATAAATTGGTTTACCAGCAAAAAATATTTTGATTACAATGACAACTTTAGTAATGAGGGCCTGGATCACTATTGCTTTGAACTTTATGTAGTCGTTTATATCAGCACACTGGTAATATACTATTGTTCAGGTATGTATTATTATACTGCACTTTGAATATTTCCTAATATTCTCAAATATATATTGTTATGTGATAGATAAAAAAAACAGAATTACCTCTGAATGTGGTCACCAACTTCACTATTTTTTCATCATTGCACACTAACTAACCGGACAAATTTTCACCAATAAGTCAAATGTTCTGGCTAATGGGAGGCAGAGAAAAGCTCAACTTCACACGAGCCAGTTTGTGTGGTGGGGAAAATCTCTTTCTAAAAATAAAAAAAATATTTTTGCTGGGTGCACAAAATACCAATGTATTCCTTCACATAGCAAAGGTGGAACAGGTGGCTGTAGTAGTGAAGGTAGAGTGGGGCAAGCAGCCACCATCCCAAGGTGTCAGTTTAGTTAACTCAGCTGTAGTTAATCCTGACATAGCGTAAAGAAGCATTGCTTTGATAATCCCCTTTATCCATTTCTGCATATGCATTCCTGGTGTTTACATGGAGAAGAAGGCAAGGGAAGAAGGGAAGGGTGGGGGAAGATACCTGTTTTACAGGGGATAGGGTTAGGTGCCCTCTTGCCCTCCTCTGGAGGAAGGGTGAGCATGCTGTTGGAGTTTTCCACTGAAATCACCAATATTGATTCTGCTGCAAGATAAACTAAAAGCTGAAGTTAGTTAGTAAACCTGTCTTTAAACTTACAAATATTTGAACGTCAGTAATTAATGAACATAGGAAATGTATTGAGAAATCAGTTAAAGAGATTTTGTAAGTTAGATTCAGTGTGTTATACCAATATTCTTTTAAATATTATGCAGTAATATTATCATACCACATTTTTTGTAACAATCTTCTCTGAAATGTACAGAAACTATAACATATGTATTTGTATATCCTGTCATGTCTATAACATCATCAAGTAATACAAGAACTGTATTGGTCAGGATTAGCCAGAGATGTATCTCCTGTACCTATACCTGTTTTCCCTAGTTAATTTGCAAAAGTTACAGATGGCCAAATGCACATTAACAATAATTCCTTAGGTTAGTCTATCTCCTACTCTTTTGATACTAGTACCACTTGCACACCCTTAACAGTACACCCTGAAACAGTATATGTATGCTAGGAGTTTTTCAAAACATTTACCATTGATCTGGTTTTTTGTCTATTTTCTGTTCCCAGGAATAAATCAGGCCTGTCCCAAAAGCCTTGTTATTTTTCTCTCTCTTTCAACTTTTTACCAAACCTTCCATTCTCTAAAGTATTATACAATCAATCTAGACTGACATAGATATCAGCATACCTGGTAAACACATTTAAACAAATTTAAATATTTTTTTTATGATCCCCTTTGAACTTGCTTTTTTCTATACTATAGCACATGGATATTTTGTGCAATGCTAAACATCTATTCAAAACAGCAACAGAAATCCAAAAAGTCTAGGTGTCACTATATAGCACTCTTTATACATATATATCACGGGCAATTGAATTTGTTTTCAGGGACAATCGATTTTACAATTTTTTAGTTTTTGAGTACAGTCAAATGTATTTTTTTATGGCCAGGAATAGACAATGCTATTAACTGAAAAAAGACAAATGATGAAGGGGAGAAAAAAATATACATCCACAGGAATTTTGGGAGAAGTATGCCCTCATTTTTAGAGTGATAAATGGTAATACTAAAAAAAAAAAGTGTGGCAAATTATGTGTGTATCTTAGACATGGTTATACTGACGCAAAATGTAATCCATAATAGATTCACTAAGAAAGGAAATCTGATTTTGTCTGGATCCTTGCATGAACTGACCCAATAGTACAAATGCCCCTAAATTAGAGAACTAGGTCCAAATATATTTTAAACCATTTCCATTTTGAATAATGAGTGCTGTGCTGATAATGCATTGATAACCATACTTATTGCAAGATGTACAAGATGTTATCAGGTGGCCATAAAATTTCAGTCATGTTTTAACTTCATAATTTTAAGTTTTGTTGCGAACAGCTTGTAGCACTTAACTTTGCAGATTTTCCATTTTAAAATATACATTTGTCTTTACTGTTTTAATTCTGACTTGAGTTCTTTGTGGCATTTCAGTGATATTTAAAACTTGTCACCTACTTCCTCTCACTATTTTCAAGATATATTTCACAGTTGCAATACCACATAATTGGACTGCAAGATTTGGGAAGGTTCATATACAGTGTTTCAGTTCAGCTTCATCTCTAGCAGACAATGGTGACAAGGAATATCTGACCAAATACGTTCCCAAAATCTGTTTTGGATTGCATTTATTTTTATTACATCCAGCACTGGCCCAGTGAATACACACAATACAATGCACCATAAATTACATCTTTAGTGCTGTCATTTTTCATGAGTCATTAGCAATCTAGCTATGATTTCCTCCCATTTTCAGAAGCTTGCTATTGCTTCCCAGCTGGAACAAACAAACAAAAAAAAGCTGCAGGACAAAGAATCTTTTTCTTTTCCCTACAAAAAAGCAAACAAGAAATGATATAAAACTAGAGAGGATTTTCCACACATACCAGACAAGGCAAGGTAGCAGTGGTGTGGACCTGATTCTTTAAGGGCTTGTACAGACTATATGTTTATATTGGTTTAAACAAAAGGTGAACAGATATTCTAAATCCATGACTAATAAACTTGAATCTACTGTAGAATTACTCTAGGAAAAATCAGGGTAAATTTATTCTGGTGTAAGTTATACTGTGGAGGTATCTTCTGGCCACTTTCACCTCAGGACTGTCAGGTGAATCTTGCTTTATTGTATATTGTTCTTTGCATATTTCAGTGAATATGGGATACTTATCCAGGGGACCAAAAAAAATTGCCAATTATTTAGTTAAATTTTACCTACTTATTCACACATTGGCTTCCAGCCTGTTTTTTGTTTATTGCATAAGCTAGAAAACTAAGGGAAAGCTGTCAAAGACTGATCAGCACATGGAAAGAGATTTTTAGTTAGAACAGACAATGCTGCCTGTTGTTAACTGCTGTTTCAGTGATACTGGTTCTTTAATTGAACAGCATAGCTAAGAGAAAGAGACCTGATTTATTCTGTAGAAAAGTACAAATGTGTGGCATTCTTGGTTCAGAAATTATCCCAGACAGAAATAGCAGTGAGCAGGAATTTTCTCAGTTACAGATTATCAATAACAGCAGCCAGATGGGTTGAAATTTTCAGCAAGTATGAAAAAAATGTGAACCCTGACAAAAAATGTCAGAGAACAAAACCACAGACATTGAGACAGCTTTGTTGCAGTGGTTTGCAAATGTCAAAGCTAGAGACATTCTCATATCTGTACTGGTTTAAGAAGACAAAATCAAAAGACTTAGCATAAGAAAAACTATTCTGCAGTGACGCAGGAATGCAGTGATGTCACCTTTAAAAGGGTGTATGGAGAAAAGAAAGATGCCAACACACTCACTGCTAAACACTGGATTCTAGCATTTACCTGACATCCTTGAAGAATATAATCAGGCCAATATACAGTACAGACAAGAAAGGCTTCTATTATAAAGCTGTCCCAGATGGATTGCTAACCTTAAATGTTTGGAAAGCATCAGTGCTTATAAAAAGACAAAGGACAGACCGACTGTGTTAGTGGCCTATATCATGACAAAACAGACAAATGCAAAATCAAAGACTCCAGATAATAGGAAAAGCAGCTTATCAGCTTCACAGATGACAAACAAAAACTTGTGAATGACTGGGTAGGTTTTTATAGACCAGATGAAAGACTTTAACTGCAACATGAAACAAAAGCAATGCAATATCTTCCTGTTTGTTGATTATACTGCAGTGTCTATCTAGGCAAGACTGCTGAAAAACTTGATAATATAAAATTGGTTTCCCGGCCACTTAGCAATACAGCAATTATTCATCATGTAAGCAGGGAATTATTTGAAAATTTACGATATACTAGCAAAGCCATGTCAGGAGGATTATCTCTTATATAGACACTAAGTCAGGCATGTCTAGCTGTGAAAAATCTAACACTTCTGAGTGTATTACATATATTCAAAGAGTCTGGAAACATTAAAACAAAATACTAGTTCTAACCATTTCAAAGGCTATTTTCTTTTGTGTTACAAACTGATTTGCACCTGTGTAAGTATGTTATTTGTCCAGCCCCCAAAAAAACCTAAAATTCTCATAAAGCACTTTCTTAAATTGCATATGAAGCAAGATACCTTCCTGCTGCTCCTAGGAAATATTTGTGTTCTGAAGAATAAACTTAGATTACAATCCATAGCAAAGGAAGGACAAAATACAATAAAGAGGAAAAGAGATCAGTAGAAAAAACCCCAAATAACAAAAAAACAAAACTATGTAGTTCTGTGCAGTACCATAATTTGGGGGGGGGGGTTGGTGACAGTAGATGGCAATCTTTCTTCTCCTGATGTTCTAAATGGCCAGTTTTTGGACATCTAGTTAGCATTTTTGGCACTTATACACCAAATTTCTGTTTCGGTGTGGATTGCACTGCATGTGTGTATGGCTATGTATGCTCACAGCGGCAACAGAAAGAGCAAGAGCATTTACTCATATATTCTATTGAGTAACCAAATGACTAGGGCAGTCATCTGGGAAGCAGAAGACCTGGGTTTTAGGACCCCACCCCCTTACTTATGCAAATGTATTATTTTGTCATACAAATATATTAAAGAGAAGTCCAGGATTATCTGTTACAACCTAAGAGATGGCCAATTCAGAGACTATATGCTCTATCACCCTAGATTTATAGGTGTCTGGAACAGGATAATGGTCTTCCTTTTTAGGGTTAGTAGTTAATGGGCCCTATTTCAATTAATCAGGAAACAAGTAGTTTGACTCCAGCACATGCTACTTAGGAAATATTCAGAGTTTTTGGCAAAGGTTAACTAAAATTCCTATTTTGTAAGAGGACAAGATTGTCATTCTAAAAAGAAATCAAAGTCTTTAAAGCCTTCTCATATGTAACTTAAAGGACTTGCATTTGGTAAACTTTTTGAAAGGTTTCTTTCAGCAAAATAACATGCTTCAGAGATCATGTTAACTATCTTGTAATGTCCCTGACACCTACATGTGCTGTCAATGTACTGGCATGTACTGCCAGTAACTGTCAGTGGAAGCTTGACCCTTGCTAGGAATAAATACATTCAGATAAATTGTCATGGGATGATTTTTCTTTTTCTTTTTTATTAGATTACAGTACTTCATGTTTTCTTCTAGTCTAATATGGAGAACCTGCTTAGATTATTGTTCACATGGTTAATCAGATAGCATTCACTCACAAGCTTTTAAAACATGTCTAACAAACAGTTATTTTAAGTTTCCACATACAAATAACAAATATAAAAAACCCAGCTTTCCTGATAAAGAAATCCTTATTTTCCAGTTCACTTACCTAAAGACAAGAGTTTTAGATTAGCTTATCCATCTCTGAACTCATATGATGATTAGCTGGAGAAATAGTTATTCAGTGTCAGTATATGAAATTTACTGAACAAATCTCCTTATTGTAAATCTAAATAAATGATGGATTATGATGATTTCCAAGGATATAACACATCTGGTTATGGAGAGGTGAGGAAAAAGTGAAGCTCTAAAACAGAAATTCCCTTTAAGAAATCTGTACTTCTTCCCCACAGGTAAAAGGCTAATAAAAATATTAGGAACCTATGAATTAACATGTCCCATGTGTATGCATGTGTGTGCATGTGTATGTGCATAGGCATTTGTCTGGCTGAGAAGGCTGCGGATTGGTGTTTAATTATAAAATTATGTATCTGATAATTAAGATCAATTTTTGTACTTCATGTAGTTCTTAATAGCTAAAATGAGTATTCAACTTAGAAAGGTTCAATTGTAAAAATACCTGGTAGCCTTGTTAACCTTTCTTACACAAACAATTTCTTTTACTTCAAATGAGGTTACTAGCATGTATAAAATTGGCAGCCAGCTAAGTAAGCCAGCTTCTATACCAGCCAGCTAAGTAACTCATTTGCATTTGAAAATCTGTGAGGAAAAGGAAAATTTTTTGTGGGTGATATCCTTTATTGGACCAACTGCCTGACTCAGATCAGGAATTTATTTTATAACATATTTGAATATCTGACAAACAGAGATTCTTTGGCAGCTTCTCCACCTACATTCCTAAGAAATAAATCAAATAGTATAAATAAATAAAATGATGAAAGAGCACTAGGGAGGGATATAGTAGAATTCTGACTTAGCATGAAATAAGATGAAGTATTTCAGGTAGCATTATAGGATATAAGAAAAATCTCCTTCAGGACGGTTGACAATGCAGTTGGCAATCTTTGCTATAATAGCCTTTAGGAAAATATAACACATTGCTTTTTGTATGAGAATCAGCTTGATGAACTATAAATAGAAATCTCTTGTGAAATTCTTTGGAAAAGAAGATGATGCTATTTAAAGAGACAATACATGTATTAGTTAAAGATTATTTTTTGTATAAGTCTAGTTAATATCTGTCTCTGTTACACTTTAGATTATAACTTCAAAAGTGGGCATATAACTTTTCTGGCATACATCTAGATAATATTGTGCAGAGCAATTTTTGAGACTGATTAAGAAACATTAAATGAAAATTCCTGTATTAAATTTAAATTAGAAATAAGGCCACATAAATGATTAAGTTAAAATCATTGGCTTATAAATGCTTTAAATAATTGTATACATAGGTCTTCACAGAAACGTTTAGACGTCAAAAGTTATGTTTATTTCTGGATCACACTGTTGCCTATCAGCATGTAGAGGGTGGGGTAGAGGGAAACATTGCATTATATGACTCTCATGATATTTCCAAAATCATCCCATCTTTCTGGGAACAAGTCTCCAGGCATATTCAAAATTTATCTTTCACAATGTTAAGACACCTGGGGGTTGTGGAAAGCCATATTGACATATTGTAGTGTGATGTGATGAATCTTTTTATCAAAAAGTGATTATTCTGTATTGTCACCACCCACCCTACCTTTCAGTGCCAGCTGGGCAAACCTTTGATGCAACTCCCTCCTCCCCACTCCCATTCTGAAGACAGTGCCCAGGAGCAGGGCTCTTCTGTAAAGACATGGCTATAGAGCACTTGAGGAGGCCGATCACGGAACAAAATGTCACTTGTGTCAGTGCCCAAAGTGTTCTGCTACAAGCCTGTATGTCTTTCTGCAGCTGATGTCCTAGTGTTGTTCTTTCATTCTTTCACATATGGCTCTCCCCTTCTGTCTGATGTAGAGAACAGATGGGCACTCTAAGAAGCTGATGGCATGTATAACATTGGTATTATTGTAACTGAATGAATCTCAGATATTCTAATGTGTGTTATTCAATCCAGTGTTAATGTGGTCTGTATTGATGTTGGACCACATATGGCATATGGGCCTGTTGTATGCCCTGGTGCCTCAGTGAGTGTGAGAGGTGTCCTGTGGCTGAAGAGATGTAGTTTGATGCTGGCAGATTGTCTGTAAGACAGAAAAGGTTTTTGCCCCATGGCTACTTTGAGACAATCTCCCTTTTCCAGGAGCGGTCGGAGGTCATTCATGATACGCCTAAGGTGTTCAAGCTGGGGGATGTAGGTGACAAGCAGAGACACTCTGTTGCCTTTGTCCTAGGGCTGGTATTGTAGCAGGTCAGAGCAAGGTTTTAGTCTGGCTTTGTTGATTTGAGTGACATTAAGCTTTTGTATTGTATAGTAATTTTGAAAATCCCGGCTCCAGACCCTTAAGACATGTTCTGGGATCAGACAAGATATGGCTGTAACATAGAACTTGACTGTAGACAATGGAACTAGTCATGTTACTAGGATGAAAGCAGGAAGTGTGAAGGTAGCTGTGGCAGTTGGTTGGTTTTCAATATAATGTGGTGGAGAGGTGGCTATTGCAAATCTTCACTGTAGTGTCTAATTTGCTGAGTGGAATATTTCAGAGGTTGCTTGATAGAGGGGTGGAAGTTGTTGAAGTACTGGTGAAATTCCTCAGAGAGATCCTTCCAATGTGTGCAAACAGTGAAGATGTCATCAATAGGGATCCTGGTTTTCTCTGATAAAAAAAAAAAAATCCCCAATTTTCAGTTTTAAAAAAGTAACCCCAAATCAACATTTTTCCACGATCAAAGTGAAACACCACTAATATATAGATAAAGATATAGTGGTGTTTCATTTGAATCATGGAAAAATGTGGATTTATTTATGACAGACCTTGAAGTTCATTACTCCACAATTGCTCTCTCATCCCCCTAAGCTGCCTAAGGTACATTGATGAGCAAGGATCCTGGTTTTCTCCCAGAGACAAAGGTAAGAGTAAGAGTGAGAGTGAGAGAGATTTTTGACTTTTTAAATCTTTATTCTAACAATATTTTTAAAATATTATAAAAATATTATAAAATTCTATATAAAAAAGCAAAAGTGTTACATTTATCTGAACTTAAGTTGACCCTGAATTTAAGGGTACCTCCCAATAATTAGATTCTATACATGGAAATATTTTTAAAATGTATTATACTTTTCCATGTATAGAATTAAATTATTGGGAGATTGCCTGAAATTTATCCCCTCTCCCACTGCAGGGGGTGGAAGGACAGGCAATGAGGGAGGCAGTAATAGAGCAGGTTGTAGTGGTCTGGTAGTGGGGATGCAATAAGGGGGCAGACAGTGGAAGAGCATTGCGGGGCAGTAAGGGGCAAGCAGGTGGTGGGCTGTTGAGGGGCAGTAATGTGGAAGGCAATAGTGGGCAATGGGGAGGCAGTAAGGTGACATTGTGGGGCTGGGGAGCAGTAATGGAGCAGGCAGTGAAGGGGAAGTGTGGGGAAGGAATGGGGCAGGCTGTCAGGGAAGAAGTAAAGGGCAGGTGGTAGGGGGCTTGCTGGGGAGGCAGTAAGGAAGAAGGTGGTGGAAGCAGTGGGAGACAGGTAGTAAGAAGACAGGTAGTAGGGCAATATGGAGGCAGTGAGGGAGGCATGCAGTTTTGTCCCCTGCTGCCTGTCTCCTCCCCTTTACCACATCTTTTGCCTACACAAAAGTGGGGAATGAGGGTCCTACACTTCATTCCACCCTTTCCCCTCTCCATGTTGCTTCTGCCCTACCACAGCCTTGGGTTACCATCTCCCTTCCCCGCTTTTATCCCCAAAATCTCTACTCACTGCCTGCCCCTTCCAACCCCTTACCTTTTCTATGGCTCTGGCAGGCTCTGTCTCCACTGAAGACTGAGGCCCAGATCACAGCTTCAGCCCAGCCCTGTTGTGGTGGCACAAGGCCAAGCTGTGGCTGTTCTCCATGCTCTCTGCTCAAGGCTACAGTGCTGATGAAGCCTGCTGGCATGGGAACAAAGGTAAAGGGGAGTCTGGCAGGCAGGATAAAGGAGGGAGAAACCAAACAGGGAGGCAGCTGAGTGCAGAGGGGGCTCAAGGCTGGAGGTGAAGAGCAGCAGGGGATGCAGAGGCAATAGGGGGCAGGCAGCAGTTGTCGCTCCAGCCCCAACCTGGGGTTGTGGCAGGATCTGGAGCTAGAGCAGCTTTCTGTCCCTGCTGCTTCACACTCAATTCTAAAAAGAGGGATTTCCCTCCCACACCTGTTAAATGGAGAAAAAATAATATTTTTAATGACTAAATACCATATGTGGACACCCCTGGGCCGAGCATGAAACATTTGTTAATTACAAAAACAACAATCACCAGAGATTGAATTCCCTTCTTTCTATATGCCCATTAAAAAGCTTATGCATTTAGCACTAGCTTTCCATCCTCCACCTTGAAGGGTGTCTCTTTGATAGCACATCATGACACAAACTCATCCACATACTGTAGCATGGTGAAGTGTCCCAACTCAAATGAGATATTTAGCAAGACAAAGAAATGGAAGGGTTGGATGATGTTGTTGGAGAGACATTTCCTTCAGCTTTTCAGAGTTGCTAGCTTGGCCTGCCCCTGCAGGAAATTGGCCAGGGAGAGGGAAAGAGAGAGAGATACAGAGAGAAAGAGAAGCCTGAAAGAGAAGAGCAGTGGCCGCTACCTGACAAAGACTGTTGGGGATTTAGCATAGACTTCGTCTACACTAAATCCTTAGTCTTGAGGATTTTGCCAGCTGTACTGCTGTTCACTGCTAAAGATTATTTTTTTGGTACAGAAGAGTTTCTTGGTTCAATGCGTATGACTTTGTCTATACTCTACCCCTGCAAAGAAGTAAAAGGCCCTCTCCTGTAGTTCTTTGAGGGGGCCAAAGATCACAAGCCAAGTCAGAAGCCAAAATGTTTGGCCTTGGAGTCCAAGAAGCCCACTCAAGAAGCTATCCTTGGGCTGATTTACAAAAGAGTATGCATCTATGACTTGAAGTTGTCTATGAGGTGCATTTCTACCCTGTTCCTAACTTCAGAATAACATGTCTAACTACCTCTTTTCATACTCCAAGAGACTATGTAAGCCTGGGGGTCCCAAGAAAATGGTCCCCTGATGGAATCCATGACAGAATCGTCAAATGTTTGGAAAAGAGTTTGAAATCAGACAAAAATACACAATCTGGTTGTAAACAGTGCTTTTGCTGTTTTCAGGAAAATCCTTTCAGACCAACAGGCATTGGGGGAGTCCCTGTTCCCCCAAGCACCACCAGGAGTGACTAGAAATAACAGTCACAAGCTGGCAGCGGGTAGATTCAGATTAGACATCAGGAGGCGCTACTTCACTGTCAGGGTGGCTAGGATCTGGAACCAACTTCCAAGCGAAGTGGTGCTGGCTCCTACCCTGGGGGTCTTTAAGACAAGGCTAGATGAACACCTTGCTGGGGTCGTTTGACCCCAGTACTCTTTCCTGCCATGGCAGGGGGTCGGACTCGATGATCTGCTCAGGTCCCTTTCAACCCTACTAACTATGAAACTATGAAATTGGTCTGCATTAGAGCAGTGTAAGAAAGGACTGCAATAGCCCACAGCAAAGGTAAAAAATAATATATATTATGTATAATTATATACATATCACATTTAGCTGCATTATTATTATTGTTGTTATTGTTGCTACTGCCATCCTGAATCAGGATATAAAGTAAAAATCTCCATATAGTTTGTGAGCCAACAATGTCATTTATGGGGCAAATTGATTCAATATAGTTAAAACATTATGTTTCAACTTCAATCAATTTTTAAAATATATTTCTTTCTTTATAAATTAATTTAAGCTCAAAACCACAGTGACAAAAAATCACTGTGAAAGTGAAAATAAACTTTTCACTTTAAAATGGCAAAATAGGATAGTTAAGCAATTTCAGATCCTATTCCTATTTAAAATATTGTTTTAAATAGGAAAATTGTTTTTAGTAGCTCTTTCTCTCTGAAAAGCCTTTTACTTCAATGACTCACCACTTTGATCAACTCTTGTAAAAGATTGTCCTAGCTAGTTGAAGTCAAAATATACACTATATAGGAACACCCCTGCCCCTCCTGCCCCCGCACACACACACACATACACACACACACACACACACACACACACACACACACACACACACACACATATTTTCCAAAAAAAAATTGGACTTTGCTACTAAAATCACTGAACTATCCATCTGGACAGAACATAATCCTGCCACAGCTTCCTAAATCTCTTGCATTAAATTAGATTGTCTTGGCCCATGCATGACAAACAGATTTTTGGGTGCTACTTCTCTTACATTCCATGATTAAAGTGGCTGCTGACTTAACATGTACTGAAAGGAATTCAACGTGTGTTCTGGTTCTACCCAACACACACACAAAAAATAATCTAGCTGAGATTTCCACTACTGAACTGCCAATTTCTTCCCTCTGGCTCTCTTCCAACACTTTATTCTTCACATTTCTTTGCAGGCTCCCATCGTTAGGGTGTAGTTATATATTATCTTTCAAACTTGTTAAATGCTGTAAGATGGGAGCGTCTGCACATTGAGGCAGTAAATATGAGCTAAGTACCTTTTGGGCATCTCAGAGACAATCCTCTTCTAATCTGCTCCTAGTTTAATAATGGTCATATATTTTGTAATCTTCAATGGCCAGAGAAATGCCACAAAGACACATTGAAGGCATACCTCAAGAAAATGGATGTGGGTTTCAAGTGCTTGGAGAACCTGGCTGCCAACTGACTTCAGTAGAGCTGCAACCTCAACCAAGTGGCAGCCTGTTTGAAGTAAGGTACCTTGCCCTCAGAGCGGAGAAGGGAGAGTGGAAGAGGAAAAAGGAATGGAATTCCAGCCTGCAGCCTACTCTCCACTGCTGAAAAACCTTCAGCTTTTTCAGATGGATCTGTGGCTCAAAGATTTGAAACTTAAGTAACATCAAGACCCATCCATGATGCATGATATAGATCATCCTCAAATCAAGGGATTGCTGCACCCATTGACAAATCCTCTTCAGGCTAAGATTATCTCTAGCTTGTGTTGAGAGTATATGTTGCAATAATTTCAGCCTGTTCTGTGAGCCTACAAACAGAAATTTGCAGTCTTCCACTATCCAAGGAGACCTAGCTATCATCCACTAGCTATCATCCAGAGCTCTACTCCATCAATGGCTAAGTGGGAGCAGGAGAGGTGTGAAGATGAAGGGGGTGGCAGGGGAGGTGAATGGGATGGAGAAAGGGAAGGAAGGAATGGAAGGGGAAGGGTAGGCAGTGGGATGGGGGAAAGTAGGTGGAATAGGAGACAAGGTGGATCACAGGGCAGGAGGAAGAGGCTATGAGGAGCTGCTGTGCAGCCACATGAAGTGGGGATGGGCCCAACAGCCTCCCCACTACGCACTCAGATTGAGTTTGAACTGCCCCCACTGGGCACCACAACTCCCCAAAGAGGAAGGGGGGCAGGACTGGGTGTGAAACTTCTGGGCAGTTGAGGGTAGATCCAGCAGTCCCTGAATGCCCAGATTAAGCCTGTGCTGCCTTTGCCAGGCCCTAAAGCTATCTGGAAGCTCTTTTCTAACCCACCCTCTCTTCTTCCTCCCACCTTGGGGAGCTGTAGGCAGTTGAAGGACCCAAGGTGGGCAGCATTGGTCCATTCTGGGCCATTGGGGGCTGCTCAAGAGCCTATAGTGCCATTGGACCAGTGATCCTGGCAGGTGTGGAGCAGGCATGGCAGCTCCCAGCCATGCTCCTAATTGTCATCTCTCTACCACCAGGTCTAATCTGTATTTGAGACAGTATTAACCCTCAACATGCAACTGCTCCTATCTTGTGCCAACTTTAGTACAACCAATGTTCCTTAAAGTTATCATGCAATACTTAATGGGAAGCATCTACATGAGACACTTACTGTGCAGGAGCCTAATACCACACTGCACAGTAGCATGCCAGTCAAAAACTGTGCTAATACACTACTGTGCAATGTAATTAGGTTACTGCGCATTAAGCATCACAAAAAAAACTATGCATTGGCACTACTGCGAAGTACTAAATTTTATGTGTAGTAACTACAGTGCATTAATGAATGGGTAGACACATCCAATGTGTACCTAAACCCTTAGAGAAACTGCTGTTTAAATCCTTCCCCATCCTTCTTGTCCTGAAATCCATTGCAGGCTCCACAAAATACTGTTAATATTAGCCACAGAAAACCCTTCTCACAGCTGTTGACCATCAGTACCAACTATTTTTCACATTACTTTATAGAAAATTTATCATATACCCTGTGTAAAATAAGGAGCATCTTTGTAGTATGAGAAACAGCAGTGGGGTTCCATTCCCTTCTCCTAATCTGTAGAGAAAAAAAGAAACTGTTCCCATAGCAAAATATGTAAGTTTGATTCAGGCATGGATCTGAAGAGTCTCCAAACATCCCTTCCTCATCTGTCTCATTTACTGTATCTACTTTTGGCTTACCTGTGATCTGCTTTGTTGTCTGAGGTCCTGCATATTTTTTCAGGCTATATTTAGGTGCTATTATATCTCTAGTTAGTACCCCCCATTATGTAGTTTAGTGCTTTGGGAGAAAGATGTGTGCCCATTTGCACATAGTGAGATAGAGATGTTCCCTGAGATGTGATTAATTAATACAGAATTTAAACTTTCATTAAAGTTCTGATTGCAGAGGTGACTTTGGAAATGTGAGCAACATGTAAATCAGTGCATTCCAGACTTCCTTAGTCAGCAGGCCAACTTAGTCCAGTGCCAAAATGAAATTAGCAATGACCTCATCAGCTTCACTGCTGCAAATGAGTGCTTCCCCTAAAGGCAACAGTGAATCTGGCATGAATCATTTCATTTCAGGGCTCCTGCTTAGCAAAGTAATGAGCAGAAACAAAGGTAATTGCAATAGTAACTCCTTGCTAGGACTCAAAACCAAGTCTGATGGAAGAAAAAGATTAGTGGAGGATTTTTTTTCTCTGCTACAGAAAACTACTAATTTCAGTCCCAGAACTGCAGAACAATTGCACGCAGGTGGACCTGTCAGTCTGCGTGGAAGTTCAGGTAGAACCTCTTGTAAAATTTGTGTCTTACTACCGATGTTATAATGTCCTAATAAAAATAAACAGCTGATGTGGGGAGAGGGTAAGAAACTGAATTTTCAGTGCTACTAACCTGTATCTCTGTAACACAAAGAGATGGTGCCTTTCAACATAATTTTTAGGACACATTTTTGATTAAGCAGCAGCCACTGGGCCTCCCTACTGAATCCTTCATTACTCAGTATTTGAGTGATATGTCAATTAAAGCAATCTTGCTATCACTAGAGAAACTTTCATCAACTATCAAAAGAGAGTATTGTTTATTTGTCTTCTTACAGGAGTGCTATAGCAACAGCTGGTGTCAATCTCCACTGGGCAGGCAGTTGCTTTTCAGGCACCAAATTCATTAGATGAGCATCAGAATGTCTGCAGATTGACATATAAAAATATGGCAAATTACTGCTTCAGTTATTATTAGATAAGCTCATCCTATTAAATCTTAACATGAATTTTGTGGATTGTAGCCATCATTTCCTATTAATACAAGTTGTCATTGGAAATAGCTCACTTTTTTCATTAGCATATAACTGCATCTTATATTAAGTTGATCCAACTCTGAGCTATTCTTTCCTTTAAAGTAACACCAACCTAAATTAGTTAAAACTTTACCCTGAGAACAATGCTTAAATTCATTTAAACAAACAACTTTGTGGATCAAATTGTGCAATTAAGGCCCGAGATGTAAGGGAATGCTACAGTTCCTATAAGGCAGTGGTTTTTGACCTGTGCTCTGCCGACCATGTCTCAGGGGTCTGTGAAAGATGACTATGATCAATCAAAAGTATGTGAATACCCATACTTACAATTTTAAAAACTTCCATTCAAAATTTTCAAAGGGGTCCTCATCTCCGTTAAAAAAATGTTTAGGGGTCTTCAAATGAAAAAAGATTGAAAGCCACTGCTCTAAGGAAATTCCAGGAAATATTATGAATCTGAGAAACAGCATTCATCTTAAGAGTTACTTAGTTTACAAGGGAATGTTCCCTGTTTGTCTATGTGTAATACCTTTCAGGACTGAACAGTACCATTGATTGTAGCAACAGATATATGACTTTTCCTTCCCTTTTATCAGAGGATACTGCCTCTGCTTTCTGGAAGCATATGGGCTGCCATTTTTTAGGCTGTTGAGCTGGAGTGGAAGTGAGGATGGGCTTCTTGTTATCTTCTTCATTGTGTCCTCTCATTTGAAGTGGAAGAATAAGAGTCAGATGACTTATACTATTAATTACATAATTTATTACTTTTTGATAAATTACATAAACCACATTTAATTATGAGTTTCATTATAAAACTGTGTTTGTAACATACCAGATAGCTGTGCATGCTGTAAATTACAATGGGGGAATCTATTCAATACATAGTTCCTAAATAATTTTTGAGGTCCAGATATATGTGATTCTGCACCAGGTTTTGCCTAGTCTATCAAAAATCCTACTGTATATTGTAGGATTTGATAATCTTTGACAGCATACCAAGTAGCACATCAGGTTTTATTCAGAAAAAATGAAAAGTGTCTATGTGCATATTTTTTTAATTTCAAAACAGAATAGAGATGATTAAAATAAAGTTACTTTCATTCCTGTGTTTCACTCATAATAAACTTCCAGTCCTTTCAGGTAAGAACTGCATTTGATTTAACTTTACAGCATAAAATATCTTTGCTTCTAAAATATAGATATTTAAAAAAATAATTGAATTACATTTTCAATCAGTATTCAATATATTTTGGGAGATACAGTTATGTGAACTTCTACTGTAACCTTGCATTTATCACAGCAACTGGTGGGACCAAATTATCATGACCACCTGGTTTGATTAGCAATGATCAGTCTTATTCAGGTATGGGGGAACATCCATTGAGATCTTGTGGCAAGCGTGCCCTGTACATACATCTGCAGACAATAGTGATAAGGGTGCCTTTATCTATGGAAAAGTGTACTGCAATCACAATATGGAATATCACAACCCCAGACAGTTTTCTATGAGGAAAACAATTTTGACATTATCAAGTCAAGTGGAAGAGAGGCAGTGTGAGAGGTATGTCTGGCAGTCCAGGGTGTGATGGCCAGGGGCCCTGATTTTCTCTGATTAAATAATCCCCAATTTTCAGGTAAACCCAAATCCACATTGTTCCATGATTAAAATGCAATGCCACTAATATATAGATAGATGTATAGTGGTGTTTGATTTTAATCCTGGAAAAATGTGGATTTTGGCTACTTCTTTAAATCTGAAAATTGGGTTTGTTTGGTTTTTTTTAATCAGAAAAAAACAGGATCTCTGCTAATGACTCACACGATATCACGGACAAGTTTTCCAACATAAGATTCCTCAGCTGTGTTGGGGCTATCAGTGGCATACACATCACCATCCTTTCCCTATGCACTGTGGCCATGAATTCTTCAACTGGAACGGCTACTTCTCAATCATACTTCAGATGTTTCACATACATAAACACTAGTAGGTCATGAGGGTACATGATGCCAGGATATTTAGGAATTTGCTCATCTCTGAACTGATAGAGTAGAGAGAGTTGGCCCTTGCTAGCAAGGGGAAAGGAGTGACCATACCCTCACTATGAATCAGGGATACTGCCACTGCACTATGATGAAACTTTTCGTTGGGTGCCTGGATACCCGGAACAAACTGTTTAACTTATAGCTTAGAAGCTGCAGAATGGCTGTGGAATGTATGTTTGGGCATTTGAAGGCTCACTGGAGGTGCCTGAGGACATTAATGGATGTCAGTGAGTAGAACATATCCTGGTTTGTGGCCTCTGCATGTGCCTATAGATTCCGAAATAGAGGCTGGTTTTCCAGGAAATGCACTGGCTAACCATTTTCCTGATTCAAGGCTGAGGGTCAGAGTAGTGAATTGCAGAATGATGTCAGATATCCAATTAAACACTGTCAACTGAACTTGTGCTCTCATATGGTCATCTACAGTATGGGTAGAAAATGTTGGAGGGAAGTGGGGGGAGTGTGCAGGATAGGCATGTTAGGATGGGAAAGTGTCTAGCCAGGTGTTAAGCTGTTCTCCTAGGGAAGTGGAAATGGAAGCTAGGTGTTGAAAGCTTGGCTTTGCAAAGCTCTGGACTCTGCACAGGCCATGTGAAGACACAGGTGTCTGCCAATTTCTGAGTTGTGGTCCCAGGGATGTGGAAGGGGAGAAGGTAAATTAGATGGTGAAAGCTTGGGTTCTGTATGATTGTGGACTCCCTTGGAACCAGATGGAGGACAGAAATAAAGGAAAAGGAAGAGCTTCAGCTGACTGATGACAGCTTTTTCATGCTCTGCTTTTTTAACAGCATCAGAAGGATGAAGACTGCTCCTGGCTGGAGGCAGGGTAACCCTGTAAACCTACATGGTTGAAACCCATCATTCTCCTGTGAATGCAGTCATATCACAGGTCCAGTGCTAGCCAGGGTCTGCCTGCCAGATGGCTGGGAGCTGTTTGCTTCCATTCCTGCTGCTAGGGTCCCTTTGGGATGGTAAAACCTGGTGTTAGCATGTGCCCCGAGTAGCCACTGGATGGTACCATTTTTGTGTTAAAGTGTAAGGTGATGCAGAGAGCACCAAGGATGCCCTCTGTAAGGTCAAGATAGACACACGGCAATCTCTGGATTTGTGTTCAACTCTCACAGAATCTTTGAGTGTCTCATTTGTACGTCAGCAACAGGTATATAGAAATATTTGGCCTCTGCATGTGTCCTGGCAAGGCATTGCAACTCCTTGTTTAGCAGGGATCCTGGTTTTCTCTGATAAAAAAAAAAAATCCCCAATTTTCAGATTAAAAAAGTAACCCAAAATCCATTGTTTTCCTTGATTAAAATGAAACACCACTAATACATAGGGAGCTGAATCCAAGTCCCTGGAGGAACTAGAAGGAGCAACGAGCTCTTTAAGAAGCTTTCTGCTTATCCCAAATGTAGAGAGCACAATTGGGTCAGTGACTGACAGGTGTGCAGGCGTGGAGGGGGAAGTGGTGGATCAAGTGATTCAGAGAGGTAGCTACAAGGTTCATAAGGCCAGAACCACACCTGAGGAGGGTGGCTGGCTCTGATTTGTCAAAGCGGAGGAACTCCATACTGAGGTGGGGAGAATGAGCCCTGGCCTGCCCTGCCAGGGGAGCTCCTGAACCTGGAAGGGCTCCTATCTGATGAACTGTATTATTATGTGTATTATTATTTACTCCCTGTCTTTTGAAAGAAGATATTTGTGTGATATAATTTGGCAATACCTTAAGTACAAATCTGTATAACATAAAACATGATCAAAATATGCCATGAATAAACAAGATTGACACATACTGGGCTCATCTACATGTCCAACTGACGCAAAACTATGAACTCCAGTGCTTATTGTTCCAGAGATTATTACACTGTTTGAATGTGTGCCCATGTCTGCAGCATGTTGAGCCAGGTTAGAGCAGCCCCTGCTGGTAGGGGACCCCAGAAGTCAGCCTGCCAGCCTGGGGCTGTACTGCCCAGCTCAATGTGCTGTGGAGGGGGTGGCTGGGGCAAAAGGGTGTTTCAGTGTGAGGCTAGCCAGCAGGCAGCCCCCACACTGAAGTACACTCATGCCCCTGACAGGTGGGTCAGCATCTACACATGCATTGCTGTACACAAAAAAATCTGCAGTAGGGTGGTACCTGTATTTACAAATACTATCCTGCTCCAGAGTTCATTAGTTTACTGCGGCCTAATCGGGTCACACATATAGATGCTGAGATGCTTACTGCAAACCTAACTAGGCAGTTCTGTAATAAGCTTCTTGTGTAGTCTGGCCCATTAGGTACTATTTCAAGTCTGCAATAGTTACCCAGTTTGCTGAGCTGCACCCTGTATTAATAAGAAAGGCCATATATAAAACAAATCAAAAATACATATTAGAGTGTTACCTCAATTTAATATAAATCCCATAGCTTTTGAGAATACCTTGTATTAAAAATAAAATTTCATATTTTTTCAGGTTTCTCAAGAAATCCTGGGGCAAGTAGACACCTTGTTTAGATATTATTTTTTCACCTTTAACATAGCAAATTTGTCAATCAGGGAATCATAGTTTAGTGAATTCACTGTGTCTTGTGTGATTGATAGAATTCCAAGGTCAGATAACATTTCTTGTCCCATTGAAGACCTGACGTAGTTTTTAATAATTTTAATTTACTGAAGCTGGGTGCAGGAGTACCAAGCAATGTAAAAAAAAAAAAAATCCTTGAGGCAGTTTCAGTATTAGGTTATATTTCTCTTACAGAATATTTTTGCATGGACTCTAAAGATCAAGCATTGTTACATTTTCAAAGTCTTGCTTGAATTAATAAGCTTGTAATTTAAATGGTTCTAGTTCTTTTGAAATGTCTGCAACATCTAAATCATTTGAGTAGTGTAAAGTTATGCCAGAGTACTTTTTTATGTTGCTGACACTCATAATCAGGGAGCCTAGTTTTCTCTGATGAAAAAAAAAACAAACAATTTTCAGATTAACAAAGTAACTTAGAATCCACATGTAATCCATGATTAAAATGAAACACCAGTAACTAACTGCCTAGTTAGGTTTGCAGTGGGAAAGGACAGAAGCAGACAGGCTTTTTAGAGCAATCAACAGGTAGCTTAATGTCCTTCCTTGGAAGAGCTGTTTAAGAAGAGCTCCATTAGTTAATGGAGAGAGGCTCTGTTTTCCTAATGAGTTGATAAACACTGAGTCAGTGGTGATAAACATTCCCTGCTTGGCAGCTGCAGGGGGTGGATAATTTAACCCCCTGCCCAAAGCCGGACGGTCCCCAACTAGATCATCCCAGCCACCTCACAGTCCATTCATCCAACCCATACTTCCTTTGCTTGCTTGTAAGAATCTTGTGGAATAACATATATCACATCCATGGCTCTCCCCACAGCTGGGAACCCTATTAGTTGCAGGAGCATGTGCTACTGAACCTCAGAGCCAGCATCAACTAGGAGCTTCCAAGCTCAGGGTGCACATGACCACCCCCCCAGCTCCAATCAGCTGACATGACTCCCATTCACAGGGGCACAAATGACAATGCACATTAAACTGGATAGAAATCAGCTATAAAGTTATTACATATTTTCCAGCAATATCTTTATAGCTGGTCGGATGATTTTAAAGAGCCATAGTTAATTTTCACATGTAGCAGGTCTAAATTAATTGTGCAATTAACCAGATAATTATGTAATACAGGTAATGTGTAGAGGGAGCCTTATTCATTTTTACATCTTAAAAAAATGTTTTTGTTACCCACACTATAAGCATTTATATTACTTCTTCTCACACCATTTGCAGGTCAATGACACATTTAAAGCAGTGGTTCTCAACCTTTTTAGCTTCAAAGCAACCCTCAAAATGCCAGCTCTTACCTTTCTTTCATTTTTTGACTATGGACAAATAATAGAACAATCCTTCTGTTGCAAAGAACTCAAAAGACTGAAACATGTCAACTTGTTTTTGATATTATAGATTCCTATTTGAAATTGTTGTGTTTATCTTGTTACTTAGAAATAGCTGTTTGGCCAACTAAGTGTTAATATTATGAGTCATCTTATGACTCCCTTAAAAGGATCTCAGGTCACTCCAGGATACCACAGCACCCTGGCTGGGAATCACAGGCTTCAGCACACATTTAAATAAAATTTTAGAACCTGTTCCTAAAGTTAGTTGCACATTTCAAGGACTTTTCTAAATCAGCATTATCAGTGTTTGACTTAAATTTCTATCACATTCAAACTCCTCAGTAGAATATTATTTTCTTGAAAAGAAACAACAGTATTTTTCAATTATCTGCTATTTTTCCAATGTGAAGTTCCATAATGATTTATTCTAATTCATTCTTCAGAAATATTGGTTGGATAGAGCCAAATCTGTTGAGAATATTTTTGCCCTTTCACAAAATTCTGCCACCTGGCATTGTCCTTTATGACCCGTTCATGGAAAAACTATATGTTTAGTCCCTTTTCCAGTAAAACCAAGATTTACAATTCATTAACTATTTTGACATAATAAATGAGTGGAGGATAGTTGTAGCTTTCCACTCCTTTTAAAATATGCCAGGGATGAAGAAACAAATATTAGTGCCCAGCCATTCCCTGTAGTTTTCCTTTCATGCAATCTTGTATTTAGAATCATTACCATGCACAGGTATGTGCAGCTAGTAATGACCAGAAAACATCTTATTCCTCAGCATCATTTACCTTTTTAGAGAGTTTAAATATCAAATTCTATCACAGGAAACATTGTCAAAAACTTTGTGTCCTTCCCTGAATATCTGACCTCTTGATGAGTCTCAGCTTAATATACAAATAATAAGGCATGTTACATCACTAATGTACAAAACCAAACAAATAAAAACTCATTATATTTTTTCTGTCCAAGTGTTTAATTAGTTTCAGAGTCAATAAATAGAATGTTTTTCCCTCCTTCCTCAGAAACATTGGGTGTTGGCTGCAGCCAAGTTCTGGAGATTTTGACTGACATGTAGCAATGCTCCTACTGGAACTAAAATATAAGAACAAAAGCACCATATTGAGTCACACCAATGATCCACATCACCCAATATCCTGTCTCAGACAGTGACAGCAGTAGATGCTTTAGGGGAAGAGCATATGAAAAAGGTATATTTAAAGTGATCTATCCCCTGGCATGTCCTCTCTGACATCCATCAAGAACCTGGAGGTTCCTGGTAGACAGTCTTACTCCTCTGCTCAGGGTCAGATTGACTGTCACATTTTGGAACAGGAGGGAACTTTATCTCATTCTTAGATTGGTATGGACTATGGCGGGCAACATGGGAAGGGTTTGCCTTCCTCCAAAGAAGGAGGTATGCCTTCTTCTTTGGATTACTTGAGTTTTAACATTTTAACAATACTTGCAGAAATGAGGCACTTTAGTCTTCATTTCTCTGCTTCATCTATGGAATGTTAGAGTGTCTTTGGTCAATATGCCCTGTAGCTGTATGACACGGTTGGTTACATAGTTTTAGGAACAGGTTAAATAAGGACTTGGGATGGGTTAGATAGATCCCTAATCCTGGTACCTCTCAGGATCTGACCTTTGTTGACATTGGATTTATGACCCAGATACCTCATTCCAGGTGGAACCAAACCCTCAGACTGACCACGACCTCTCCATTCACATTCAATAATAGGTTAATTTTATTGATACACAGTGATAGCAGATAAAAAGAATGCAAACGCTTCTATATCTACCACTCCCAGGGTTCACAGAGTCAAGGATCATTTGGCCAGTACATGAGCTTCACTCTGAGGTTCTCTGTTCAGTGTTAGATGTCAGCAGCCTGGAAGTCGGAGGATGAGCCCCCCCCCCCCCCCCCCCCGGACCCAGGGGGAGGGGGGAAA
>NW_017729032.1:108331509-108341357 GCF_001723915.1 Gavialis gangeticus
CCTCCCCCGGACACAGTGGGATGGGTGAAATGGGCTGGTGGTGTGCCCTCTGTCCATGACGGCCTCAGGTTCCCCTCTCAGGGACCCTTTGCTGTTCTGAAATTCCTCTTTTTATATTCGTTTCTCCTCCTTATGAACTTTCATCCGTGAGCATTGCTGATTGGTTTCCCTGGGTCATCATACTGTCCATATTCTGTCCTGTCAGCATATTCCTTTGTTTCACAAACCCATCACATGCACACATCCTAATTTGGATCTTTCTGTTTTTTCTTAATTTGGTCCATCTACTAAAGCCAGAAATCCCAAGGGCCCTGTAGTTTGGTCACTGTGACCTGGCCAACATGGCAGAGTCCCTTATCTCATGTTGTGGAACAGTGTGGTACATGTTTTCAATTTTCCAGCCTATGTATCTGCTTGCTGTTCACCTGTGTCAGACACAGTGGGCCTTGAAGAAACTGTCACAAATAGGCTTTTAGCAATAAATTAACCTTTGCTGTTACCCTGGACCCATTGTTCTAATGTGTATCTACTATACCTCCAATCCAATTCCCAAAAGTGAACCTCTAAATAGAAGTTTCTAACCATCAACCCTCAGACCCAGATCATATAATAATCATTAGCATCCTGGTTTCACTCAGCTTGAGTCCCTGAAAAATTGTTAATACAAAACAGTTGGTTGGTCTTCCTTGATTTCCTTTTTTTCTTTCTTTTTCTTTTCTTTTTGTTTTCTTCTTTTTTTTTTTTTGAGATAAAATAATGATGTGTTACAAAGGCAGGATCAAAAATCATTGTAAATGGCCTGAAATGCCTTTATTCAGATAAGTTATCTACCCTAATTGTTTTATAGTGAGCTGGAATTCTGGTTTTCTCTGATTAAAAAATTCCCCATTTTTTTTATTTAAGAAGTAACCCAAAATCCACATTTCCCCATGTTGTAAAATATAATGACATTTACAATAGAGTAGCCAAATCATTGGGGGGAGGGGGGTGTTATTTTTTGTTGTCAGTGGAAATCCCAAAGACTGTGGAATGGTATACATAAAAGGAAAAAGGAAGGACCTGAGACATTAAATATTATTTTAAATTTTAATATTTATTTTAATTTAATTTAGGGTACCTTTGATGCCCAGGAAGATTCTAGATAAAATTTTTAAACATTTTGCAAGTACCTATAAGAAGTATCTTGTCCTAATTGTCAAAACTTGCCAAAAGATTCCATTATTGACCATATGAAGTGTGTGCAAATGAGAAATGGAATACATGTGGTCAAGAACTATAGCTAAACTATGTAGTCATTAGTTAAATACATGAAGTAAGCATCCCTAATCCTCCAAGGGCTATAAAGACAAATTATGAATATGTTATAAAAATATATACTATTCACAGGCACATTTCTAAGATCTAGCAGAGAAACTCATTTGATTCACTGGAAACATCCAGTCAAGATTCTACCAACACACTAGTTTATCTGAAGTAACAGAACTTTTCATAGTAGAGTACACTGGGATTTGTACAACCTTTAAATGTCAATACATTTGTTAAAAAATGGTCACCTATGCACATGACAAAGCTGTGCTCCAATGCAGGCTAATTAGCATGTGTCAGAGCAGATTCGATTAATGAAGTCTGTTGTGAATCTGCAGAAGCATGTTAATTAGCACATTTTAGCAGCCTCTGTGTCACATGTATTCAGCAACCCCACATTTCAAAATACTGGTGGGGTGCTTTAACTAAAGTTCATTGAACGCGCTGTAGTTAAAGTGCCCTCACCATTATTTTGAAGCACAGGACACTGAATACACATGATGTTGTAGGCACTTTAATTAGAGCAGCTGTCAGAGCTGCTCTAATTAAAAGCAGACACCCCCCCCAGCACCCTGGAACATGTGTGTAGATGCAAAATAAGTCCAAAAAAATTGTTACAAAGATATTTACTGTGTTTATTTGAACACAAGATGAGGTTTTTACCCTCTTAGTCAGCATGGGGGAAAAGACCTTCATCTTAAAATCACATACAAGGAAATCTCATTAAATACAGTGTCTATCATTAAACTGCTGCCAAAAGCAGCATATGTTCAGCAGCAACGTAAACCAACTGGTTGAATACATGCAGCTAACACTAACCACAACTATAAAACACATAGCCCACATTGGGCAAACCTGCTAATGGGAACTATTTGTTTTGTGTGTGTGACCCTTAAGAAAATGGGCAGTGGTTCCCACAGGAAGGAATGAGAACTGGGGCTGGAGGTATTGTAAGACCAGGCTGACACTCAGAAAGACCAGCGCAAGCTACAAGACACTAGCCCAGTATCAAAAAAGCTGATGGGAACATACCAGATTTTTCCTTTTTTTTTTTTAAGGAAAATTGTTCATGTTCCAAGCCAAATCAATTCCAAATCCATGAGTCATTCAAGAATCAAATGTGGCCCTACCTCCTTTAATGCACATTGGCCTATTTTAGTACACATTAAAGCTTCACAAAAATGTACTTTTGCTAATGCACATTAAAAAAGACTTGTGTTTTCCTTTCTGGGACCTTTGTTGATCTGAAATTCCTTCTTTTGTATTATTTTTCCCTTCTGATGACTCTTCATCCATGGACATCGCCAATTGGTCTTTCTGTGGTCATCATACTGTCCACATTGTGTCCTGTCAGCATCTTGTTTTGTTTCACAAGTCTATCACATGCACACATCCTCATCTGGGTTTTACCCATTTTCTAGGTCTGTTCCCCAAAACTGGAAAGGACTCTGCAGTTGGGCACTGTGACCTGGTTTCACCTTATCTCATGTTATGGAACAGTGTGGTACACGCCTACAATTTCTCAGCCTGTGTGTCTATCCCTGTCTGCCTTGAAGGCTGTAAAACTGTGTGACAACCAGGCTTTTAGAAATCATTTAACCCATGCTGTTGCCCTGGACTATTGCTTTAATGAATATCTACTTTACCTATAAACTAATTCCCTAAAGCAAGCCTCTATATACCATTTTCTAGCCACCAGTACCCGTTTTCTTTATTTGTCATTAAGGCATGTAGTGCACACTGGCTGCACACCTAAATAAAAATCAGATATTCAATTGCTCTCACTGCTGTAGAAAATAAATGTTTGAATTATTGCTTAATTCTGCCAACATCCCCTTGTTTTTATCAGGACTAATTTTCAACCAGTTAGCCTTAATTTATGCCCTAGTTTAGTTTAGATAAATTATTTCTTATTCCTTGTTGCCAGGTGAAATGCAAGCTAAACACATCTTTTCTAACAAAAGAAAATATTATCATTTTTCAGCTAACTCTTGTACTTCCACCTTTTGAACATGGAAAGTATTCTGTTTGCTAACTTAAGGCAGAGAACATTAAACATTGTACAAGAACTACTCAAATTCCTTAACAGTTACAGTATATAAAGAACTTTTCAGATGTACTAGTACAGATTGCAGCATATGGAGTCATGAGTTCTAAGGTCAGATATGGTTTTAAGCAAATAACTAAATTATTCTGTAATAGTGACACCTGCTCGCTTGATGCTGCAATTCTGCTCTAGGAGCTTTAGAAGGTAGATAGATATTCTTAAAACTGTCATACAAAATTTAAGTGATACTCAAAAGCAATCTGTTACTTTAAATTGCATTTTTGTGGTTTTTTGTAAGGAATATGAACATAGTGATTGGTGAGCTATTCTGTATTTTATCTAGTCTTTTATCTAGTATTTTATCTGTATTTTATCTAGTCTTTTATACATTGTATACTGTAGCAGGAAAAAAAATTGAACTAGACAATGGCACAAGGTAGACAGAATTCTTTTCCTTACAATGTACTACCTATTATCTGATATATCACATTTGTATTTAACTCTATAGAATCAATGGATTGTTGTCTATGGCATTCTTCTTTTTACACTAAAGGCCAGAAACTAGTCTAACCATTAGGTACCAAAGTCCAGCCTAAGCGTGATTCCATTCCATCCTGTTCAAGTACCGAATATGCTTTTACATATCTATTTTTCAAAGACACTGCCATCTTATACTTAGTGTCACAAAAAAGCAACCAGGAGATGCTGGATTGGCCCTTCTATTAGAAATTCTTTATGGACCCATTCAGGGGGGAATAAGATCACACTTGGGCCTCTAAGTCCACTCACTGTGCAGTAGTATGTCAGTCAAAAATCATGCTAATTACCTACTGTGCATTAACACACACACACACACACACACACACACACACAGCCAGCACTACTGTACAGTAACTAGTTACAGCACATTTAGTTAAAACTGTATTAAGCAAATACTAAATTAAATGTGGAGTAATGAATGTGTAGATATGCCCTGTGTTATTCTTTTTTTCTTTCTTTATTAAACTTGGGCTGGAAGGGATCTGGTCAGTCATGAAGTCCAGTTCTCTCCTAGCACTGACACTGCATTATGTAATCCCTTTCCTTAACTTATTGAGCATCAGTGAAAGGGTTTGTTTGCCCCACAATGACCACCACTGCTGTTAGATGGTTGTTCCAACGGGATGCCTTTGGCTAAGGGTTATGCAATTTCTTCTGATTTCCAGCCTAAATATATTCATTGTCTCATTTATAAACTTGTTATTATTTGTATCATGTGTGGCTATCATTTCATCTGGATGTTTTAAGGCATTTTGTTGGAGGTAAAAAATAATATAGTACCTCAACAGAGTGCTAAAAGAAAAAGCCATGTCATACAGAAAAAAATAGACCTAAAGATATATTTAAAAAATTCTGTTAGGCTTAAGATTTTTCTAGTAATACCTGAATTTCTTTAGTTTTACACAGACAAAATCTGTATGGAATGCTGCATACTTAATTTAGAACATGGAAAAGAGTTAAAAGTAAGATTAATCAGAGAGGCAGATAAAGTTACTTAATCTAGATACACACCAGATATTATGTAGATCTCAAATTCGTCTAGATTACAGAACAAGCTCAGCTAAACTGTTTTCCAAGCTGGTGGGTACTATAGTATGTACCCTGTAAAACAATAAGAACTGGTTACATGCATATCTTACAATATCAACAGTCAAAAAAAAGAGTGGGATATCCATGCCCAGAACTGGTCATGGAGTACATAGAACCAAAGTTCTTTCATGTCATTTACAAGACAAGAGAGCTGAGCTAGTGATTTTGTAGATTTTTTTACTGACAGTATTGATAGGATTTGCATTTAAGCAATCTTTAGGGAAATCAGGGAAGTGTGTGCAGGATTGTCCTATATACAAAATGATGGGTGCATACATTCATATCTTTGTGAATATAATGGTTCTGTAATGTGTGCTGCTAGTTGAAGTTCTAATAAATCTTTTAACTTTTGCATGAACTATTATGTTCTTTTTGTTAGACTTTTTAGTCTCAGACCATTGTAAAATAATTAAATATCTAAACTAAAGCTGATCTGCCCCGGGCTTGTACTGGAGCAGGCTGAAGGAGGGTGCAGGGCCCAGGGCAGATCAGTTGGTGTAGGGACCCTCCCCCACTCTGGAACCAGGGTAATGGGTCCCTGCACTAGTTGATCTGCCCCGGCCCCATGCCACTGGCCCCAGGCAGTAGCATCCATCTCCTGTCAGCTGGCAGGCAGATCAGGGGCCTGTTGGTACTCCCAGGAGGCCTGTGGGAGCTATGCTAGAGTCCTCCCAGAGGTGCAAACCCCTGATCTGTCTGCTGAGTGATAGGAGCTGGGTGCTGCCACCTGGGACCAGCAGTAGCACCTATCTTCCTGGTGCTGGTCCCAGGCAGCAGCACCCAGATTCTCTCATCTGGCAGGCAGACCAGGGGCTCGCATCCCTGGGAGGATGCTAGCACAGCCCCTACAGCCCTCCCGGGGGTCCTGGAGAACCCCCAATCTGCCTGCCTGCTGCATTTTATGTTTTCCCATAATAACTATGGGTGAAACAATGAAATAGCATCGAAACAGCAAAACTGTTTTGATGAAATGAAATGGAACAGTGGTTTCGAAATGAAACTAAACAAAACTCAAAATGAAACACTGTTCCCTGAATTGTCAAAACAGTGCTGTTCCACACAGCCCTAGTGTGTGTGTGTGTGTGTGTGTGTGTGTGTGTGTATGTGTGTATATATATATACATCTATATACACATATACATATACACACACACACACACGCATACATATATATATGTGGTGTTTCATTTAAATCACAGAAAATGTGGATTAGATTTGGGGTTACTTTTTTTAACCAAAAATTGGGATTTTTTTTTCTTAAATCAAAGAAAACCAAAATCCCTGCTTATTAAGTACATTTTCTTCCATTCAACTCCTGCCAAAAGTAGCATGTGCTCAGTAATGGAAACCAACCTTGAAGTTGATTAAATGCAGCCAACACTGAGCATGACTATACAGCACATGACCCATGGGGCAAACATACTGATGGAAACCTACCATAAGAATAGGATAGTGTAGCCCATCTGAATAAGATATATGAAAGTACTCATTACATGAAATCTCCCTCAGGGAAAAGTCTTTCGTAAGTCATAGGATGTATCTACACAAGATGTTTAACTGCGTAGTTGCAGTTTACCATGCAGTAAGCACATGCATCTACCAGTGGCACATTAAGATTTATGAGGGTCCTGGGCAAACAGAGGCCTTCCCACCAGGTGAGGGCAGGTAACCTATGTGCCTGCTATGGGGCTGCAGCTGGGTCCACTGGGCCTCCTTCGTGCTTCTGGGTTGAGCTAGGGCAGGGGTGGGCAAAATGCGGCTTGGGGGCCAGATGTGGCTCGCCAGGCCTTAAAAAATTTAAAAAATTAACATTTATCTGCCCCTGGCTGCCTGTCATGTGACCCTCGGTGGTTTGCCAAAACTCAGTAAGTGGCCCTCCACCTGAAATAATTGCCCACCCCTGAGCTAGGGGATGCGAGCTCTGCTGTGGTGAAGGCAGCCCCAGCCCCTCTGCTGAGTGGAAGTTGCACAGCCGGAGATGTGGTAACCCAGCACTGCAGGACAGGCCAGAGCTGGGGCCACCTTGAGAGAGGAATGAGATCCACCCCCATCTGCTTGCTGGCCCCTCTGCTGGCCCTTCTGCTGACCCAGGTGGGGCAGGCTGTCCTGTTCTCTCCCAGCAGTGCTCGTGCTGGCAGCTGCCCATAGATAGCAGGGAGCGGGGCTACTCATGAGGCCTTCTGGCACAAGAAGGCCCTAGGAAGCTGCCATTGCCTGCAGGAGTTTCATACCCAACCCTAGCCCCTGGGACCTGGCTGGAAGATAGAAGGTGCATGGCACCCACCCTGGATGCCCACGGCCAGGATACCCACTTGGGCTGTGCTGCCTCTGGTGTTCCAGAAGGCCCCTGATTTTCTGGGGCCCTATAGGCCCATGCATTAATCTGCCCCTAGCATCTATATATGCATATACTCATTGAGCAGTAAAAACCCCTCATTCTGAGTAAATTGCTAGCCCCAGGGCTCCAGGCTGGGAGCCTCTCCTATCCCAGGGCTAGGATGCCTCTATGGCGGCTCCTGACACAGGCCTTTAAAAGCCTGCAGACATTCTGATTCCTGGGACACACCAGCAGGGAGCCTAAGGGCACTCCATGCTCCTCTGCCCCCTGGGCAGGCCACAGGCTAGATGCTTCAACCTGCCTTGACCTGTGCCACTGCCTGGGGTTTCTGGGAAACTGCACTTCAAGCTGCTGAGAAGCAAAACTTGTGTCACTTGTGTGTGCGAAGGCACAGGGAGGTGAAAACTGGAGGCATGGTAGCCCTTTCTGAAGCCTCAAAGCCTGCCAAGTTTCAAGGAGATAGGTGCAGGGGTTTCTAGGAAACTGAACCTCAAGCTGCTGACAAGCAAAATTCATGATGTGTGACTGTTTGTGTGTGTTAAGACATGCCCATACTGGCGCTGGGGCCTCTACACAACACAGCAGTGCGCCCCAATGGGTATCCTCCTCCCCTACAGCCTCAGTCCAGGCCACCGCTTTAAATAACAACACATAATAACTTAGTAAGCAGCACAGTAGCACCAGCAGCATCTCAGGCAACCAAACAGTCACAAGTCAATATCAGAGCACTCCTTCCCCCTTCTTCCCCCTTCCTCTCCTTACTTTCCGCTTCCTTGCAGGCAAGCATAGCTTCAGCTTCAAAACATGAAAAATTCTGAAACTTTTGAAACATTTTGACTGCCCTCATTTCAATTCAGTTTTGCTGTTTTGAGCTAGAAACAAGTTGAAACAGCGTCAAAATGAAACAGCCAGTGAAATTTTGCACAGACCTAGTTCCCACTGCCAGGCATCCTCCACAAGCCACGCCTCCTCCACCCATGTATCGTGGAAGAGCTCCGCCACCCCCAGCATCTCAGATGTTATGCAGCAGACAGGCTGCAACGATGACCCAGGAGAATTGCTCTCAGTGAACTTAAGGATGGCAGTCAGTGTGTGCCAGTGGCCCTTGAGGTGGCCCTTGAGGTGGCTTGAGGTGGCCCTTGAGGTGGCTGAAGGTGCAGTCCACCAGGGCACAGGTCTGCCTCAGGCAGCAGCTAAAGTGGACCTGGCAGGGGTTCATGTGGCTGGTGTAGGACCACATGATTCAGGACAGGAGTGGATAAGTGGCATCCCTGATGAGGAGGGGCAGGACAACCACAGCATCCAGCTGCAGGTCCAAGACCCCCAGCTTGAAGCACCTACTCTCCACCAGGCCCTGTAGACTGGAGTTCCTGAAGACATGAGCATCATGGGCACTGCCCAGCCAAATGGCACTCAGGTGCATTAAGACCAGGAATGCAGCAATAGAGATTTTTTGGGCTGATACCAATGTCTGATTTTTAAGGAGCCATATCAGTCAATACTGATCCAATTTCCAATATGCAGCTAGGAAGCTTGGAGACTAGTAATGGGCTGGTAAGTCTGGTGTGGGGGAAAGGGTTGGGGGAGGGAAGGGGTGTGGGGGGGCAGATTCAGACCTCCATGGTGAGGGATGGAGTAGGGCAGGGGCAGGAGCTGCTCAGCTGGGGCAGCCACGAGCTCCATCCCATGCCCAGGGAGACATCGGGGGGAGGGGCAGCTCCTGCCCTGCATGTGCCCCAGGAGGAGATGGCAGGTGTGTGCCCCTGGATCTCTTTGCAGGGTGGGGCAGGCTGCCACTGCACGCTCAGGCTAGTGCAGAGCTGGGCTCTTTCAAGCTCAGGCTGGCCAGGCTATGCTCATAGATTTAATAGATTTCATAGATATTATGGCTGGAAGGGACCTTGGAAGATCATTGAGTCTAGCCCCCCACCCGAGGGGCAGGAAGTCAGCTGGGGTCATAGGATCCCAGCAAGATAAGCATCCAATTTGCTCTTGAAGGTGTTCAATGTAGGTGCTTGAACCACCTCCGATGGCAGGCTATTCCATAACTCGGGAGCTCAGACAGTAAAGAAATTCTTCCCTATGTCCAGCCTGAAATGGTCTTCAAGGAGTTTATAACCATTTGACCTCGTCATCCCTTGGAGCACTCTGGTGAACAAACATTCCCCCAGATACTGGTGGTCACCCCTGGTAAACTTATAGGTGGCTGTCAGATCACCCCTGAGCCTGTGCTTTTCTAGGCTAAAGAGCCCCACAGCTCTCAGCCTGTCATCGTAAGGTCTGTTTTCCTGACCTCTGATCATGTGCATGGCTCTTCTCTACACTTTACCAAGTTTCTCGACACCCTTTTTGAATTGTGGGGCCCAAAACTGGACACAGTACTCCAGCTGCAGCCTCACCAACACTAAATACAAGGGGAGAATGACGTCCTGGGATTTGCTTGAGAAGCATTTATGGATGCAAGCCAGCATTTTGCTTATTTTACTAGTTGCAGCATTGCATTGAAGGCTCAGGTTCATCTTGTGGTCA
>NW_017729032.1:108342239-108351557 GCF_001723915.1 Gavialis gangeticus
TGAGGTCAGCATTGATGGAGGGCAGGGGATCTCCCTCACATGAACCACCCTCTCCCATAGTGGGTATGGACATCCCATGGGACTGATGAAAGACCAACACAAATTTGGGGCAGGCAGCAGTGGCTCTGGGAGGGAGGCTATGGTGCGGCAGCTGCAGCCACCCAAAAATTTGCCGGAGCTCCCCAACCCTCCCTCCTAGCACCACCGCTGCCCACCCAGAGCATATCCAGCCCAATACCCCCACCAGTCAGGGCCTGGTGCAGCCCCTGGCCCCAGCCCACAGCAACAACCCGCTCCACCCTGCTCCATGTGCAGATCTGGGACTCCCCCGCCCCATGCCCCCTCCGGATGTGTGCAGGGTGGGAGTTGTCCCCCTGTGCCACTCCATCCCATGGCTCCATCCCATGCCCCACCCCATCCAGCCCCAGATGAGCAGTGCCTACCCTATTATGCCCCTACCCCACCCCCTTTCTCACTGCAGGGGCCTTGATCACCCCCGCATGCCCCTTCCCTCCTCCTACCCTTCCTCCACAACAGACTTACCAGTCAGATGCTGCTCTCCAAGCTGCTGGGCTGTGCTCTTGGTTGCATTCATGCTGAGGCTGTATGCATGCATGGGGCATTTATCAGCCACATTATTGGCCACATGAGGCAAAAAAAGCTGATTTGCAATACTGCCAATTTCCCCTATATTGTGCCAACCCGATGTGGGACCAATGTATTGGTGCACCTCTAATTAAGACCCTATGGTGGTCCATGACTGCCTGGAGCATCATGAAGTGAAAGCCTCTCTGGCTGTAATAGGGGCATTCTCCATGGGGCAGCCAGGTGACAGGGATGTGGGTCCCATCCAGGGCCCCAATGCACTAATGGAATCCCAAGGCACAGGACCCCACCACCAATGCCAGAGGTCATGCACAATATCCCTCAGCATGTCCTGGAGGGCACCACACACCTCCAGGACAGCATCCCCGGTGGTGGCCTTTCCCATTCCAAACAGGTGGCCAAAACACTGCAAGCCTGCAGGCGTGGCTAGCTTGAGCACGGTGAGGGCCAGCCAGGTGTCCGAAGGGAGGGACAGCCACATGCTGTCATGCTGCCACTCCAAGTGTTGCCAAAGCTTCTCCAGAAGATCCTGGAAAATAGCCAGGGTCATGCAGAATGCCTTCAACCACTGCTTGTCATCCCAGGTTTGCTGGATGGTATGCAGCCACCAGTCCTGGCTGGCCTGGAGAGCCCAGAGATGGTGGGACTGGAGATCCAGGAGGGCAAGGAGGCCCCTGGTGGTGGCATCCTGTTGGTATCCCTGCCAGGGTCTAGCCAGGCAGGTGGGGTCAAGGTGGCAGGTGTGCAGCAGCAGTCCTGGGACAGCACACAGTGGCTGCATGGACACTGCATATGTGCAACAGCCGAGAGGGGCAAGATAACTTTGGGCCAGGCAGTGGTCAGTGCAGTGGCCAGCAGGAGCCCAAGGCACTGGTCATTGCTGTTAGGGGTAGGGGCTGGAGCAGGCATAGCTTGGGGAGGCAGAGGCAGCAAGGAGAGTGCTGCTGTGTGCTGTCCCTCCGCCATGCACACTGGTCTTGGCCAGGGAAGTGGCTTGCCAGAGAGGAGCAAGTGGGGCTGGCTTTTGAAGAGGTCTGCTAGCAGCTGCAGCCAAAGCCCCCCCAGTCATGGCAGGGGCACATTGCAGGGCTCCAGGAAATGGAAAGAGATTGGCAGCAAAACTGCTCCCACATCTCTGCATGTGTAGAAATTTGGCTAGCATTGGTGCCACAGCAAATACACCTGTAGATGTGCCCATAGTTAGCTAATATACTGAATACATTTAATTTTCCTTTTTACTCCCACAGCTTAGCTGCACCTTTCTTTCCCATTTCCAATTATTCCTGTTTCTTCCCTAGCCTTCAATACTTGGAAAACATCATCAAATGGAGCCCCAATAGTTCACCTAGAATTCCTGTTGTCCCCTCTCTGAACCTGTCACATATGATTAGAGTTGACCCACCTCCCATGAGGTGATTAAAATGAAACATCACTAATATATACTTATACATATATAGTGGTGTTTCTTTGTAATCATGGGAAAATGTGGATTTTGGGTTACTTATTTTAATCTGAAAATTGGGTATTTTCTGTAATCAGAGAAAACCAGAATCCCTGCTCATGATCAGTAATCCCTTCTGAAGTTCAACTCTTTAAGGTGAAGCTCTTCTAGAAATGCCCATATGTCCTAATATTGCAAAAATGCTTTGTCACTTACCCAGAGGTTATTAAATAAGCAAAAAAGGCTATCTCAATTAAAGTGGGGTGATTTATAGTGACATGCCATAAGGGATTTTTATAAAGAATTTAATACTCTTGGCATGCAGTATATCTTCAAAGTACCACTGTATGGATACAGCACAATTCAGTGTATTCTACAAAGTCCTAAAATGTGATTAATATGGTTTCAATTCCTTTTTATATTTCACTTTTGAAAAACCACTTACTTTTGACTCAGCTTATCCATAAAGTGGGGTTTATGACACTTAGCATGTCTTTACAAATGGTAAATGTTTAAGCACTATAGTGGTGTTCAAACAGTATGGCAGTTCCCTTCTGGGATTCTAGTTCCTTTGTAAATTGTCTCCCAAATTTGCCATTTAATTTTTCCACCCAAACACAGCACTATAACTATCAGCGTGTGACCAAGGCATGTGTGTGGGAGGGTGCCTCTCCAAAGGTGATCATGAAGCCCCTGGAATCTCTGCAGCCCTCATTTTTTGGGGCAGTCACTCCTTTAAGTCACCCACCACACCTTGATGTTTATTACTTTTATGAGGGAAGCTGCCCTATGGCTTCCCAAACTGCTTTCTTGAAATGACCACCTGGTCACTGCCTTATGGGTTAATTTTATGGCTTTGTTCATCCCCTACACCATGCTCCATGCATCACAGATGACATCTTCATTGATGTTCTCTTTCACTTAGCTCCCCCTCTGGGTTTTCTGGATTCTCACTGGTCCTCTCACTAGACTCCTGGACCCTCAATGGTCCCACCCTCTCAGCCCCTCAATCCAGGCTCTGGACTCCTCCTTGAGTCCCTAGGAACCTCTTCCTCCTCTTAGTTCCTTCCCAAACCTCCATACTGCTTCAGCTGTCCTCTCTGTCATGGTGCTTGAGTTGCAGTCCTCTTGCAGAGGTGGTATTCTCTCAGCAGGCTCCAGATCTGACTGCTTGGTCCTGGGCTTATACCTGCTCTAAGTCCATGCCTCCAGCTGAGTCAGGTGACTCCCCCTGCCCAGCCTAGCCTCACTTGCCAGTGCCCTGGGTCAGCTAATTCTCAGTGAGCCCTGGCCCACACCTGCCAGCAGCTTCTCAGGCTGCCTGATCTCCTAAAGTGGCAGGGATCCCAAGTGTCCTGCCACAATGAGCTCTGGGTGAACAGTTAAAAGTGTATTGCCAAGCCTTGGGGAGGGTGCAGGAGTTGGAGTAGCACTTAGGAGGAGGCAGCAGTTTGGGAGGCAGGACTAGACTGACAGTAGGTGCTGCCAAATTCTGTATTGCCACATACTAGTTTAGGTAGGATTTGGCAGAGGATATAGGGAGCATTAAAACCCTGACTTCCAGCAGTTCCAGCACTTCCCACTCGAATAGAAGTTTATATAGGGCTACCAGGATTTGCACCAAGAGTGCAAATCTGATTAGATTATACCTCTGCCCAAAAGTTTAGTATATATACTATGAAAAATCATAATGGCAGTGTCAACATATTTCATTTTCAAGACAGGCCTTCCCTGAATCATAGCCCCTGGAACACATTCATTTAATGGTGCACTTGGATCTGATCTTCCATCCCAACAACTGTGCCTCATGCCATACACATGTGCATGGCAGCACATGAGATTCTTGGAAGCAGTTATCAGCTCACAATCACTACTCCTTGTCCCATACTACTTGCCAACGCAGAGCGAGCCTGGGATCATAACCATAGGCTCTCCATGGACTGACAAGTTGAAAGTTAAGAGTGCCTGCAGCCTTCTTGAAATTGGTGCTTCCTTAGGGCTAGGACAAACACTTCTAGGACAAACAGTTGTCCATCTCAGTGCTGGGACTGCACTGGAGCCAGTTTGAATCCCTAGTACAATCCCAGGGTGGGCCTTTTGATTAGGAACCCTGAAAACCCTATACAGTGCTGCACCATACAGCATGCAATCTATTGATATGGAGGAGTTGGTAACCAAGCCCTTCCATGAAGCCATAATCAGGCTGTATGATGGAGACCCTGCCATATGATCAATTTAAGGCACGATTGAAACCAGACACAATAATATTAAACATATTTTGTCAAATATGTCTGGTTTCCCATTTTGTTGCACCATTAATTACCTGAATTTTTGGCTAGTTTACTGTTTAAGATGAGATTAATAGGTTGTTTATGTCTTAAATATAACATCAAACACAGTCCATATATACATGCAATTGCATTAGAGAGCTACCAGTTTAACTTAAATCCATCTTAGCAATATTTACATTGCTATAAATCTGTTTATATTATGGATGTGGAAAGAGTTAAGTTAGATTACTTTATAAACACTTCCTTTTCCTAATAGGGTTAAGACCATTAGCAACATACTCCTGGTTCCTGATTTTTCCACTCCTTTACCCTTTGAGGAATGTAACAGGGAGCCTGAGGATCCTGTTACTAAGAAGAGGGAAAAACAGAAGGCTAGCCTTCTGTGTAGACTGATAAAAAGCTGGGGCAAGAGATGGGATGCAGCAGACCTAAGCTGCAAGGGGAAAAAGTGAGGTACCTGTTAGATAAAAAGGGAAACAGCTGTGTGGGCTAGGGAGTCATATGACTCAGGGCAGTGCCTCATAGCTAAATAAACCATCTGCCTTGGAGGGGCAGGGCAGGCAGGGAATGGCACTCTCCGGAAAGAGAAGTTCCATGAGAGCTCAGAGACAGATGCTGGAGTGGTCCATAAGCAAAGTACAGCCTCAGGATATGAGGACTGGTCCATTGTTTATATACCTAGCAAGGGGGAGGTTTTGTTTTTTTAAAGCAGTAGCTTGATTTTGTTCTGATTTAAACTTTTAGCCCAAGTGGGGAAGGTTTTGTTAAAGTGGTAGCTTTCCTTTTTGTTTCCAGTTTAACCACTGGACTGGGAGGAGCTACAAGGGGTAATGAGTGGAGATCCTGATTTTCTCTGATAAAAAAAATAAATCCCCCAATTTTCAGCTTTAAAAAAGTAATCCAAAATCCACATTGGTCCATGATTAAAATGAAGCAGGTGGCCTGAAGTCAAGGGGGCCAGCCAGAGCCCAGGAAGGGTGACACCATGGCTAGGTCCCAGAATCTGAGATCTAGAACCATGGGGCTTGGACTACAGATTCAGCTATAGAGAAAAGGGGCAGAAGCTGGGAAGGCTTAAGCCCCAACAAGGATGAGGAGGCCTGATATTGCACTAGGGCAAGGGTTCCACTACAGTGGCAACTGGTAACATGCATGAGGCATGGATGTGGCTGTAGGGGTAGATGGAGGCTACTAATAAAGCCTTTAAGGCACCTGGTGTCTTGGTACACTGCTAGGGCTGAAGGGCTACAAGAAATTAGGCACAGGCAGCCAGGTAACAGACTTTACACTCTCTGGGCCTTGAGGCCGCCTCCCCACCTTTGTCTTACAAACATCAAGGTTTGACAGGTGAGTGAGGGAGAAGGGTGTCCCTAGGGAGTGGAGGAGGCAGTAGTCATGCATTCACTAGAGGGCACTATAGCACTACGAGGCACCACTCCTGTCACAAGGGTTTACTCATGCCTGTTCAAATTGGATGCCACATTCTGATCTTACAGAGTTTTGATGGGTGTAAACTTTCCATCACTGATCACATGGTTGTAAATCACCACAAGAAGTGCTTACACAAATAAAAATTTTTGCATGATCAGGCCCCTGAAGACACTCTGCAGCCATGATGTAACACATGTGCATGGCTGCAGAGCACTTTTAAAATGGCCAATTGTGTGATAAATTAACTATGGTCAAATGAGGTAATAAATTAAGACACTTGAAAGCCGAGCACTTTAGGGAATCTGTGTTCCTTCCAGGGTTAGTTTCTCATGTAGGGGTGAGGCTGTTAGTGGGGGACAGAGAGGGTTAGGGCAGGGAGCAGCCAGGATGGAGCTGCTAGCTGCTTTGCCTGGCCAGAGTTGGAGGGGGGCATAGGGTGGAACAGAGCCCTCTTGCCTTATGGCCCTCCCAGCTACCCCAGCTGGGGACTGGGGGGAGCTGGGCCAGGCCTGCAATGTGAGGGGGTTTTGTTCCACCCCCCACTCCATTCCATGCCCGCCCCCCAAGCTCTGGCCAGGCTAAGCAGATGGCAGCTCTGTGCTGGCTATTCCCACCCCTCCTGCCCCTCCCACTGACAGCCCTGGAGCTGGGGAAGTTCAACAGCCTCCAAGGAGGCTTCTGGAGTGCCCCCGCCTGCTGGCCAGGGCCTGCAAGTGTCTGTTGGGTCGACAGGGTGGGGGGGAGCCTCTAACTCATGACACTTTATGGAAAGCAACATGAGTTACAGTGGGGCTCTAAACATCTGTAGGTACCCAAAGTGAAAGGCAGCAAAGAATTAAGCCCTTGCAGTTTGAGCTCTTAACAGTTTCTGGCAGAAGCTTTTTATCTATAGTTTACCACTGAAGGGGATGTTGTGCTTTTTTTTCCCAAGTCACAAAAGTGACTATGAGGGATGAAGGAGAAAAGAGACACAGTTGGTATAGCTTGCAGAATTGCTGATATTTAATTGGAAGATGAAAGAAAGCTACAAAGATAAATATTGCATAATTCTAGCCATTCCAGAAAAGGGAGCACAATTGTTTAGTAAGCAGAGCAAACAAACAAACAAAAAGTATTTAAATAGACTTTCTGTATCAGAGAAAAGCTCTGTTATCTCAGCTACTGCAAATTAAAAAAAAAAAGGGTTCTGCTTGACTACAGTTTGCTGCCAAGGCAGCAGATCAGCATTTTGAGAACTCACATAGCTGCTTTAACTCTCCATGAATTTTAGCTGTGTCACTTCAATGAAGAACTCTTTGCCTCAGTGGGGAACAAACCATACTCAAAACCTTTAATGCGTTAAAAATAAACATGTAGCCGCTCTAAAGATAACAGTTAGGATATTCAGCATTTCCAGTTCAGCTTGTCTTTCTTATACACGTTTTAATTTAGATGCCTAAATATAGAATTAGAAGCCTAAAATTAAAACCCAGATTTGACTGTTTTAACTACTGTAGTTTCCCCTCCTCTAGTTTATCTATGACTGTCTTAATTTTAAAATAAGTCCCTGGAATTGACAGTCCCTGTCTCTCAAGGCAGCTGCTGCCTTTGATTTGAGGACATCGGTAACAGACTATGGAGTTTACTATAATATTTTTTTGTTAATTGTCTTCATGTTGTTATCAAGTTTCATAGTACAATCTACCAGCACACCAGGAAAGAAAGGTTAATAGAGTCCCTTGTAAGAGCCAGGGTTTTTCACATGTAGGAGAAGACAACATGGACTGATAGAAAGGCTTGAGCAGCTCCTTTGACATATCAACAAAAGTGAGATACCCCACACCCAGGATGGTGGAAGGAAGCTGAATGAGAAGAGCATAACAATGGAGAGAGCAATGTGAACATGCAAGGGGTCAACTGTTAATCTGGAGACTGAGAGGAATGAGCACCTGTGAAGACTTGGGTTTCAGGGCTTGAAAAGGACTGAAAAGAGGAAAGATTAGCATCTTTGCAGGTGCTCAAGGCTATGTGGGCGCCACTGGAAACAAGGACTGGTTAACTGGTTTGAGGTGGGGGAGGCAAAGAACCTCTGGCTTTTCCCCAATACATGCCCCCATTGAAATGACTGCCTGCTTTGCTACTTGAAACTAAATAGCAGGAGTCTATGTTGTCTTCGCTTTCTGCATCCCTGGTTGCTTTCAAGTCTGAATAATGCATATAGCAGTGAAAATGGAGTAAATACAGAGATAGGCACCAAAGGATGGTGCACTTTTTTTTTGTTTGTTTCTTTGTTTTTCATGACGGTGGGCATTGCTATCGAATTTTTTGATCCACAGCATATGTATTAAATATATTTCTTAAAATATAGTTCCTCTGTTGGGATAATTCAGCATAATCTAACTGTATAGATTAGAAATGAGAGGGCATTAATCATTTATTTGATAACCATTTAGTTTCCTGACCTACAAACATTTTACACATATGCTTACCTTCAAGACTGTATATCATCCTGGTGAAGTCATTTGGATACTTTATGGACTTAGAGTGAAATGTGTGTTGTGGGTTTGAATTTGTGTGGGTCTGGAGTCATTAGACAACATTTAAAACGTATCTATTGAGTTAGATACAGAGTTTGCTTTTCTGGAGATGGTGGGGAGGAGTGGAGTAACCTTGTGGTTCCAATGGAAAGAGCAATGTAATTAGGCTATTTGCATACTGATGTTGTAGGCAACATACTAGCATTTGGAGGTGTATCTGAGCTGGTTTTAATCTGGCTATCTGAAATAATAATGTCAGTGTGTACTTGACATTGTAGCTTTCAAGGAATGCATTATTATTTCAATGTGTACTATACTGCCCTATGGTTGGTTATCCTATGCTAAATTCCATGCAACATGGCTTCACTGTAGCTGGTAGCACAGGCTGCCAAAATAGAACTTATTGCTCTTTGTAACCAAAAAAAGACTGCATCTCATCTCATGGTGGATACATTTAGTCATAGATTCTCTGGAAGCTCGAAGGTCCAATTTTTGCCTGAAATGTAGTTAGAGACTGGACAGATTCTGGAAGAGTGCTGATTCTGATGTCAAAAGTCTTATTTTAGTTGCCATCAAAGTTAGTTATGCTAATGTCTAAAAATGCTGCTGTCACATCTCCTGTTTTGAACTCAGGCATAACCAAAGGCTTATGGGGTAACACTATTCCTGGTTCTACCCCTAACCTGAAGTCTTACTTTAGGCAAGATACTTATATTTCTTCCTCAACATCTCTTTTCTACAGATGGTGAAAATGGTGGTTGGTCTCTGACATTCGTTCTGGAGGAAGAAATACAAACAATGCCATAGCAACAAACTTTGATGCCTGAGTCAAAGTCTGCAGCAACAGTCCACCCTCACCCTGTGCACAGTTCTGGGGGACAGATCCCCTCCATGTTTGTCTGGGAGTGCACACAGTGGTGGGAGCCACCCTTCTCCCATCCCTGCACCCCACCTCCAAATGAGCCACTCTCAGCTTTGTCCCACCCCCTCCCCTGGCTGGGCAACACTTGTTGGTTATCCTTAGCTTCTGTGC
>NW_017729032.1:108356557-108364434 GCF_001723915.1 Gavialis gangeticus
CATCCCGGCACCCCACCTCCAAATGAGCCACTCTCAGCTTTGTCCCACCCCCTCCCCTGGCTGGGCAACACTTGTTGGTTATCCTTAGCTTCTGTGCCCAGGGCAGTTGCCCGCTCCTCCCCACCCAACCTTGCTATGGTACTAAATACAAGGTTTCTTCAGTATAAGTTAAGTTGTAATAATACAGAGCCTATTAAATAATGAGATCTTGAGAGGTTTGGTAAAATAGATCGTTATTTTTATGTTAAAAACAATGGAATTTGTAAAAAGAAGGTAGCTTTGTCATGCATGGAAATTTTAAGAAGACCACATTAGAAAGAAAGCATCTAAAATTAATAAATATTTTGAATTAAGCTGTATGTTTTCCTTCCAATTTAATTTGTAATAAATTAAAAACCTACTTTTGGTGCTAGTCCCTGCATGGTTGGTTGATTACAGAAATAGCTGCTTAGAGTACACACAGTTCACTGGTTAAACAACTAAGCTGAAGTTTTGAGCAAGTTATGATATTGCAGTTGGTCTTATAAATAAATGGAGTCTGTCTCTGGATTTAAACAAGTATCTGTCACACAGCTTCCTCTGTGTACATTTTGGGTTCATCATTTTGGAACTAATCAGTGACAATAAAATTCAACTTGCTGTTGCTAAATGGTCTGAAAATAATAGAGTGTCTATTGTGATATATGTCCACAAATGCTAGGTTTTGTTTTTATGACATGTACTTCAACACAGCTGGTAAGACAGACAAATGAGGAATGTTAAACTACTGCAATTATGACTTATATTATAATTAATGTACATAAGTTGATAGCTCCAGTATATGAACTGACTAAGACATAATGTAATTAAGGAATAGTTTCTTGAGAATCTGCTTTGATGAACCTTGTGGGTCAACAACACAAGAGGAAGTCCTCCTTGAATATTCTACACTCACTATGTGGGGAGTATGTTGTAATCAACAGTCTGGGAGAATGCAGATATACCTTGCTATGACATTTAATGAATACTATTTTGGATTTACTGTAGCTCTGATTTTGTAATGCCCTTCCTATTGTTCAGCCATTTATATTTGTTAAATGCTACCAGATCAGAATAGCAGTGGGGACGTTTACATGAGACACTGAATGTGCAGTAGACTAATTCTACTGTGTATTAATGTAACACAGCAAAAGCCATGCCATTGTGCTAATGCTTAGAATTAGTCTACTCTCCATTAGCATCACTAAAATGGTGTGCGCTGGTGCTACTGTGTAGTAGTGCTGGTTAATGTGCAGTTAGTGTGTAGTACCTACAGTGTATTACTATACTTGTAGACGTCCCTCATATGTAATGGAGACCCTGGGACACTGTTCTTGTAAGAGAGAAACATCCTAGAGTGGCAGTACTGCAGGCCAGGCAGGGTGCACCAGCTGCAGGGCATGATAGCAACTAGGTAACTAGGTAATGAGGTCAAGCAGGCACCAGCAGGCAGCCCGGGGTAGCCTACTGGCTAGAAGGGAGCAGGGCGTTAGCAGGCATATAAGCCCAGTGCCTGAGCTGGCAAGTTAGCTTAGTTCTGCAAGCCACAAGGATAGGAGCTCCTAGCCAGGGGAGCTATCAAAGAATGCTAGAGGGACTGGTGTGCTGCCCATGGATCCCCACTGAGGCTCTAGGAGCTCACAGGGATATACCCCAGAGCTGGGAAGTTATGCTGGCAGAAGAGATGAGGGAAAGTTTTCGCCTCTTAAAGAAGCAGAGGTATATGGTTTGAGTTGCAGTTTAGCACCGGTGGTTTGGGCTGAGAAAGTAAAGGGTGATATAATGGAGGTCCCATTAGTGCCCTAGGGGTATGCAATTGTTTTGAGCCCTGCCAGGAGCATGCTTAAGGCCCAAATGAGTGTTGAACCTGAACTGGTGCCTCAAAGCCAGGTCCAATTTGGTGGGTCAAGGCTAGAAGGCCTACCTAAGAGGAAAGGGGTAGCAGCCAAGGAGGCTGAAGCCCCAGCAAGAGAGTGACAAAATAGCAACACCCACAAGACTTGGTTGTGGTGAAGGGGAGGAATGGATTATTCCATAAGGGGCTCACAATTATTCCTTAAGGCTATAGGTGCCCTGCGGTGGCATGGTCAAAAGAGGCCCAGTGAGGGGTCTGAGAGTAGTGTAGCTGAGACTAGTAGGGTATGGAAAACCCCAGTGGAGGTATATCCCGGCTGTATAGAGTTAGACAAGCTTTCAAATGCAAGACATCCTTCATCCTTCATTAGGTCTAAACAATAAAAAACAAGCAAAAAACCCACCCTGCTCTGACCTGCTCAAAAAGTCTTCCATTTGAAAACTTGTCTAACTCTAAGAAAACTGTTAATAAGTTAGGATTTGGGAAATATGGTGCAGGAATTCTGGATATGCTAAGCTATAGTAAGCGAATACTCCTAAAAGGAGCTTGAAAGAAACAGGCTTCATGGCTGCTGGGTGACCTGATAAGAAAGGAAAAAGTAAAAACATGTTAATGTGCAAAAAGACACTGATACAAAGAACAGAGTAAGAAAACAGCAGCTAAAAAAAACCTCTAGGACAAATGTAAAAAGTAAGAACGCACTAATGAGGCAAAGATAACAGGAACTAAAATTTAGGTGTGTAACCTTTTGCAAGAGAAACAAGTAGAGACGAAAATCTCAACAAAGAAAGAGAATTGGGGGAGGGCACTCAAATCCCTGTCTCGTATAGAGATCTCAGGGAGCACGAATAAAGTACTGCATCACTACCTGATAAGAGCAAGCTTCACGAACTATTAATCATCAGGGATCTTGGTTTTCTCTGATTAAACGAAAAAACCTCCAATTTTTGGATTTAAAAAAGTAATCCCAAATCCATTTTTTTTTTCCATGATTAAAATGAAACACCACTATATATCACGGAAAAATGTAGATTTGGGGTTACTTTTTTTAAATATGAAAATTAGGGATTTTTTTTTTTTACCAGGGAAAACCAGGATCCCTGTTAATCAGACCAACTGGTATATACTGTATGAGGACAATAAACCTTTCTGAGCCTTTACTACCAAACACAGATTTGAGTAGTGAGTAATTGTTTTGTGTGGGGGGGTGGGATTCCCCCTGAATTGCCTTGGAAATCTGCAAAACTACTTGCTAGCACAGCCTTCCAGAACACACAGACCTGTATATCCTGTATATCAAGAGAGAGATCATCAACTTATCATCTGGGAAATCACTCCCTACGTCTCAGAACAGCATATATAGAATCTATTTTATGTTGTGCTGTTAAATGTTGCCTCTTCTAAAGATAGAGAATGGAACAAACAGAATTGTAAATATGATTTAAAAAATTGCATTATATATTTGCTGATTTCAAATGTAAAATTCTTTACCTCAAATTTAATTTTACTGTTTACTTTTATTGTTGCAGGTGCAGTATAAAGGTGCAGTATTTCTTGAGAAGATTAGCTTAATTTTATAAAGGACACCTAACTATGTCAGATAATTCCCATAGTAGAAAAAATTGAGTTCAGTACAAAACTTTTGAAAGGTTATGTCACAATAATTATAGACATTTTTTTCATTCACTTGAGAGACAGGTAATAGTCTCTGCTTTCCAATAATGTAGGGGGTTTGCTTCTTGAAGATATTGTTTTCAACCTTAATAACAATCATTTTAGATTCAATATGAAAGTCAACATTTGAAATTCTTTCTGCTTATTTGTTTTTTGTTTATAAGATTCATATCTGTTGTTGGATTACAGTCTAAGATGTTTGTTTCACTGGGTTAGGATCTAGAGAATAGAGACAGCACATACTCATCTACCAATATCAAATCATACCTGTAATGATCACTGGGTTCAACAAACACAGGCATATGTAAAATAAGATGAACTAAACAATGAACTTTATTATGGAGCAATAGACAACATCTGTAGATCCTCCGTCTGGCTCTCTCCCTAAGTAGATACTTAATTGAGGGACTATCACTAAATTACCATCTTCCTCAGTCTCCTTAGTTAGGGAGATTTTAAAATTACAATTTATATTCCTACATCGTCCCTCTTAACAATAAGTACAAAAATAATTTAATATCCATCTACAGAGAAAAGGTTACTAGCACTTCTCTTTGAAGTGAGTCTTTTCTGCAGCTCTTTTTGAACATGTTTCTAAACATCTTTCAGGAGGTTTCACTTTCATTCTTGATTGAGAAAGTATTTGACTCTTTTAGACACCCAAGGATCCTGTTTGTTGATAATCTATTTTTTTTTCTGGTTTTGCTGCTAAAGTAGGAACCATTGGTTGAGAACAGTGCATGTCCAGCCCTTCTTTTAAGTATTGAGAGTTCTCTGGGAGTGCTTGGAGATCCCTTCAATGTCTCCCTGGGCCTTTTTGGACTAGCTACAACTGTGGATTCAGTGGGCGCATGACGGTACCATGCATTGGAGGCATAATTCCACAGACTCACTCTGTCCCAGATTTTAGTTCTGGTAGTTCCCAGGCTCCTCCATCGAAATACTATGTTTGTTTCTCCTTCTGAGGTTCTTTTGTCTTCCTGGTCTTTTAGTAAGCTTTCACAGGTTAGTTGCAGGATAGACTATATCCATTAATAGCTGTGCTGGTGTCCAGCCATTTGCCAGAAGTGTACTTCGATATGCCAGTAATGCTTTCCAAAAATCACTCCCATATCAAATTATATCTTCAGTAGTTTTATTTTTTCTTTTTCTTTTTTTTAAATGATCTGAACAGACTGTTCCACAAGGCTGTTCAGTCAGGGATAATTAGGGTTTGATGCTCTGTGCCAAAAGTCCCAATTCGCAGCAAGTTGCTTAAACTCAGAACCAGAGAACTGAGGCCCTTTGTCATTAAAACTTTTCTCTGGAATCTCATGACCTACAAATAGGGCCTTCAAGCTGGAAATCAACCATTTCCCAGTAGTGCTGGACAAAGTGCACACTTCTTGATACAGGGAATAATAGTCTGTAACTATTAAATAAGATTTTGAATTTCATATAAATATATCACTGTCAACCTTTTTTCCTAGATGGAACCAGATGAAGTTGTAGTGGCTCACCCTGCTGACATGGCTGAAACATTAAACAAGTATAACAGTTTTCTGTTTTTGTCTTTATTTGCTACAGTTGCCTATCTGCTATAGGCAGTGACTTGATAATTAAATTTACATAAACTTGTACCTCTGTCTTATAGGTCTTTTCTGATTTCATAGTCAAATACACAGCTCTAGAGAGTGCATCCACAGTAAACATATTTTTTCTGGCATGTAGGTCACAATTAAAACAAAGTTTTGTAGCTTTTTATTATTCTTTGAATGTAAAAAGTACAGTCATTTAACGGGTTGTTAAGTAATGCTACCAGGGGGTTGTGTTCTATTATCACGTGAAATTTCTCACAAACAAACAGTATTCTCAGTAAGACCATCTCAATTAGTGCATATCTGGTTTCTGCCTCAGTCATCAATTTAGAAGCATATGCCACTGGTTGCCAATCGTATTTTTGTAAAGCACTGCACCAACCCCTGGCTGTGATACATCTAATGACATTTTTGTAGGTTTTCTGGGTCCATAACATTTTAATACTGTCTTTTTGATAAGCTGATTATGGATCAGTTTCAATACAAGCCACAATTCATTCTGTTCTGCATTCTAGCACCATTCACTTTTATTTTTGAGGAGTGTCCTCAATGGTGTTGTTTTGACTGATTTATACACATTAGCAATGAATATCCCCAGAAAATTACTATTCCAAGGGCTCGTCTACACAAGACAGTCTGTGTAGTAGCTTGATACTATTGTGCAGTAGCATTGCATGGCAAATACCTGGGCTGAGATGCTACTGTGCAGTAGTATTAGCCTACTGTACAGTAGCATCACAGAAAAAGGTGCTTACCAGTGCTACTGTGCAGTAGCTCCGATTACTGTGCGTGTATTTAGTACTTGTTTATACAAGTACTGAATAAGTCTAGGAGCAGACAGTCAAAAAGCTTGAGGCTGAATCAATTCAGTGTTTGCGGTTAGTCTAAACCGCACAGATTAAACTGAAACAGGAGCGAACCAACATTTATTTACACCTTTGATACAGGAAATGCAGCCACATGCCTGCAGTGGCTCAGGGCAGAAGCCAGGGGGTGCAAGAGCACAGCTCTCTGGCTGTGTGATCACTTCCTCTTCCTGCTGTCCCCAAGTACTCTGGGATTTGTAGTCCACAGTTGCAGCCTGCAGTAAATTAACCCTCTCCCTGGTCCCAGATCCAAGCCAGTCGAGCTTGTCCCCCTTGTCAACCAGCCGTCACTGCTCCAGCTAGGGAGCAAAAGAGTAAAGCCAGCCTTGCTCTCTGGAGCAAACAGCACAGCCCAGCCCAGGGCTGGAAAGCATGCTGGGATCCTGGGGAGCTGTGATGTAACTTGAACCAGGGTGGGGTCTGGGACACAAGTTCCATAACCTGGTTTGACCCAAATCAGTTAAGTCTGATACTACATTCAGCTAGGTTTATCTTAAACCAGTTTCAGCCATTTTGAAAAACTGATTTATGTGGACTGAGCTTGTGTTCTTTACAGGTTTAAACCAGTTTCACTTAAATTGAACAGTAAACTGTTTTATGTGTAAGTTCTGTCCCTAGCCTAAATGCACAGTAACCACTGAGTAGTAGCATCTTATGTTGATGCACCCCAAGATACTGTTCTACCTGCTTTTTTGATGGGAGATGTGACATAATTTCAGTGGCCTTAATTTTTATCTTGCAAGGTTTCACTCCAATCTTGGCAAAGAAGATGACTTCTTTATAAATCAGTTCAGCTGTGCCCAGCATGGACTTTTCTTAGTTCAATTTCAGATTTGCAGCTCTAGTAGCCTCCAGCACTTCCCAAATCCTATAATCTTGTTCTTCTTTGGTGGAGTCCAGATGATACTGTCATCCATAGAAGTGTCCACGCAGGTAATATGCCTATAAACCATGTGTATGGCTTTATGATACACTTCAAGATTGGAGACAATGCTAAAAAATTGACACCAAAATCTGTTCACCAAAATGGGTATTAAATATGTATAATTTAGAGTTTTCCTCAGTGTGCTTCATCTGCCAAAATCCTGAGGAGTCATTCAGTTTACTGAAAAATCATGTATTTGTGAATTGGGTCATCATTTCATAGCAAAACCCCCAGCTGCTTTTTTATTTATTCATTGCATTCCCTCCCCTTCCCCAAACATTTCTGACTTTTTCTCTCCCTCTCTGTTCCCTGTAGATAAGTATAAGTGCACTCAAACTTCTGATAAACTTAAAGCATTTTTTATTTTGGTAGCAAGTTTTTGGTTTTGGATATCCACTGTTTTATATTGTATTAATTTTTACTGTTGTATATTGTATTATTATCATTTATGTATTGATTTTTATTGTTTCATATGGATATTATATGGTTTAGGCCTGTGTTTGTAAGTGAACTAAAGACATATCAAGTTTCCATGTTATATGTCAAGCCTCCATCTTCTATCCTCTTCTATCCTCTGCCTGGGCATCCCATGTTGCAGCAATATGATTCATTGTACCCCTCCCATGTAAATTGGTTCCCTGATGAATTAGAATGATTGGGTATGATTGAGATACAATGGTAGCAGGCCTCTACTGAATGGCCTGTAATGACTGGGCCATCACCTCGCATTGATTCATCCAGGAATCCTAGACCTTCCCCAGGAACAGAGACAAGACCAGCATTTGAAAAATAAAAGACCCTACAGAATCAGCAACTCTCACCATTACAGACACCTGAAACTGCACATCCCTGCATGGAGCACACATGCTCAGTATGCCAGGGGCTGACCCTTGCCTGGGCATTCCTCCTGTCACTAGGGTCACACAAGGTCTGCCCCTATAAAAAGGGGCAGTGAAGACAGA
>NW_017729032.1:108369434-108370691 GCF_001723915.1 Gavialis gangeticus
CACATCCCTGCATGGAGCACACATGCTCAGTATGCCAGGGGCTGACCCTTGCCTGGGCATTCCTCCTGTCACTAGGGTCACACAAGGTCTGCCCCTATAAAAAGAGGCAGTGAAGACAGACCCAGTGGGACACCCTCTCCATCTGGACCAGCACCATGCCATACCACCTATCCACCCAGACGCCCTGCCGGCGACCTCCCTCTGGACATCTACTAGACAAGGACTCCTTTCCAGCCTGGATAGGTAGATATTACCTGAATACCTCCCCCTACAATTTGGACTCTCTCTCTCTTTGTCTCTCTCTCTCCTCCTGGACTTCAGTGGACTTCAGCCCCTGCACTAAGCCTCTTTAACCCTTGCTGCCATTGTGTGTGGGTGTGTGTGCGGGTGCAAGGGAACCAATTCGGCATTGTGTCACCATCTCCCCTGTTCAATAAAACCACTTCCATTTGCAACCCCGAGTTGGGTCATGTTTTACTGAATCCCAGTCCCTTCCTTAGCTTAAATTCCAGCCTCATTCTCTCTCTTTCTCTCATCTCCAGTTCCCACCCTCTCTGCTAGTTTCCTGATCTTCTCCCAATTCCATCTCCCCTTTTTTGCCACCTTTCAGCCTCTCCTTGCTTTCCTGCTGTCCCTGCTGCTTTTCCTGTGATTTTCTGCTGCCTGTCTCTCTGTTTTCAGGCTTCCCCCCCTGCACCTTTTGTAATCTCCCCGCCCCCCCCGCCCCCCACAGCTTCACAGCTCCTATTAGCTGTTCTGCAGTTCTCTCCAGCTTCTAGCACCTACCGCTGCTCTCTGCAGCTTCTCTAGCTGCCACGGAGCCATCCTCTGGCTCCCCACACCCAGAGCCCCTTTTTAACACCCACACTTTCCTTTAGTCCCATTTTCCTTCCTCTCCCCATCTACCTTTTCAGCTCCCTCGTAGCTCTGGCTCTAGTCCCAGACTGTGCCAGCAAGCTTCCCTGTTCTTTAGGCTTTGGACATTGTCTTTTAATCAATTAAGATCAAATAACCTAAAGTTACTCCCAAGCCTCAGTTCTTCAGCCCAGGCCCCTGTAGTCTACCGGTTCTAATTCTGGTCCTGGTAACTTTAACTCCCTACACTTCTACTTTCTTACCTTAACCGTTCCCCAGGTATCCCAAGTACACCAAACACATACATACATATCACAATACCCAACTTAGGAACTCACTAGTGTGTATGTGTAGGTGGGTGGTATGTGTGTGAATTAGTGAATACACACACACACACACACA
>NW_017729032.1:108370801-108379894 GCF_001723915.1 Gavialis gangeticus
TGTGTGTGTGTGTGTGTGTGTGTGTGTATATATATATATGGCATTGTGTGCATGATATATGAATTAGTAATCTGTGTCTAACTTTTGGGGTGTATAGTGTATGTGCCTGAGCTGGTAGTGTGAGTATGTATGCCTAATAGGGGTGTATGCACCTAGTGATTGTGTGCTTAATTGATTTTTATGTATGCATGTGCAATTGTACACCACACCCTCCTGTCTAACAGTGCAATATTGAGATCCTGAGCATTGGCCTGACCCCTCACGGCAACATTTCTTCTCTACTTGGCTATTTAAAATGTTCTTGTTAGATAGTCTTGTTGAGATGCCTCAGATATAGCTGTATACAAAACTGCCCATTATTTCTCTCTCCAATAATAAAGAAGCTTAGGTTCCTGGATTTTATGTATCGCTTGCATTTTTTCTTCAGTTCTTGCTAACTCTGTCTTAAGTCTATCATGGAGAACAGTGATCTGGCTCTTCAGTTGTATTCCAAGAACAGTTGGTCATGGAGAACACTTACACACATATGGGGAGTCTTCCCTGATGCCGGCACTGTGACTGGACCCTGGGAATTTGCCCTCTGTCACAATATTTAACATGTACAGTATATAATTTTATCAAATTAAATGTTACAGGTTGGTAATCCATAATGGATGTGTTCTTTCTAATATTTCCATAGAAACAAATTAAAATTGAGTATAAAATGTCCATTTCATATAGAATTGTACATCATGTTTTCTAGATCCACAATCTGTAAGTAAATATTCTCTATAATATAAAATCATACTGAGAATATGGTCCAGTCCTTGGCTATTTCAGAGCATTTTAAGTGTATCTGAGGAGAAGTAGTGACAGTGCAAAGGTGTCTTTAATGTATCATAGTGGCACTTTATCTGAGGCCACTCAGTGAATGAACAAATAGAGCAGCTTTGGGGCATATCTACATTATGATAGCTAGTAACATCTCACAAGAGCCATTTCTGGTGACCCAGGAATCAAAGATTTCAGGAAAATCCTAGCCTTGCCCATTTTCCCCAACAAAGCCTCAATACTGAAGGAAGGATTTGGTTAAAGAGTGTAAAACATGTGGCTACAGAATCTACAAATGTAGTGAAAATCCTGAAATGATCATTTAAGCGAGGCTTACTTTGCTGTGCACACTTAGATGAGCACAAAGTGGTATTAAAATGTTTCTGGTTGTGAGCTAACATGTACAGAAAAGTCAGGTACACTTTAACCAATATCTATTAAATGATATGTCAGAATTAAGATTGCTTACGCAACCCTGATCTGTCTCCGTTGCATTTAATATGATAGTCTTTAATTACATGATATGTATTTTTTGCACTTCTCCCCTTCCACATTTGGTGTATATGACATTTTGTTACATCTTAGAAAAAAGAAATGGTATTTCTTTTGACTTAACTTTTCCATAATTACCTTTGAAGAAATGCAACTGACTAAAATAGTGTCATTCAGCATTTTGACCCCATGAGCCAGGTAAGTAGAGCAGGGCCAACCCAGAGGCCAGATCACATCCTGTGCATCAGGATCTGGCCTGGAGGCCTGAATCAGGCTCGTGTGGACTATGCTTGCCCTTTCATGCTGGAATTGTGCCTGGGCTGATGCCTTTGTTAGAATCAGGCCCCAGGGTCCCGCACTGCCTCCATCTGGCCCTGCACACCAATATTAGTCCTGACAGCCTGTGTCACCCCTGTTAAGTACCATGCACTGAGGTTGAACCCCATGATGCGCTTCAAACCTGATCTTGCATGAATATCCACAGCCTATGGGGCTCCTCATAGACCTACTTGGAACCCTGCAGGCTGGATGACACAGTGAGCAGGGCTAGATCGGGCTCACAGGCTGAGGGTTGAGCATTCCTGGACTAAACTAATCCCAAGTACGAGCGTGGTAATGTTAATATGAGTAACAGCAATTCAGCTTTGTCTTCTCTATAAGAGTTCACACTAAAAAATGTTACTATGTTAAAGGTGTGAGCCTTAGAGCTTTTGGGTCATTATGAGGATCTTATGCAAAAATAAATAAAAGTCTTCTGCTGCTTGTAGTTGCCCAATATAATATGACTCACCTTATCAAACTTACATCTCAATGGTGATTCATGGCATTTCTGATCTTAACTGGTACCAGTAACAATAGTGTCTCAGTTTAGCCACAAAAGTTGTTACAGATGCAGCTTTGGATGTTCTATTATTTATAGTAATTCCAGCTGGAAACAGAAATTCAATTCAGGCTCTCTCTCCTTATTTCAAATCCTCCTTGTGTTTTCTATGTTCACTGAGATATTATTGTTTATGATTTTGCTTTCCACAACAGCACTGGAATAATGAAACGATCAACCACTGAAGGAGAACTTCCAAGTAATGAAACTAATCTGAGGAATTTTATCATAAAGCTTACTTATGAACAAAAACTCATCCCTTTTGTAACAGAATTCATTTGTATCATTAAAATGTCTCCTTAATTTTATGTCATATAGAAATTTAAAGTGCTTTATATCACACTTTGAAGGTAATTTCTTCTCTAAACTCTTAATAGTATTGAAATGAGATAAAAATTAAGGTTGTGTGATAACAGAATATATCCTTTAAGTGTTCAGTGTTTCAATTTTTATTATTGTTGGTCTTTTAAAACTGTTTTTAGCACAATGTTAATACATGTGTTAAATAAGGATCGGGTAATGGGAGGCCTCATAAATTATTTCTGGCTTAAATCCAGGTGGTTGTTGGGTTTTTTTTGAAAGATAAACAATCATTGCCCTCTTAGTACTACTAACATTACCGATAAACTATATACATAATAGACCTCAGGGGGGCTGATTCTGCAGATATTCATGTTTGTGGCTCTTGGCTTGTTGGACTGCCACAGGCCTCCTCAGTCAGAGTTACAGACCTTTTCTTGAGGGGAATATTCCCATCACAGCTGCCATAGAATACAGAATTAGGTAGACCTGTTTCTTGTCTTCTTGGGGCTAGTGAATACCCTTAATAAGCAGTAGTCTGGCTTATGGGAATACCAGGTATCTCCATAAAACATGCTGTCTGTTTATCAATTACTTCATTAATGTTGAGATAGTTTTCATTTAAAGTTTTAGCTCTTTGAGTTATTTTATTATGAGAAAATATTTTATTTACAAACCAAGGTACATTTTTAATCCTCCTAAGGCATTTCTGTAACAGATATTTTCGATCAATCTCATTGCTTTGAAAGCACTGACTTTTTTTAATGTTTGGGTTTTTCAACTAGTATCCAGAATGTGTATATATCTTCAATCAATGTGACATCATAATGATTTCTTAGCACCTTTTGGGTAAAAACGTATTACCCTTTCTGCACCTAGGCTATGTATACCTTTTGATCTTTTATTTCTGTAATACAGACATGCAAATGAGCATACACAATAGGAGTCACTTTGGCCAAAATTGTTTGCAGCCATGTATGGGCAACCATTTTGGATACAAATGTCATGACAATATGGCTGGACAAAAACTCATTACTAGCAGGAGTTAGATATTGGGGGAAAAGAGAGCTCTCTCTGCTTTTTGCCCCTAATATTTTCATGTTTCTCAAAGCAGAAGACTCAGATTGCCCGCTACGTCTCACCCTGATTGAGCCTGCATTTCTCCAGCTTCCTAACATATTGCCCTACTATTCCACTGTAAGTTTGTCATGGTCTAATAGCTTATCCACTTTTCCTTTTGAAGCTAATCCACTGGGCAGAAATGAGAGGGAGATACATAAGACAAGGTGGAAGTACCTTAATTAGAGCGTGTAGCTCAATGAGAAGGCTGGTGCTTTGGGACATTATAGTCATGGTCTTACCCTAGACCCTTGCTCCTACTGGGGCAGAAACTTACCTACTGCACTCCAAGAACTTTTGTCAATATCTTTTAATTCAAGGGAGACTCCAGAGGAATCTTGGACTCAAGAGTAAATAATGCCTCTGTTCATATTGAGGTCAACTGGGGCCAGCCTTTGGCATAAATCTATACTGAGTAAGGCTCAAATTTATGCTTTGGGAACCAGAGAAATGTTTTAATGACTATACCTCTATGGACAATGGAAAAGGGTTGAAAATTCACTGCAGTTTTTCAACTAATCTTTCTGTGTTCAGGAAGGAACTCTCAATCTTTTCCACAAAACCTACAACAAACTACAAAAAAAAATTAAATTGTCTAGGGAGGTAAGGTGACTTACTGTAATGTATTTTCTGCCCTCAGGGCTCCTTCACAATCCTAATGATTGATTGTTTGGAAAGTATAATGACTGGCAGGGTTGGGAAGTTAGGAAGTCAGATGAATGGAGATTTGCTTTCAGTATGTCGTGTTGTCTTTTTCCTCTGGAGAAAAAAGGGTGTGTCACATGGAAACCAGTTACACTGTGATGTTTTGGGACTCATAAGGTTTGGAATACTGAAGACATGTTAGGCTAGATTGGAGTCTATGACTTTAACTTTGGTTATTGGACCATTTATTGATAATGTTGATTTTAACACCTTCGCTCAAAGATATTCCTTAGCTGTTGTAATCTGTTTCACGAGTAGTTAAGCTTGCAAATGCATTCTGACATCCAGTGACAGTCTGACATCTAACAAAAAATGTGTTAGCTAACAAACTCTGAACTAATGTCAGAAACATTGATGATTTCTTCCATCTATTAATTCATTTCAAATAATTCATTATCCACTGTATACCTGTCACCTTTGACAGGGGCATGGAACTCAAACATGATTTTTAGGTGTCTTAAAATGGATGTGAATGACTTCCTCATTCTCAATGCTTGCACCAAGATGAATAGTAGATTCTATTATTTGCTGCTTGCAATTAGCATAGTTAACCATCAGGGGAAGAATATCTTTATATTTTTATTATTATCACGGAACTATTACAGGGAATCACAAGCCAATACATTGTGTTGCATGTCTAATATGTTTATCAATTAGCTTTTTTGATTATTGGATTCACAGTTTCTAAGGTTCCTAACATTATTTTAAAGAATTTAACTAATGTTATCTATTGAATGTGTTTATTATAGAGTTCCATGGTAGTCCTGGATATTCAATTTTTAACCGTTACTTTAGCATGCTGGCATTTGTAATTGGTGTAGTTACAAAGCAACCAGTGTATGAATGAAAGTAAGAAAACTACTCAAAATCTAAACTGATCTAAAATGAAGGGCATGTCTACATGAGACACTTCACTCAAGATTAGAGCAAATGAATGTGCAGTTAGCGTCACCATCTACATGTGCAGACTTTTACCGCACAGTCATTTGCTCTAATCGTGAGTAAATTTGCTACCTGTAAATACAAGTGGCAAATTCACTTGGGAGTAATTAACAGGTATTTTGATTTTCTCTGATAAAAAAATAAAATCTCAAATATTGGATTTAAGAAAGTAGCTCAAAATACACATTTTTCTGTGATTAAAATGAAACATCACAAATATATATATTATAGTGGTATTTCATTTTAATCATGGGAACATGTGGATTATGGTTTCCTTTTTTTAATCTGAAAAATAAGAATATTTTTTAATCAGAGAAAACCAGGATCCCTGGTAATTGCTTCACAATATGGCACAATTCTTATATCCTAGCCCTCATTCTGCAATGGCAGAACGGGAGCTAGAAGCTCGCTGCTGCCACAGCAAAGGCACATTGTCCCTGCTCTGGCTTCAGCGCAGAGCCTGCCTCAGCAGCAGGCAGCTCCCAGGGGCAGGCAGCAATCTTCTACACCCTGCCAGGAGATGACTGTCTCCTGGCCCTGTGCTCCCTGCCAGCCCCTAGGCTAGGCTACTGCAGGGGCTGGTGCAGGGCCAGTGAGTTTGGGAGCAGACTGCTGCCATGAGCAACAAATCTTCTCGTACTTCCCCACATATATAGATGCCTGCCCAAGGTGGGTTTACTCTAGAGCAGGGGTTGTTAACCAGGGGTACACAAATCCCTGGGGGTACTTGGGACAGCCCCAGGGGGTACATGCGGTGGCATGGGGAAGCACTGTGTAGCACAGAGTGGTGAATGGTGTCAGTGGCCACCCCCCGCCACTGCCATTCGTCAGTCTGCGCCACCACTGTGCACCACTTCCCTGCCCTCTACTGCTGCCATTCACTTTCCAGTTGACCATCACCACCCTCCCTTCCCCGACATCTGGAAGGGGGTACACTCCAGAAGGGGTACACTCCTTAAAAAAGGTTGAAAACCCCTGATCTAGAGAAACCCACCCTGGAGCATTTGTACATGTAGACATGTCCTGAAAAAATTTAATTTGGCTCAAAATATTCTGAAGACAATTTAACTGAATGTTTTGAAATCAAGTTCTTGTTAACCTCTTCTGCATTGTTATCCTGTTAAAAGTAAAGTGTTGAGAGTAACCAAAATTGAAATAGGATTTTCTTTTATCTATGTTACCCCATTGGAGTCAGAACATACAAGTGTATACACTACTGTCATTCTCAAATATGTCACTAACTTCATGACAGGTTTTCTGGATTTGAAGTTAGATAACTGATTCATGTTCTGTCTCCAGAAATGCATTGTAACTCTATAAAGAACAAGATTTGCCTATGTGAGCTACATCTATTTGGGTCCTGTTCGGGTCGGACTAGATGATCTTCTCAGGTCCCTTCCGACCCTAGAAACTATGAAACTATGAAACTATTTCTGGTATAAAACCAAACATTTTAACAGATTTAAACCAGGAATCACTAGAAGCATCTCCACATGTGCTTTACTGCAGAGTAGATTAATTTGCTCTGCAGGAAAGCATCAAAATCTACACATGCACCACAATTAAGGTGCAATAGATTAACTTACTCCCATTAGGCACAAGTACATTCTTACATTGGGGTAAATAACTGAGATTAAATGAATGTGTACATGATGACGTGGGCAGAGACAATCCCAGCAGGGTGTGGGGCCTGGGGCAAAGCAGCCTGCGTGAGGCCGCCCTGCCCATCCTACAGCACACTTATGCCAGGGAGTGAAAGCTCTGAGCATACCAGATGCGGTGGGAGGGGTGGTGGCTGGAATTTCCAGCTGGAACAAATAAGGAGACTTCCAATCCACTGGCAGGAGGGTGGGCCAAACATCAAACTCGGCAGCCACGGCCTCTCCACCTGACTCTGCGAAGCCCTCCAAAGCGCGAGGCCCAGGGAGGTTGCTCCAATTCACCTCCCCCTAGGGACAGTCCTGGACACGAGCGCAAATTGTGCCTAATCAGCTAAGCCAAGAAGGGGCCCAGGTCAGGCTAGGAGCTTCCCTGTTCTAAACTGCCTTACCTGGGTTCAATTTTCTTCTGTCACCAGATGCACATAAAGAAACTGTGGCCGCATCTACGTAAGATGCTGACTGCGCAGTAGCCCAAGATGACCGTGCAGTAGCATTTCATGGCAGAAACTGTGATGTGATGCTATTGTATAGTAGTCTCAACCAGTAGCCTAATAACCAGGGATCCTGGTTTTCTCTGCTTAAAAAAAAATCCCCAAATTTGGTTTTAAAAAAAGTAACCCAAAATTCACGTTTTTCCATGATTAAAATAAAACACCACTATATATCTTTCTGTCTTTATGTGGATTTTGGGTTACTTTTTTTAAAACCAAATTTGGGGATTTTTTTTTAAGCAGAGAAAACCAGGATCCCTGCTGATAACACTGTGCAGTAGTGTGCTGGACAAAACACATGCTAATATGCTACTGTGCCGTAGTATTAGTCTATTGCATAGTTAGCATCACTAAAAAACCATGCACTGGCACTACTGTTCAGTAGCACTAGTTAATGTGAATCGATTTAGTACTTGGTTATGCAAATATGTAGATGCATCCACTGGTCATATCTACATGTGTAGTGGATGGCATAGTAGCTCGTTGCTACTTCTCAGTAGCATCAGGCAAAAAATATGTGGCAGTGGTACTGTGCAGTAACACTGGTTACTGCACAGCCATTTAGTATGTGATTATGCATAATTATGGTTATGCTTCATGCCATGTGAATCCAGCCTTATATATGCTATAATAACCAATAATGATATAATTTTTGATAGAGCAAAACTGTTAGTGTAAAGGCATAAGGCACTGATATTATAAAATACAGTTAAAAGATTTTTTTTTCTTTTCTGTTCACGGCTGGTGACATGCCAGCAATTTATTTCAGTGTTTCAGAAAACTAAATTAATGTAGAAACTTGCACTTCAAGTCCTTAGGCAAGACAAGTGTGCATTATACTTTGAAATAAATGCTATGGGCAATATAGTTTTTGTAAAAGAGCATAACACCTGGTTCATGGGCAAATGCCCTGGACAGAACCATATTTGTTTTGATTCCCAGAGGAGCACCATGTACCCAGTGCAGTCACTAGTGAGTTGATGAGTGAGTGACTGAATAAAGTAAAGAAACAGGAGGCTCATTATTTGTTCATGAAATATTGAATACTCTCAACTGAGGTTTTCCTTGGTTGTATTACTAGTAGATTTCCCTTAAGAGACTGGGAAACTGTTAACAGTGTAGTCAAGCATAACTTGATCAGCTACATATTTCCATTTCTTCCCAATGGAAAAGGATTCCAGCTAGTCCTATTTGGGGTCAAATTTGGGATTAAATTGTAGTCTTAATTCAGTTGAGGATCTATTTATATTTTATTTCAAGAGTAGAGGTGATGAACCAGTACCGTAGCATTTTGCATGGCATGGGTAAAATTGTAAAGCTGTTAAATCATTTCTTGCAGATCTTATTACTTATTGAGCAACTAGAAGGTGTGGGGGACTGCTGATGAGATAAAGAAGGCTTTGTCTTGAAATCACTAGCATGTAAGTAGTTTTAGAGGGCAATGAATGAACTGTTCACCTGGTAGATATTTGTGGTATCTACCATATTCATTTTCATTTGGGAAATAAATTAATGAATCAACACTTATTCCTAGCTGTCAGGGAGCCTCAGCAGCAGGGATCCTAGTTTTTCTGATTGAAAAAAAAAATCCCCAATTTTCAGATTAAAAAACATAACCCAAAATCCACATTTTTCTGTGATTAAAACTAAACACCACTAATATAACTAATCTGAAAATTGGGGGGGGGGGATA
>NW_017729032.1:108380014-108396750 GCF_001723915.1 Gavialis gangeticus
CAGGACCCCTGCTTATCAAAGAGAGATTTATTACCCCCTACCTAGCTCCATTATTACAATTAAGAAGTGTTGGTTTTGGCCCCAGTAAGAGAATCCCAGTAGTGAATAAGTTTTCATAATACTGTACACAACTATTTTTGTGGGACTTTATTTGTTTAGATAGCTTGGTGTCCTTTCAGGGAAGGAACTGTAGTGTTAAGGTTACCACCACTATATCATGCTCCAAAGAAGAGCTCTGAAAAAATGGAAGTAAGACAGGATTCCTGCTGTCCCTTACAGTTTGAGAGGAGATATCCCTAAAGGGCTCATCTACACATGTGACTTACTGTTCATTAGACTGAATCTAATGTGCAACAAAACAAGACCATCTACACATGTGGCAACTGCTGCACAGTAGATTAATGTAAACTGTCATTTCCTAGTACTGACAGATACAGGTACTAGCCAATGGTGCTTTACATTAATGCACTTGAACGCACATGTAGATACTGACTCAGGATCAAATTGCTTCTGGTCAGTCCCGACCGCAGGGGGCCACAACTGCTGCTTGGCTTAGGGGCTGGGGGTGAGCTGTCCCAGGACCTGGGGGTAGCTCTGAGTGGCACTCACAGCTCCCCTGGATTCAGGAATAGTAGCCCAATCCCCCTGCAGCCCAGGCCTTACCTTCCATGCCACCTACCAGCCCAGAGCTGCCCCCATGACCAATGTCAGTCTACCCTGGACTAGGATGCTCCTGCTGGGCTCAATTTGCTCCCGACCTGGGAGCACACGTAGATGCACAGAAAATTCAGGTCCACTAATTGCACATGAGACTTCACAAAATGTGAAGTCAGTGTGAGATGGTTTACTGCACAGTAGGTTAGTCTATTGCATTGTAAAGCATCATTAAGTAACTGTGCTAATAAACTACTGCACAGTAAATTAGTCTACTGTGCAGTAGTACCTGAAAATACAGGTACTAAACTAACTGTGCAGTAGGGCTCATGTAGACTCTGACCAGGAACAAATTTGCTTCTGGTCTGCCACACCAGCAGGGTGGCCAGTTCTCATGCTTCTCAGCTCCCAGCTCCCCCAGGAGCTGGGAGCTAATCAGTGCAGTGACTGGGTCCCTTTATGCTCCCCCAGTCCCAGCACCATGGAACTTCTGGCTTCCTACAAGAACAGGGAGCTGAGACATGCTGGGACTGGGGAGTTACCAGTATAGCAGCTAGCAGCAAGCCCCTGGCTGGACTGGGAATCCAGCAAAGCAGTTAAGTATTTGCTTAACTTTTTACATGCTGCAGATTCATCACCTTGGTTTTTACCATTGCAAGGTAAGCTAGCAAGAATTTAAAGAATATCAGCTACTTTACAGTAACTGCCCATGTGCATTGATGAGTAAGCTGCTTTCCATTTACCACAGAGTAAGGTTATGCATATGAGCATTCACCATGAAGTAGCTGGCATATACTAAATTAACATCCCCAGTTTCCCTCGTAGTAACTTGTTAGTGTGTCTATATCCTCATTAGATTAGATGAAGGTGGGGTTATAAAACTTAGCACGCTGCAGGATTGTGGCTATTAAAATGAATGATGTCTCAGAAAAACATAGGAAAATAAATTGGGTTTTGGTACTGATAAACGAAAGTAAGTACCTTCCAAACTTGAACATACAGGAGTAAATAGGTTTGTATGTTGAGCATCACCAGTATGGGAATAGCCTTTCCAATTATTTTGAAAAAAAACCTAGATTGCTAGTTTGATGCTGAAAGATCAAAGTCAAGCAAATTTGGGAAATGATTAGGGTCCTGAGTGATCTTAGACATAAGGGAATATTAACTGTTAAAGTAAGTATAACTGGGTGAGCAATGACTATAGTTGAGAAGGGATAAAAGTCCACGGACATCTTAAGGATTTATATCTAAAAAAGGACAGAGATTTGTTACTGATTTAATACGTTGAAATATAATCAAATACACTTTAAAAAGAAATAATATTGTCTGGATAGTCCTCCCAATGAAATGCAAGTCATCATACTATAGCCTGCTAAGGAAAAAAAGAAATGAAGATCTGTTGTTTGTGACTTAAAATCCAAACACTAGAAAATGCATAGTAAGAACAAAACAATCTCATTATGGATACCTCTGATAGGCCTAATAGGTCTCTCTCATCTTTAATTTATGTGATCTTATGTAATATTTTTGGACTCCTGGGATGGTGGGGAGGAGATACTGCATATGCCTAAAATTATTAAACCAAAGCTATTAAGCTCTGTCAGATCTTAAAATGTAATATGCATCTGTAACTTAAATATGGTATTCAGTAATATAGCATTGACTAAAACCAACTTGTTTCTCTTATTATATTTTTTTAAAGTTTCCTCCATCCAAAAGTCTCCTCATCCAGCCTTTAAGTTAGAAGAGTCCTGGAAACAATTCACAGTTCTGAAGTGTTGTCAAATTAAAACATATTCCATTAATGACAGGAAACATTCCAGATTGGGAAAGGTTATTTTAAAGCCTTTGGATCCCTGATGAACCATTTAAAGCTTACATCAAACTTGAAGATTAAAGAAAGAGTTGAAACTGCACATTCATATCCATCATTACAGCAGAAAAAACATTATAAAATCTATACAGTTTAATTTGTTAATTCACTTTCTCTTCAGATCTGAAAGTTGTGATGAAAAGGTCAGATTAAATACAGGCAGCTCCCTGTAAAAACCCCAGGGAGGATGGAGGGCTAGACCCGGATATCTGTTTTTGTTCTAAACTCCAGATGGAAGAGTTGGACCTTAGGGATAAGAAGAAAGGTGATGATTTGAAAAGGATTTACAGTGAAATCATTTTTATAATGGGTTTCTTACATCTGTAGTCAATTTGTTTTTAGTACTAAAAGCCTGAGATGTGACACTTTAAACTGCAGAGTTGAGAAGCATTAAAAGACCTTCTGTTAATATATAAAGAGTCTTTAATACTGGTTTCAAAGGAATGACCTTAGAGGGGGCATCTGAGAACCTGAAAAACGTTTTACCAGTTGACATCCGTTTCCTTCAAAATTTACGGTGAAAGAGAGTTTACAAGTCAACATAGTGGTGACATATTATCTCCCAAGATAAAGTGGGGTAACATCAATGTGTTTCCTTGAGGTAGCAGGGAAATGTTTCATTCTCATGAAGAATATGGTGTATAGAAGTGACAACTGCCATTTTGTGAGGGAAGTGCGCCTGTTAGCTCTAAGAGGTTACTGTTGCTGTTGTTTTCACTGTCATTGGTAGTTTAGCACTGCAATAACAGGTGCAAAAGGTATGCATGGAAGAACCAGTTCTGCCCTTGAGGCAAACAACAATTTGGATTTTTTTAATCAGCTTACTAAAGATTTTCCATATTTATAGAAACAATACAAAAATAGAAAAATAAAAACATGTTGTGGACAGAAGAAGCAAAAAAAGGAAACTTTTTTTTTTGCAACACACATGTAAATAAGAAATACATTTGTTCACAGCAGAACTCACTACATGCAAACTGTTTTCCAAATACATCAGAAGAATGGTTCCATATCCCACAGCCTCAAAATCTAAGAGTAAATGAAAATGAATATTTTCACTCCAAACACCTGCATTTTTAGGACAAATTTAAGTCTCAGTTCTCGTTTTTTCACAGAAAGTGCTATTAATATATAAGTCTTGAAGCTGTAAAGCAAAAAGAAGTGCACCTCTAAAGCTGAATTCCTTGATAGTTGTTTGAAGGCAGCTGTGCTTCATTGGGAAATAATACTTTAACATCTGTGGCTATGGGAGAAATATTGTAATCATATATTTTTTAAAGTAACTTTACAGCTATTTACCACTTTTGCTCCTTAGTGATGGAACTGATGTGCCACAATAGGCTATTCTCTACTGGTTATGGCTTGTATAGCATATATCACCCTAACTGCCTTTTCATAGTTCTCTGAGTAAAATACTTTTTTCATAGTATGAGAAAGTGGCACAATAGAAAGCGCACCTTGTATGGCTTAGCAGAAAACTGTTATAAACCATGAGAAGTGCCAGGAGAAAACTGAAATCAGGAACAGAAAGTAACCATGGTTATCTTGGGATCCTGAAGACACTGTAAGCAGTATAAGACATTGTAAGCATTAAGCTCAGAGAAGGAGACTGCTAAAATATAAAGGGGGAAAGACAGAAGGAAAGAAAAGCCTTAGGGAAGAGCCATAGCTAAGCATTTTGGTGCCTGGTTCAGGTCTGTGAAGAGCACCCTCCCTATACACTGCTATGTAACAAAATGTCAATTCTTGTTTACATCATTTTTCTTTTTTTTTGAAAAAAGACATATGGTAATACTTTAATGACATACAAAAATGTGTAGCACAAAGCGTGCAGAATATACCTTATATAAACAAGACAACACACCGATGCATCTACATTGTGCATTAATTCACAGTAGCCTACTTTACTGTGAATTAAGCATCACTTAAAAACCATGCACATTCATTGCTGTGCATTAGGATAGCCTAATGTGCATTTGTTTAGTATGTCACATTGGAGGGACTAAATTTAAAGCGCATTAGAAAAATCATTTTATTGAATGTGTACCCTTTAGGTACAATTTCAAGCTGTCTGCAAAAGTTAAACTTCAAGTGAAGAATGATTATAGCTATCTGTTGCAGTATCCATCAAAAGTGGGCACATCTATACATACACTTTAATGTGCAGTAGCCTATTCTACTGTCCATTACAGCAGTACATAAAAATGTGCTGATATGCTAATACACAGTAGAATAGATTACTGCATGTTAAGTGTCATCTTAGGCTACTGTGCATTAAGCATCACTACTAAACATTAGTGCAGCCTAAAGCACATTTATTTAGTACCTCAGATTGGAGATACTAAATTTAACACACCTTAAGAAAACTGCATTAGCGCACATGTAGATGTGCCCAATAAGTACTCAAATATAACCCCATAAATCTCTTTCTATGTGGCATGTAATAAGAAACAATTGTTAAATAAAGAATATATATATACTTCAACTACCTGAAGGGGGGCTCCAAAGAGGATGGAGAGAAACTGTTGTTAGTAGTGGCAGATTACAGAACAAGGAGAAATGGTCACAAGTTGCAAAAGAAAAAAAAATATATATATATAAAATTACACACACACACACACATATGTATATGTGTGTATATATATATATACACATATACATATACACCCACACTCACACCCACACCCCCACACACCCACATATATACATATACATATATACATACATACATACATATACATATATATATATATATATATATATATACTTTTGAGCTCACTCTAGCCTACTAAGACCAAGGCATGGTCTCATGAGGTGGTGAGAGAGGAAAAGCTCCACTAATATTGTTTTCAGGGGTGATAGACATAAAGAAGTTTATTCTTTTTATTCAATTAGAATATTTTCTCCCTTATGTTTAATAAAGACTCCAAACTTCCAAAAGTCCTATTTAGATAACAAAATAATACCATGAGGGGAGACAGTAACATCTTCAGAACAATTTGGGGGAAGGATATCTGTCAAAAGAAAGAAGTGAAACTGGTTTAAAAACCTATATGATTGGGAAAGCAAACACATTTTACATGTTGAAACTAAGTACATCTGATAATATGTGTATATTTAAGAAAGGATAACCTAAAATGTCATGTACAACAACATGAAACAAGAAGACATGTTTTGGTTGATTGTGTCTAGTGGTAGAGCAATGAAATATAAGTTACATTATGGTGTAATGGTGTTTTGTTATGCTAGTAAGTTGTGGGTTTTCAGGAGGAGAGGGTTGTTTTTTGTCTTCCCTAATGAAAAATACAATATGTGATGTTTAATAAAAGTTTTATTCATGTTTTAGGAAATTAAAATTACACATGGCTGATATAAGAGTACAGTGCCTAATGTTAGGATTTTGTAATACCAAAGGCACTACTCCTCTGGGTTCACTACACACACACCACACACATATATATTAACCGGTAGCATCTAGTGTGGGATATTTGGAACCAAATTTCCCTAAGTGAATAATAATGAATTAAAAAGAAATGTATAGTTTTACTATAATTACAAATATGATAACAAATGGATAACAAGCAATAAATGAAAATGTTACAAAGAAAATAATAAAAAATCACTGTCCGTCTATCTGTCTAATATAATCTGGGTGGAGTAGTAGATATACTGAAAGGTAGAATTCAAAGAAATTTAGACAAATTGGAGAAAAGGACCAAAAGAAATCTCATGGAGATCCTTGACTGGAATGAGCAGAGGGTTGGACTATGTGACTTCCTGAGGTACCTTCAAAATCTAATTTTCAAGGATGATATGATTTTTTATTTATATAAAAAATCCCCAGGACCATCCCCAACTATATCATTCCAGCCATGGCTTTGTCTAGCTGAGTCATAAAAAATCTCTAAGGATGGAGATTCTACAACCTCTCTGGGTAGCTCATTCCAGCATTTTATATACACAGACACACACATACACACAGAGATAGAGAGATAGATATATTTGTACACACACACACATACACACAAAATTATACTGATTCTTGGTAGCAAATATGTTGCTAAACAGCTTCAGTCTCTCTGATACTCCTTGTATTCTGAGTCTAGACAGCACATTGAATCCACCTCTGAAGCCTCTGAAAAGATCTATTGTGCTTGTGTTATTTCTTTTTTCTAGTAGGTGCTAGAAGCAGAATGTACATTTCTCTAGCCGAGAGAAAAGTCATCCAAATTTCCCTTCAATCTTCTTCAATTCCTGGAACACTAGACAGATTTACCACTCTTGAAGCAGAAGCCAAAACTCACGCAGCCCTAATCAGTCAGTATTTTTTAAAAGATAGTCCATTATAGTCAGCTGGACCCTGCCTCTTTTCATAAAGAGTTCCCTAAGAACACTACTTCCCTGGGATGCAACTGCCAAATATACTCAAACCTGGACACTAGGATAGCATTTAACTCCTGAACCTGAGTGATATACCCAATGGCCACCAGCAATCATTTTTTCCCTACCCAGCATGCTCAAGAGGGTCTTACTGACATTCCTAAAATAGACAACTTTGAAAAGCATAGTATAAGAAGGTATAGTATAGTATAAGAAGGTTAAACTAAGCTTCTTGAAAAAAGCCTATTTAAAAATATGCATATGGATTTAAAAACTTGAATGTAATTTGTCACTTTTGTTTGAAGGAGGCTGGGAAGGTGTGAGTGGGTTGACAGCCCAGAGGCTACAAGTTTGAGGCCACAGCAGCACTCCTGCTGCAGCCATGTCAAATTCAAACAAATATGTGATTTCTGCTAAATACCTTGTGACAAGGACAAGGACACAAGAAAGAAGGAAGGACTCTTGTTTGAAAATTTCTGATGAATTTTTAATGACGGGTGACAGAGCACTGGTTCAAATTCCTGAAGTGCTACCTTCAAGCTCTAAAGTTACTTCTGTTTGCAATCTTGCAGGGTCAACATTTGCCATACATGCTTATAACTTACTTTCTTCATCATCAGTATCCAAACAGTCCCCTTCACCCTAACACTCTAGTTGTTCCTTCTGAATCAATAATGTAAGAGCTTGAGGGTCAAATTCAAACCTGCTAAGGAATGTCAGATTCAGTTTGGGGAGGAAAATATTAAATGAAAGTCAAGTAAATCAGAACTTCCATATTTCTAGTAGTGACAACTTCTGGAGCTAGTGAAATGTCATTTTGAGAATCTGTTGAGCAAACCATAATGTGACATGCATTCAGCTGACAAGCAGCTGCATTGTGAGGAGTTCTCTGAGTACATCAACATATTCTTAATGTGAGTAGCAGGATTCTAAGAATAAAATGTATCTAAAATGCTCTAAATTACAGAACTAATTGTTCTTACACTGTGATTTAATTATCCTCAAAATCAGAAGAATAGTTCAAGTAAAGATGATACACTATTTATATACAAATAAAATAATTACAATATCTATATGAAGTGAGACAATAAACTGAAAAAAATATATACTATCCATACTGGCTCAATCCAATACCCACTAATATTTCTAATAATACATAGCATTTCAGGCATGTCAGTGTTATTATTGACTTTTAATTAGAATGTATCTCTGTTGTAAGGTATACCACAAACTTCCAGAGCCTGGAAATATAATCTTGATTTCACAATATTTTTCCTCCAAATAAAATCTTTTATTTTTTATCAGAAAACATTTGACCCCTTCAAGGCAATTTACTTGCTACTTTATTACGAAAGACTATATGATCCAATCAAATTGAAATCCATTTAATCCTCAGCCATGCTTTACACCACACTAGTCTCTACTTCACACGACATTGGTCTCAGTGTTCAGGTCCTCCCTCATTCTTATTTCTTACTGGTGAAACTTTGATCTTACACTTGAAAGTGGTCTCTGAGAAATCAATTAATTTTGGTGCATAGCAAGAATAAATTAGTATTCATCTGTTCACATGAATTTATGATTGCCACTAAATATGCTACCCAAGCATCCCCGGTGAATTTGTATTGGTAATTTTTTCCCCATCTCCAGCACAATGTGGATTTTTTGCTGATCCTGGCTTCTGGGGAGTCAAGAGTGGTAACTAGAAGATTCTCTTCCAATTTCCAAATCAATTTTCCTTCATCCTCTCCTGAAATTGCTATGGGATCATGTTTCCCTTCTCATCTGTATCCTCTAAAGAAGAAAATCCAGGATTATTAGGCAGAGGAAAAGGAAAGAAGCTAACTGAAACGTGGGGGTTAGGATTCTCTGCTCCAGAGGTTCCCAATCTGTGGTACGTGTACCACCAGTGGTATGCAGACAACCTGTCAGTAGTACGCGTTAACAGATTTATTATAATTACTTCATAGGAGAAAAAATTGCTGGTGGTACTTAGGACTGAACTGAAAAATTTGCTGGTGGTACTTAAGGTTGTATGCTTTTAAATTGGTTGTTTGCAACCTGTCTGAGTTTGGGAACCACTTCTCTACTTCTACAATGTCAGCAGGATCTTTATCATATCAGCAGCATTGCTCTAGCATTGCCTATAATACTAGTCTTAGGAATATCACTGAGTTCTTATTTGTGGGGTTGTTTGCAACTATAAGGGCTGCACTGAAACTTATGTTTGGCAGAAGTAAAAATTATTTGCTCAAGATTTCTATGTGATTTTGCAAGTCTTACATCTGAGGTTGCATACTTGCATAATATACTGATGCATTTCATTATCACTTAAGGGTTTTTTTAATGGACTGAATATGTATTAAATATTGTTTAAAATAATTGTTTATTATTGTCTTCATCCTATTATTAAGATGGGTGACTAGTTCTAATTATTTCTTTAAAGTGAATCACATAGACTGACACCTAGCATCTTCATGACCTGCTTCATTATTATAAACCATCTTCTGCATATTATCTGTGGTCAGTGTATTCTATGACTACTAGATTCTGGACTCTGTACTACTTATCCCATATATTATAATCACATAAGACTCAGTCACCTCAGTTGATAGTTCTGTGGTTCCCCTCCCCCCCAATGTATAATCTTTTAGCTATCACCTTTCATCTTCAGAAGCAATCACCTAAGTGTTTCATTGCAACAACACAATGAAGTTGCCTTCTTCTCCTCTCTGTTCCTCAGTATTCTATCCTGTGTGTCATGGCTGACCTAAGCATAGTATTATATACTTTGCTATTTATTTTAATTAATTTATTCCCACTCCTATCAACTTCCTTCATTTGGATGAAGTATTCTTTCTGAAACTCCCAACATCTCATCCCATATTCCAATAATGGCTTAATACGTTAACAAGATATTTGAATTGTTGAACAGACTTCATACCATCAAATGTAACTGGGTCCCATTTAAAGTCTTGACTCATGAAGCACTGAATCAATTTTGTCTTTTGTTGACTGACTCATAAACTATTTTCTCCTAATGAATCTCTCCATTGTTTTAAACTGTTCTCTATTTTGTTTTTATCCTCCTAATTGGGGGGGATAAAGACTGATAAAGACAGATATTTGATATAAATCCAGGAAAGACTGATTGCATCTGTACATTCTTCTCACTGCTCTTGTGCTGATTTAGAATCTGTCCCTGATACTCTGTGCATATGTCTCTAGAATAGGGGGATCAAACTCACTTTGTGCCCCAGGTGGGATCCAGACCACAGACCTCTTCAGCTACTTGCCACAGATGGCTATGTCCACCAGGAACAGGGGCCTGGATTATATGGAATGTCATGCCTACTTCTGGCCTTGCCCCAAATTCCCTGTCCTACATTGTAGCCAAGTTGGCACCATGTGCCCGATCCAGCCCTCAGCCATGAGTTTTGACAACTCTACTTTAAAAGATTGCATAAGTTAAAATGCCCTCATATCAGTCCTTTTGGAAGAATAAGATTTCAATATATATACAATCATTTAATGCAGTTCCTTAAATTTTGACCTGCTCTTTTCACAGATTAACAGATTCACAGAAGTTTCGGACTGGAAGGGACCTTGTGGGATCATTGGGTCCAGCCCCCTTGCTCTGGGCAGGAAAGACTGCTGGGGTCAAATAACCCTAGCAAGGTGTGCGTCCAGTCTCCTTTTGAAGATCTGCAGGGTAGGTGCCTGCAGCAACCCCACTGGAAGTCTTTTCCTGGGTGCAAACATGAAATTTGATATAGACCTTTGTGGTATAAAAGTATTTGATGATTTGTCTTTCAAAAATTCTCCAGCCATTTAATTGTATGACTTATTACCTTTGCTGGATCAGTAATTATTCCATTCTTGCATATCCTCTTTACAGTTGAAAAGAGGGTTCAATATGCCTTTTTCTTCCACTCACCAGACTAATTTTTCTAGCACAAATTCAGTGAAATAATTCTGTTATCTTCACAGTTCTCTCATGGTCTAATATAAAAAAAATTGCTGGTACAGCATCCAAATACCTCCTTTGGTTAATCATTTTTAGTATTGTCTATTTTGTCACAGTGGTAGGCCTATGACATTTTTGCTTGCACATATTTCCCTCAAATGTTAGACTGGGTTTCTTCACAAGCAGATGATAAAATATGTAAACATTTCACCAGCTTCCACTTATACTATCACTTTCATCTTTGACATGTTTCACAGTACTCAAGCCTTCGGTTCTTCGTTGCCTGATCTTGGCTAACCAATACATTTCCCCACTCGCTAAACAAGTATTCCTGTGTACCATTTCTCAAAATCCTTATTTGTGACTTTCACAACCACTCATTTTGTTTCTCTTGCATGTTTTTGGGGGGGAGGTGTAGAGAAGGGAGTAACAGTCTATATTCTTCATAATTTCCCCCCATTCTTTCTATTCCTTACGCTGGCACTTGAACATTTCTCCTTTTCTTTTTTATTGTTTCCACTTTCCACCTTGTCATTATTTTCCCCGCTCTTCATTTGGCTTTATATACCAATTTCACTTAGTGTAATATGTTCAGCTATCTTTTCCTAAGTCATCATAATATGTTTGAACAATATCAAGACTTCATAAAACATTTTTTTTTAAATCTTAGATTAACTCCCTCCACCAATGGTTGCGTGGTCTCCATTAGTTTTTCTGTCCAGAAGTGTGTTACAAGCAATCTATGTTGCTTCACAGTCTGCTCTGACAGAGGCACTTTACAGTTCCTCCTATGTAGTAGATGACTTCCTTTTGTCAGAAAGTAGCCACCTGTGGACTGTTAGCACCACCTTGATATGTCTTTAAGTATTTCCCCCTCTTCATTTCATGTTCCGTATCTGCTCTTTCATAAGATTTATCATAGCTCTTGTTGTGTTCATACACATGCTGTTAGAGATTTCACCTGTAATCAGATTCTCAGACTTTGCAGTTCACTAATGGCTTGGCCCAGTTCTGTCTGTTATTCCTATCACTTGGTAATAAAGCCTGTCTTTGGTGCTTCTCCACCTATTGCATCAAATATTTAGCATTTGCAAGCTCAGTTTGTTAGAGCATGATGCTAATAACAAGAAGGTTGCAAGTTTGATTCCCAGTCTGATTAAGTGACCTCTTGAGGTCTCTTCTAGCATTATTTCTCTATGTTCTTCACTACCTTTCTTCAGTTCTTTTTTTTACCAACATGCACTGCAATGTTTCTGCCATGCTTACTACTGGTAATAGAATCATAGAGAAGTGTAGCTGGAAGGGACCTCTAGAAGTCATCTAATCCAACTCCCTGCCAGAGGCAGGAGCATCCTTATCCAAACCACCCTATGCAATCCATAATCTAAACTCTACATAAGACTACAATCCACCATGACACAACACAGATCTGAAAACCTTACCTGCCACAGGTATAGCAGGAGAACTGTGGCAGCCAATGTCCTGCTTCTGTGGAATGTTGTCAGTATATCCTCAAAAGATCCCAGGTAGACGGCTGTGCCCTGCTACAGAGGAAAGCAAAAGTCCATACCAATCTGACAATGGGGAAAAATTCCTTCTTGACCCCAATATTATTCCTTCTTTCTTACCAGGCTATGATACACCGTTTGGAACGCTTTCTGATGATCATAAATTTTGTTTCTTGTCTATAAGCAATGTAATTTTCCATATAATATACAAACCTTTTACTTCATAAAATGTATTCAAATATATGAATCCTGTTATGCTAGATATTGAAATACTATGGAAATCAGCTTCTTCCCTAAATTCCTAAATAATGCACATAAAAGTATATGCATTATATTTTAATTAATTACAGTGCTCCTTTGCCAAACATAATTCAGGTGATTGACAGAGTTGCATGATCTAAAATAGACATGCATCACTGCTTTCCTTCTCCTGCTGCTATTTTAGATTCTCAGCTGAAAACTAATTAAATATGATGATAATGTTTTTAAAAGTTAAATTTCTAAATATTACAACAAGAGACTAGAGGGGGTTTTTTCTTCAAAAGTGATCATAGTAGAGAGTTTGAGAATCTACTTATACTTAGTACAACATTTCTAACTTACTTATTTTTTACACGTGGTTCTCTGATGTTGCTGAGATCATCAAGTAACCTACAAGTGACTGTATAAAATAATCAAATTTTTACTTGATCATAAAGCATATCTTTCTGTCCCTTAAATATCTCATTTTATATCTCATATTAAAACTTGTTTTATATCAGAGAAAGGTAGTGTACAAAATTCAAGTAGAGAACTAAATGCTGACTTGGTTTATATTATATTTCCCTTAGTTTTACAATATAATATCTATTTAATTTGTGAGATCTTACAACTTTGTTTATAAAATAGCAAAATGGCATTGATACATTGTAAATAATACTTTTTTACTTCTCTCCCATTTAACAACTTAATGTGTCATATCTTCTGCTGTTGTAAATTAGCATATTTCTATTTACTTGAATGAACTTAAACACATTTATACTAGCTGAGTTTCTGCCTGCTCCCCACTCTCCCACCCCTTGCATCTCATCAGTTCTGCTTGTATCTGCGAAGGTGATATGTTGCCTGACTTCCAATCAATACTGTGCAGCAGGAACCTATTTTACCACTGAGCCCGTGCATATAACACCTTCAAGGTTGTGATATACTTTGGTGTTATCTGACAAAAAGATGAAAGGTGCCAAATTAAACAGGTAATGGTGTCCCTTGTGTATGCTCCAAACATATGAATATGCAGCACTCCCTCTTGAGCACATTCTGTCCCAGAAAATTAGGTGCTGGGGTTCTGGTACCAATGGTGTTTACTTTTTCCAGAGAAAAGCCACAGCCATAACACATTAAATTGATGCCTGGATGTGAGGGGTGGGATGGCAGGGGGCAATATAATGGCTGTCTGTTTATTATCTCCCACATTTCCTTGCTTTTGCTTATCCATTTCTCCTTGCTTGTCCTTGCTTATCCATTTCTCTTGTCTCTCAGGTCACAACAAGGCTCTGCCAGTTTCCTTGGTACAAATAAGCTTCCACTAGTTCCTTCTTCATGGTGAGACACTTCAACTTTTCCTTATTGCCCTTTTGGTTCTCATCTTTAAGAAATTTGTTGCACTTCTGAGCATCGTTCTCATTTATTTTAAACTTCTATGACATGAACAAACACTTCTTCTTTTCTTTATTTTCTTCATTCATTTATTATCCAATGTTGGACACTTCTAAAGGTGTTAGTTAGTCTAAAGGTGTTATATTAGTGGTGTTTCATTGTAATCATGGAAAAATGTGGATTTGGATTTACAATTTTTAATTTGAAAGTTGGGGATTTTTTTTAAATCATAGAAAACCAGGATGCCTGCTTATAAGAAAATCTTAGAATATTGTATTCTGAGTGAAGACATTCCAAAAATAAGGTATTATTTTACCTTAATGGGGCACCGCCACACCTTTTCATCTCCCCTTCCACCACGTACCAGCTGCACCCAGTATTGACCATCAAGGCTACAATAACACTCTTAACCTACTTAAATCTCACCTTAATTTAATTTTCAGAGTGTTCATTATGTTTCTGCCTCTGCCACCATGTGCTGTTTATGCCCAAAGAACTTTGCTTAGCACCCAGGAGTCCAATGGGGGATACATCTACATGCGCAATTAATGTTCCTTAAGCTAACTGCACATTAACTTAAGACACATTACATTTGGCCTAGGAGCACATCTACATGTGCACCCTGTCAGAAACAGCCTGGTGCAGGGCTACTCCTGCTCTGCTCTGCACTGATGAAGCAGCTACAGGGAGTTCCAGACTCTGGATACTTGTTTTTATAGCTTGGAAAAGTCTATAGCCTGCTGGCACAGCTCTGTTAGATGCTATCCCAAGCATCTGTGACCAGTCCATCATGGCTGCTCCTCACCCAGGTCCCAGAAGCAATGACCAGCACAACAGGCTTCTTCTTGTCACTGCACTCACTGCACTCTGCAGTTGCAGTGACCACCACTTGGGCCACCTTGGTTTCACCACTGTCCACTCCACTCTGGCATGTGGCCATGTGGCCAGGTGCAGGGTCCAGCTTGTGGCCTGCTGCCCTTGGGTCACTGGCTACCAGCCCCAGAAGCATCTCCTGGATGCTGATGAGGACATCACTGACACTGCCATGGTCACTGCTGTGGTCGCTGTCCATGAGCTCCTGGGGCTTGAGCCTTACTGCTTCTAGGCCTGCCCCCACCCAAACAGGATGTGTGGCAGCACATATCCAGTGCACATGGGGTGTTGACCAGTGGTTAGATTCCTTCTGGATGACCTGAGCAACATTCCAGGAGTTTGTGCAGCAACTGAGCCTGCACTTGGAGTGGCAGCCCAGCACCATGCACCTGCTCCTCCCCATGAAGACCTGGGTGGCCATCACCCTCCCAAAGCTCACCATGCCTGCCAGCCTGCGATACATTGGCCCTTGTTGGGGTGGGCATGCTTACTGCTGGTGAGGCCATACTGGAGGCCTGTTGTACCCTTCAGGACCTGGACGTGGTGGTGGGCTTCCACAACCTTGCCTTCCTGCAGTGCACCCAAGCCCTAGATTGAACTTGCATCCCCATCGCCTGCCCACCCCAGGAAAACTGGCTATACTACAGCCAGTGGCACTTGTACTCTGTCATGTGGCAAGCCATGGTAGACCACCTGGGTGCCTTCATAAACACCACCACTGACATGACTGGCAGTGCCCATGATGCCCAGATCTTCTGGAACTTTGCCCTGCCAGCCCTGGTGGAGAGTGGCCAGTTCATGTCAGTTATCTCAAACCTGCAACTGGGCAATATGACTGTTTCATTCTGCCTCAATGGGAACTCTCCCTATCTGCTATTGCTGTGGTTCATGTGGGCATACACTGGCCAGCTCAACCCATGCCAGGCACACTTCAATATGTACCTTGAGCAGAGGCATGTGCTCATCAAGTGTGCCTTTAGGTGCCTCAAGGGATGCTCATGCACCCTCAAGGTCTCAATTGCACAGTAGCTAATGTGCAGTTAAGCTATTTCCGGTATTTACAGCTAGTAGAAAATCAAGCATTAGCCTAATTTACTGCTCAGTAGCTGCTGCTAAAGATTACATGGTGACGTCTTACTCTGTAGTAGGTTAGTCTACTGCATAGCAAAGCATCTTATGTAGACACACCCAGGGTAACTCCTTATATGTCTCCAAAGTACAACAGGCTTTGACCTGGTCCTTGCCAAATAAGACAATCTCCAATATGCAAGATGACTGCTCTTTAGCAACCTATGGTTAAATATGTTTCAATAGAATGACAAAATATCTGTGACATAAAAGGCACACAATTAAACAGGCCAGTCAATTTAAGCAGGCTGTAAAGGTATGCAGGAAGGATGCTAGAGGAACATAATCTCACAGACATTACTATATGTAATTTACAATTGAATTGGAATTACTGTTCTTACAGGAGTAAAACAGTATAGTTATTTCCTGGTTACTTAGTACTAGGAGGCTGGATTGTGTGAAAATAGAACCTTTTACATTGATGCAACATGGCTCACTACACTTGTTTACAAACCCTAAGGCATCGACGGGCTGTGGAATATATACTGAAGGCTATGTGAACTCCTGGGAACTGTACTGAAATACACACTGTGGCACTAAAGTATGCACCTGTATCTAAGTAATAGCAAAGTGTGGATTTTGTTTTTATGGGGATCTCTAGAGAGCTTCCAAATGATATCTGTTGATATAATTGCTGCAAAGTTAGCGGTTTTGTCAAGTAATATAATACAAGGAATGGGTTTTTCAGATGTTCAATAACAACAAAAATGAAACAAAA
>NW_017729032.1:108401750-108408213 GCF_001723915.1 Gavialis gangeticus
CTGTATCTAAGTAATAGCAAAGTGTGGATTTTGTTTTTATGGGGATCTCTAGAGAGCTTCCAAATGATATCTGTTGATATAATTGCTGCAAAGTTAGCGGTTTTGTCAAGTAATATAATACAAGGAATGGGTTTTTCAGATGTTCAATAACAACAAAAATGAAACAAAATAAGAACAAACATTAACAAAAAATTGTCAGAAATCCTATTCATGTGTCCTGTTTTCTTCAGCTTATAGATGTGGCCAGAAGTCTCTGCTGTGGATTAGAAAAAAGTTCAAGGGAACAATTATAACTTTCCATTTTAACAGGAAATAGGACTTTTTGATGCTTGACCTATGATTATAGATTTTTCACCATCTGAATGATCACAATTCTCACCATGTTCAGAGTGAGATGTAAGACCAGTCTCCGCTACAGTTTTCCAGTTTTCCAGTTTTCTCATTTCTGAAGGCTGAATGAATGAAATGAAGGAATATCTTGCATTCTCTGATACCATATATGAAAAGAGGGAGAAAAATACATTCTTTCAGACTCTAGGTGCTTTGAAATATTTTGTTAAAGTCAGAGCAAGAGTTATATCCAGTACATAACAATGTACAAATAAAAATGTTCTGAGTGTTTATATCTTTCCTTGTATCCAAGGAATCAGGAAAGGATGGTATAATGTACTTAATAATATGTGTCAATGAACCTGAGGCAAACTGGTGGAATAGGATACAGAGAGAAAAAATAGGCTGAATTTAGATATAAATCAAGGATAGCAGTTGAGAGATATACCATTGTGTATTTATGCGTACATACTGACTGGATCATTGTTTCCTAGTATGTCCACATCTACCTGAAGTTAGCCACTTTTGTCTCTTGTCCTACATTTTCTCATTAGGACAGAACCATATATTCATTCTGCACATAGGACCCTGGGGTCCTGATCTGTGACTGGGGAACCCAGTTGCTAGCTTAGTAAAAAGGATAATGAAAACTTTATGTTTTGATCATAGGATGGATATACAGAAGAAATAGAACTGTTGATTTTTTTAAAAATCAGTACTTACAGTAGATAGCCATGTTTCTGATGATAACAGCACTTTAAAATAAGATACAGTAAGAATTGCTTCTTCACTGAGACTTAAATAACAATATCTTTGCAAAATCAATAATATATTGCAATATAACATTGGCTGATATCTGAGAAGTATGCAAATATTGGTTCCCTATATTACAGTTCACTATAACTATTTTCATTATGCAGACTCCAAATTATTTACAATTAAGGAGCTGAAACTAAAATAAACTGCCAAAAAAAATTGAGATACTGTATAAAGAATGTGCCGCTAAATTAAAAACATTACATTTACTAGTCTAAGATAATTTTTTGATTGCATGTAATTACTTCCACTCAATTTCAGCCTTAAAGTCATCATAAAGAATAAGAACCTGTTATAACGGTGGATGGTGTAACTGCAGTGGAAACAATGAAATCCTAATTAAATTCTAGCAATTCGGTATCGATATTCATTTTCTTGGCTCCTTTGCATTGCTTTACAAGTTCCAGTACTGCAAATAGAGACTAACAGGCCTAATGTTCTAGCCTCTGGATATAAAAAACTGGTGTTCTGGATCTAGGGGATTTAGTCTGAAGATTAGACATCATAATCATTTATCAACAAGCCGTGGCAGAAAAGCAAGGCAGGTGGTTTGCCCAGAGACAAGGGAGGGGCCAAAATAGTATCAGGCCTGGAAGGTGCCTTTGTCACAGAGGGTAATCAGGGATTGGAAAAGGCTACTTAGAAAAGTTGTGAAATCTCCATCCTTGAAAGTTTTCAAGAGCAGGATGAGTGAACACTTGGCTGGGATAGGATAATCAGGGATGAGCCTGCCTTGAGCAGGAATATGAACTAGATGACTTCATGAGCAAGTACCTTGGTTTTCTCTGATAATAAAATCCAAGTAACCCCAAATCTATATTTTTCCATGATTAAAATGAAACACCACTATATATCTATCTATATATTAGTGGTGTTTCATTTTAATCACAGAAAAAATGTGGATTTGGGGGTTATTTTTTTAATCCAAAAAATGGGGATTTTTTTTTTCCTCAGAGAAAACCAGGATCCCTGCTCAAGAGATTCTTTCCAGAACTACTTTCCTTGAACTTATGAGCTCTTTTAATACAGAGCTTGAGGGGGCATTTGAGAACTTTGATTAAATTCAAATACTACACAACATTATATATATACCCTCATTCTGCCATCCAAAATAAAAGTAAATAAAGCATTATCAAAAAGTTTAATATCGATTGACATAGAAAGCAATTATCACTTACCAGCAAACATTATGATAACAGCTGAGTAGGTAGTCTGAGGATCTTAGTGAATGCTAACTGTGGACATAAAATGGCAAATCCCTTTGTATATCAGACCTTAGGCTATTGGCTATTGTGGAGTGAACTTTCTCTTTCTAATGCTTTGAACCAAAGTGTATTGTTCTGTATTTTCTGATTCTGTATTTATGCATTCCCTTTCAAGCGAATGCTACATCCAAACTAATACCATTTTGACAATTTTTCAGTTTTGATAATTTCTAACGAAAAGATTTTTTAAGAGAATTTCCACCCGTGCTGCTTTTGAGAATGCCCCTCATTTATTTGGCTTTTGTTTTATTTCATGAAACCACAATATTAATTTTTTTCTACTAATATCTCAAAGCTTGTAAATGTTAAATATTATAGTATCCCTTTTTCTGTAAAGGACATTTAGGATTTGAATATTTTTTGTTATTAAGAACATTGTTGGATTATAGTTAGGTACTACATGGAATAAATTACTAATAGGATGACAGATTAAAGTATAATGCTTTTTTCTTTTTGTAATTATGTGATTTTTTTGTTTGTTTTCATATTCTGTATTTCTGGCTCCAATCTTTTCTTTGTAATATAAAAAGATAAAAACATAATTGTAATCATACATGAAGATTTACTCCATTTCTCACATGTATACTGTATAAGCACATAGGATCATAGGAAAATAGGACTGGAAGGGACTTATAAGGCCATCTAAACCAGACCTGTGCTCAAGGCAGGATCATCCCTGACTAAACCATCCCAGCCAAGTGTTTGTCTAATCCAATCTTTAAAATTTTCCAGGATCACTAATTCCAATGCTTGATCACCAGAGGTCCTGATTTTCTTCTAACCCCCCCTTCCCTCCCCCCATTTTCAGATTTAAAAAAGTAATCCCAAATCCACGTTTTCCATGATTAAAATGAAACACCGCTACATATATAGATATGTATTTTTAAAATCTGAAAATTGGGGATTTTTTTATCATAGAAAAGGAGGATCCCTGTTGATCACCCTCATAGTAAAAAATTCCTCCTAATTGCCTACTTAAATTTTGTCTGCTGCAGACTCAGGCCATTGCTCCTAGTCCTGTCTCCTATAGTCACAGAGAAAAAACCCATCTCAGTCCTCTTTATAGTCACCATTCAGGTATTTGAAGACTGTTATCAAATCCCTCTTCTCTTCTTCAGACTAAATGACCCTAGTTCTTTCACCCTTTCCTTGTAAATCCAGCTTCCCAGGCCTCTACATTTTTTTTTGTTCTGTTCTGGACTCCTTCCAGTCTATCGTTTTGAAGTGTGGGGCCCAAAACTAGACACAGGACTCCAAGTGAAGTCCCACTAGTGATGAACAGAATGGAAGAATCTTTTCCCGTGTCAGAAAACACTCCATTCCTGCATGCCAACCCAGTATGCTGTTGACTTTTTTACAAGAGTACACTGTTGGGTCATAATTAGCTTATGGTATATTATAACCCCATGTCCTCCTGTGCATTACTGCAGATTAGCCAGCCATTCCCCAGTCTGTACTTGTGAATGAATCATTCTGTCTGATTTATGCAATTATTTTGTCTCAGGACCTTTCACTCGTATTTGTTGAATTTCATGTAGTTCTTTTGCACACCATCTATGCATGTTGCTTGATATAACTGTGAAACAGTGTCCTCCATAATCAGATTTTATGGGGAGAAAAATATTTGGGCAGAATACTGTTTCGTTTTACTTCCCCAAAATAACATTGGTAACTTCCATTCCTGGTACTTGTACATAGTTTGTGATTCTGGCCTACATGCAGTGCAGATGGACAACTAAATATGCTTAGAAGGCTGTGACTACTGAGCATGCTCAGCAGGGTGTCCTTTGTCCAGGCAGGTATTCAGCTCTGTAGCCACATACTTGAAATTGTATTCTGCAAGAAAAAAGAAAAAGAAAAGAAAAAGTAGTGTTTTAGCACAATATCCTAGTCGATTATGGCACTTGCCCAGGAAGTAAAGGACTGAAGTTCTAGGCACACCTCACCCAAAGGTGGTTTGGCTCTACATTTCTCTGACTTCCCAGCATACTGCTCTAATTATCAGCTTACAAGTTAGGTTTTGGCCAGACTTCCTCTTGAAAATATGTCACTATACCTTGCATTTAACATTCACTGAATAAAACAAATGGAGAATACAGGCAGAAAGTTTCTGCCCTACTGGAAGCAAGGATTTAGACTAGGACCCAAGGCTCCCTCCTGTCCAAAGCATCAGTTATTTTACTCTTCTACACTCATGCCCTGGACCTTTCCTCTTATGGTTTCTAGGATCACAACTTAGGCCTCCTATTTCCTGGGTAAGGGCCTTAAGCAGTTGACTGGAGTAAAATGTGTGACAGCTTCCATCTCTTTCCTCCTTTGATTCCTAACACCCAGTAGCTAAGGCTTGTTTGTTTGTTTTTCCTGGCTACAACTTCAGGATTTATGTTCACCCACATACATGCATACAGAGATGTATACCTCTCTGGTCAGAGCACAAGCTACTGAACATACTCAATAGATATGTGGAAATTTATAGGTCTACACTACATGTAGAATAGGTTTGCAACTGTATATAAGTGCCAAAAATCACAGCTTTGTGGATGCGTAAAAGTTATTTGTGTGTATAAAGTGAAATATAAAATGACTTAACATCTCTGCCCATGCTGCACAGGAAGGGCCTTGAATTATGATCCTGCTGCTATTTCTGCAGTTAGATGCTAGCTGTGAATACAAATCAGAAGACAGACAAACAATATATCGCACACAATTATTTCTGTTTTGACAACTATAATGCATTTTCACTCTATTTATCTGAAAAGGCCTGTCCTTCTCCCTCTCTGCCTTGCTTTAACACATTGTTCATCTCCTGTCCATTCAAATCACAAATGTTAAATTCTTCTTCCTTACCCATTGATCAAAGAAAGTGGCAAAGTAGAGGTGCCCCTTACAAACTAACTGAGTCAGAGACGCATGAGCTTTCTTGTTCCACAGCTCACTTCATCAGATGCTATGAAAGGAAATGCACAGAGCAAGCTGTCAAACAACAGTAATGATTTATATACAAGGATGGGGAGAGAGGGCAGTACTGAGAGAGGCAGAGGGGCTTGGAGAGAAAAATAAAGCTAATCTAAATAATGAGATAAGGATCTGTAGTCCCAATTATGCCATACTTAACATGATCCAATCTTTTTTAAATTTTTTTTTTTAATTCCATTTTTAAGTACAGCTATTTTGAGGTCAGTAATAGAATACCCAGGGTGAGTGAAGCATTTTGTTACAGATTTTTTTCTGTATTTCTAGCCTTAATGAAAATTTGGTACCTATTTATTTTAGCAAGTAGGGATTACCCTATCTGTCCAGCATAGACTATGTTTGGCCACTGTAAGCAAGTAATGACATTTCAGCATTGGTACAGGAGCAAGTGAATGAACCTTGGATGTAATCATTCATGTTATATGGTCCAGTGATAATGTGTTTTGTATTAATCAGGGGTCACAGCTAGCACTTGGGTCCATTTCAAGGCCTGGTGCCTTAGTAAGTATAGGAGTTAGGTAGTGTGTTCCTGGAGGTGTGCTGCTTGAAGTTAGGGGGCTGTTAGAGACCCAGACCAGGTTTTCCTACACAGCCATTTTGAGATGGTTATCATTTTCTCATTTTCAAGGAGGGATAGGAAGTCATTAATGATGTGTTCATAAGTCTGATACTACAGTCAACCAAGTTTATTTTAAACCAGTGTCAGCCACTTTGAAAGTGATTTATGCACACTGAGCTTGTGTTCTGTTACAGGTTTAAACTAGCTTCTGATCACTTAAAAACTGGTTTATGTGTGATGTCTGCCCCTAGCTCAGGAGACAACCGGAGAGATTATACAATCCTTGGCCTGGGGTTGGAATTCTAGCAGGTTGGAGCAGGGGCTCAGTCTTGCTCTGTTGATCTGAGTGGCTCTAATTTTGGGATTGTATTGTAATTTAGTTATGTTTGCTGGAGATCATTAAGAACTACATCTAGTCAGTAGGATCACAGCAAATACAGTTGTAACATAAAACTTGGCTGTAGATGATGGATGTAGTGGCATGGAGGTAGCTGTATTGGTTTGTTGGTTTCCAGTAAAT
>NW_017729032.1:108408225-108409354 GCF_001723915.1 Gavialis gangeticus
TGGCCACTGTAAACTTTCACTTTTTTTAGTTCTTTTTTTTTTCTATTGGTTCTGTATTGACACCCTTCCTGTCCTTGCCATCCAAACATTATACAACAGAATCCCAGCCTACATATCTGATCTTGCTTTTTATTATGTGCCCTTACAGATGCTTCAGATGCCATCCTGCATGCCACTTTAATTCCTTTGTCTTTTATTTTTTTAAACTAGTAGTTCAATCTTCATAAAATCTGTCAAGTAAATCTGTCATCTAAATCAAGAAAGCTATTTTCTGTTAAAAACTTTTGGAGCCACTGTACTGACCAGCATCCAAAAGTGTACCGAGGACTTACAAAGCCTAACATTTTCCAACTTAGAATCTACAGCTCTAGATATGTATTTAAGAACATGAGCTACATTCATTCATATTTATGAATAGGAGCCCTATTCAGCCAAGCTTTGAATTCTCACTATCACATCTGCTGTGAAATGATCTCTGCATAAAGGCATAACACACTGATCATTGGTTTTAAACTGTGCTGGACTCTTTCCTATTGTCTCAGCACTTAATTTACACCATGCTAGAAATAGAACCTTTTTCTGCAGGATATTTTTGGCAGTCTATGCACTGTCCCTGCAGCTGCCTGCTGTGAACAGTATATATTTGAAATCAGATGCTGAAAAGCATAAGTATTTCTAAATAACTTGAATTATCCAGAAGAAAAGTGAGTTTAATTCTTAAAAATAAGTGTTAAGGATTTAAAAGGCAAACATATGTGTTTGTTTATCACCACTTGGTAGAATATAGATGACAAGCACAATATGGGGTCATCGGATCATAGGAAATCAGGCCTGGAAAGTACCTACAAGGCCATCTATCTAGCCCCCTGTTCAAGGCAGGATCATCCATGACTAATCTGTCCCAGTCAAGTATCTGTTTAATCTGATCTGGAAATTTTCAGGGTTCACTAGGTAGCTTGTTCCAATGCTTTATCACTCTTATAATCAGAAATTTCCTCCTAATCATCAACCTAAATTTCCTCTGCTGAAATTTGAGTCCATTGCTCCTAGTTTTGTTTTCTACAGCCACAGAGAAAAGCCCATCTCAGTCCTTTCTATATTCACCATTCATGTATCTAAAGACCTATTA
>NW_017729032.1:108414354-108416675 GCF_001723915.1 Gavialis gangeticus
CTAATCATCAACCTAAATTTCCTCTGCTGAAATTTGAGTCCATTGCTCCTAGTTTTGTTTTCTACAGCCACAGAGAAAAGCCCATCTCAGTCCTTTCTATATTCACCATTCATGTATCTGAAGACCTATTAAATCACTCCTCAGTAGAATGTCTACATGAAAAATTCATCTGATTCAATAAACTCTGGCTCAGTTTGTGCTGGAGTCAGCTGCTCCCAGGCGCAGCATTTTCTCCAGCAGTCTAAGCCAGGGTGGAACAGCCCTGGGCTGGCAGGGGGACCTGGAGGTCAGCCCTGAGCTCTGCATGGTGGCATCAGGTGGTGGAGGGGCTGACTGGGGCACAAGGGTGCTACAGTGCTGAGCTAGCTGGCAGCCCCTGCACTTTATAACCCTCATGCCCCAACCAGCCTTAGTCACCATCTACATGTGCATTGCGGCAACATAAATAGCTCTGCTATAGGATAGTACTTGTCCCAGACAGTATTATGTCCAGTGACACTATTATGGGTCTTGTACCAGGTATGGAGACTATGACACAGTTGTTCTTAATCATAAGCAGGTTTGTTAAATCTTGCTTCTTTCTACCAGGTGCAAGTCACTTACACAACATAAGCTAAGCATGCAGCTTAAGATAAGCATGAAGGCCCAGGCTCTGAAGTTGTCCTGGGGCTGACAACAGTACTATCCTATGGCCAAGTTAATTAATTTACTATGTGCTAATGTTGGTGCACGTGTAGATAGTGATGCTTTACTGCGCAGCTAATTAGTCAACGTGGCAGTAAACAGCACATGTGGATGCATCCAATCTTCTCTTCTCCAGACTAAATAATCCTAGCTCTTTCAGCCTTTCATTGTAAGTCTTGAGCCTGAGGCACCTAATAATTTTTGGTGCTCTACACTGGACTCTTTCGAATCTGTCCACATTTTTCTTGATGTGTGAGGCCCAAAACTGGATGCAGTACGCCATGTGAGCCCTCATCACTGCTGAGTAGAACAAAAGACTCACTTTGATTTGCAAGTGACAAAACTGTTAATACAACCCATAATGCTTTTGGATATCTTTTTGCAACAAGAGCATACTGTTGGCTCATATTTAGCTTATGGTCCATCATAAACCCTAAGTTCCTCTTTCCTGTACTGCATCCTTGTCAATCATTCCCCAATCTATATGTGTGCATGCAGTTATTCTAGCCCAAGTAAAGGACATGGCACTTGTCCTTTTTGAATCTCGTCTCATTGGTTGCAGACCATTTCTGATCAGATCATTCTGGAACCTAGTCCTACCCTATAGAGTGTTCACAATTCCACCCAACTTGGTATCATCCACAAATTTGCTAAATGTGTACTCGATCCCACCATCCAAATTATGAATAAGGATATTGAACAGTACCAGGCCCTGGACCCCTGGGGAACCCTACTTAATACCTTCTCCCAGCTACTCACTGAGTCATTGATCAGGGAACCAGCAAACAGGGGCTGCAAACAGGAGAAGCAGTTTGCAGGCAGTTGCTGGGGGCAAGAAGAGGATGGGGAAGAGAAGCCAAGCACCAGACACCAGATCCTGCCCAGGGAAGACAAGGTATCCAGAAGATCATATCTGTGGGAGTCCAGCAGGAAAAATAATGCAGCATGCCAATAAGCATGGATTTGTAGCAGGAAAATCATGTTTCAATCTGGTTTCTTTTTATGACAGGGTCACAAAACGCTTCGACATGGAAGTATAGGTGGATGTGGCTTTCTTGTATCTTAGCAAGACCTTTGATACGGTACCTCATCCCATTCTCATAATAAATTAAGAGTCTGTGACTTAGATGATTACTCAAATTGGCTTAGCAGTCACACACTGAAAGTGGTAGTAGACAGGTCAGTATCGACCTGGAAGGATGTGGATAGTGGAGTCCCACAGGGTTCGGTCCTCGGACCCATACTCTTCAATATCTTCATCAGTGACTTAGATGTGGGTGTGAAGTGTGTTCTGTCCAAGTTTGCTGACAATACTAAATTGTGGGGTGAAGTGCACACTCCAGAGGGTAGGGAATGATTGTAGGCAGACCTGGACAGGTTAGAAAAGCAGGCAGTACACAATACGATGCAGTACAACAAGGACAAGTGCAGAGTGCTGCATCTAGGGTGCAAAAATATCCAGCATGCCTACTGGCTGGGAAGTGACTCTCTCAGCAGCACAGAAGCAGAAAGGGATCTCAGAGTCATAGTGGACTACAAGATGAACATGAGTCATCAGTGTGATGAAATCATCAGCAAAGCTAACACACTTTATCATGCATCAGCAGATGCATGACAAATAGATCCAAGAAGGTGAT
>NW_017729032.1:108421675-108423327 GCF_001723915.1 Gavialis gangeticus
GGGTAGCTTGATTGGTGGAACATCAAGACCATTAAAAAAAGAGAGAGGGTCCTTAGCACCTGTGGCATGAAGAGTTTTGAAGGGATCTCAGAGTCATAGTGGACTACAAGATGAACATGAGTCATCAGTGTGATGAAATCATCAGCAAAGCTAACACACTTTATCATGCATCAGCAGATGCATGACAAATAGATCCAAGAAGGTGATACTTCCCCTCTGTGTGGCATTGGTCAGACCACAGTTGGAGTACTGCATCCAGTTTTGGGTGCCATATTGCAAGAAAGATGTTGATAGACACGAGAGTTGTCCAGAAGAGGGCCACTTGTATGGGTAGGGGCTTACAGGCCAAGCCCTATGAGTGGAGACTAGGGGACCTGGACCTTTTCAGCCTCCACAAGAGAAGACTGAGAGGTGATCTCGTAGCCACTTACAAATTCATTAGGGGAAGGCAGCAAGGGATTGGAGATGCTCTGTTCACCAGGGCACCTCTTGGGGTAACAAGGAACAATGGTCACAAACTGACAGAGACCAGATTTAGGCTAGATATTAGGAAAAACTTCTTCACAGTAAGGGTGGCCAAAATTTGGAATGGGCTTCCAAGGGAGGTGGTGATCTCCCCTACCTTGGGGGTCTTTAAGAGAAGGCTGGATATGCATCTGGCTGGGGTCATCTGACCCCAGCCCTCTTTCCTGCCTAGGCAGGGCATCGGACTTGATGATCTGTTGAGGTCCCTTCTGACCCTAGCATTTATGAATCTATGAAGCAGGGCTGCCTGTGACTTTGGTTTGCTGAGTGTTTGTTTGGTGGGCTGTATGTGTTTGGGGTGTATTCTCTGAGAAGTTAGGAGTGTTGCTGACGGAATGATTGCTGCCTAGGCCTGACAGAAGCCATAATGAAGGGGAAGAGACAGTCCAGGCCAAGAAGGATATACAAGGAGACTCTCCAGGCAACCAGAAAACCAGGGAACAAGGGCTGCAAAGAGGGGAAGCAGTTTGCAGGCTTTTCGCTGGCCATTTCCTAGACCAGTTCATGCCTCCCCCTTTTCCCCACCCCAGTCCTTTTTGAGGGGCAAATCTTTCAACTTGGTGTGAGGACATAGGAATAAAAAGGAACCCTTTGGGGCCAATGTGCAATAAACAGGCCAGCTCCAGACAATTTCACTAGGGAAGGTGTACTCAGAAGAAGAGCAGTAAGCAAGAGAAGGCAGATTAAGAGACCCAGGGAAATGGCTGGAGCCACAATGCCAGAGCCACTGCCACCACCTCTGCCTGCGCCTGTGCAGTTTCTGTCCACTCGCCATGGAGGCTTCTACCCAGGTCAATGCAGTGCTGGAAGAGACCTCCTGGACTGTGGAGAAAGAAATGCCAGTGCTAGCAACATTTTTAAGCCATCCTATTGATTTTTCTGCTAGCTGCTTCTTCCTCTTCTGTTGCCTGAAAAAAAATCCTTCTTCCTCCTTCACCTGCTTCTACTCATCTATCTTACAGATAAAGAAAGTGGATGAGCAAAATCTTCAGAAAACTCTGCACTGGAACTCCCATTCCTGTTTGCTGGCACATGATCCTGTGTCACTGGCTCTTGTGTGACAGTAATCTGGTAAACCTGGGCTTTCTGCTTAGATTCATAGATTCATAGATTCATAGATTAAGGGT
>NW_017729032.1:108423338-108424123 GCF_001723915.1 Gavialis gangeticus
ACCCGGCACCTTCTTCATCCTCCCAATATATTTGAAAAAGATGACCTCCTTGCTCAGACTAAGTGTGGGCTATGACCATGATCAATCTCAACCAAGCACAATCAGCTCCTTCCTTTAAACAAGCATACAAAATGCATCCCAAACTAAAGCTGTTCCATGAAGTCCAAGCCAAGTATGTCTTCTTATTCACCAGAACTCCTAAGTCTCAAGACCTCTCCCCGGGTAGCCACGGCTTCCTCTCCCAAGCAGAATTTTCTCTTAAATTTCCCTGTTTTCTGCCCTGTTCTCCTGTCACCCTAAGAAAAAAAGTATTAAGCTACTAGTAACTATTTTTGTCTATTATATTTACTTCTGTTGTCAGTCATCATTGTTCTTTAGGCAGTGGATGGGGGTTTATATTAAATCATCTTTGCTTTGAATTGGCTTAAACCTTGCTTGCAAACAGCCCAAAGAGAAATTTTCATTTCTCCCTATGTCATTATTGAATCATTAGAAGTCTTTAAATATGATTCTTCACCCCAGCCATTGGATTTTCTTTGGTGGGCCAGGCATACTTTGTCCCAGAAATTATGGAATTTGCATGTTTATGTTCAATGTGGAAATCTGATTTTTATGTCCTTTAATAAACAGAATCCTTACTTTACCTTCATTACTCTGCATTTCAGAACTCATGAAAAATTAAGGAAGTACTCAAATTACTAGAGAGAGCACAATACCTATCTTTAAAAAGGGGAAAAAATACAAGCTGGAGAATGATAAACAAGTCAGTCTAACTTAGACACCCT
>NW_017729032.1:108429123-108431816 GCF_001723915.1 Gavialis gangeticus
TACAAGCTGGAGAATGATAAACAAGTCAGTCTAACTTAGACACCCTAACTTTGACACCCAGTAAGATGCAAGAAAAAGTTATTGATCAATCAATTTATAACCATCTACAGGATAATAAGGATATAAAAACAGTCAACAAGAATTTGTCAAAAATAAATCATGTCAAACCAATATAATTTCCTTTTTTGATAGTGTAAACAGCCTAGTGGATAAGCAAAAGTAGTAGACATGATATATGTTGAATTTTAGTAATTCTTACGACAATCCCACATGGCATTCTCTATTCAACCTAAGATTATATAGTCTAGATAAATTCACCAAAGAGTTGGTTTTGCTCTTAGAGGGTAGCCTTCAAAATGCTGTGGTAAAACTGTAGGGAAGTAGGGAAAGAGAGGCAGTAAGTGGGGTGTGACCAAAAAAATCTGTCCTGGGACTTGTTCTAGTTAGAATTACCATATGTGATGTGGATGATGAAATAAAGAATACATTTATAAAATGTGTGTACAAGAACCTAGGAGGGGTTTCAAACATTTTGGAGGGCAGGAGCAGAATTCAAAATGATCTTGACAAATTGGAGAGGTGCTCTAAAATATACAAGGTGAAATGTAATAGATAGGTTTATAGTGCTGTACTAAAGAAAGAGATGCCAAAAACAAAATCCAAAATGGTAAATTACTGGCTAGGGAGCACTATAGCAAAAAATAGTATCTGAGTTTATAGCGGATCACAAATCAAATACGAGGCAACAGCGTGATGCTATTGCAAAAAAGGCAAATCTCTTTTTGCGATTTATTAATACAAATGTTTTATGTAAGAGAAAAGCGGTAAGTAGTCTGGTCTAATCAGCTCTGCAAGGCCTTAGCTGAAAGACAGTATGTGCACAGTATTCAGCTCCACTCTTTCAAAAGACAGATAAATTGAAGAGAGTCCACAGGAAAGCAACAAGAATAATAAAATATTTAGAAAATATGATGTGCAAACTGGGTTCGTTTTATCTAAAAAAGAGAAGACAGAAGAGGGGCATGATAGTGCTGGATTTAGGTTTGAGATACCTAAACTACCTAAACTACAGCTTAGAGCCTCACAATATAAGGGGCCTCTAAATAAGGAAAAATCCCTGACTCAATATCAAGTTTTATAATAATCAGTTGGTAAATAAGGGAGATAAAGGAGATATGGGAAAATGACTCTCTAAATATGGACATTTTTGTTCTAATATGACAAATATACATATATATGGCTCCACAGTTATTGTTCCTATTGAGTTCATAAATATGTGAGGAAATAACAATAATTCATCTTATAATTTCATGAAAATCCATTTTTGTGGATTTTGTGGATAATTTTTTATTGTATGGGGCCTCTTAAACTGGACATAGTTTAGGGCCTCAGCATGTCATAATCCGGCCCTGGCATGATAGCACTCTTCAAATATACTAAAGATAGTTATGATCAAATATTCTTCATGCCCACTGCTGATTTGAGAAGAATCAATAAGCATAGTCCCCAGCAATGTAGATTTAGTTAGATATTAAGGAAACCTTTAAAACTAAAAATATACTTAAACATAGAAAAAAACTACCCAGAGAGGCTTTAGAATAGGCTTCATTGTGGGGTGTTTTTTTAGGTTTGTTTTTTTGTTTTTTGACAGAGACAGGTTTTTTAAATTTAAATAGATTAGACAAGCATCTGTCCAGGGTGTTAGAGGGGATGTTGATCCTTTTTGACCTTCACTGTAGATGAGGAAGGTAACAGAAAAAAGCTGCCCTGTGTGCCACCTTTGTGGATGGCATGGAAAAATAGCCATGTCTATAGCTGGTGGTTGGAACAGCACTGCCACCAGCAGTTCAACAGGCAGTCCTGCTCCATGAGCAGTTGCTCCCCAAGCCATAGACCTGCCCTGCTATACCTCTCCTTCAAAGCAATGAGTAACCTCTTAAAGCCTCACCTAGCTCTATATTGGTATTCTTACACTTTTGATAGTGCTTGTTGTATATTATTTGAGGATCTTTTGAAATATAAAGTCGCATAAAGTCTTGAAGAACTTTACATAATGCCACTTCAGGAGACAAATGTCTACACATGGGTAATTTCCTTATGTTTAGCCAATTTTATAATCATTTCTGCATGGGAGAGAATAAGCTATTGACCTCAATGTTGAAGATTACAGACCATTGAAAACTATTTTGGCTTACTCTTTAATTCGTCACATGCAAAGAATTGTCCTTTCATTTCAGCACCACCTACTAAAAATGCTGAATTGGCACTGGTTGGATGCCACTCTGGCTGTCACATTTTTCTGCCATGAATCATTTCTGATGCCACAAAAGGAACAGCCTGAGCCAATTTAAATGTTTAGAGTTATGCTGCATGATTTTATAGTCACTCTCTAAGATTATTCCAAGTTATTTTCATAGCTTGGGAAGTGCTGAAAGAAAATAATTTTGGTGCTGCTCTACCAATAAAATGCAATTTGACACACTGGATGTCTACTCTGATAGTAAGAGTTGACCTCAATGTCCTTTTCAGGTCCATATCTCAAGTCAGACACAGATGTACTTTAAGCTGCTACATTGACTAGCAGTGGTAGGCCACCCTATCCCTTAAACTTCTTTGTATGAAGTTGACCCTTTTTGCCTTTTGTCCGTTAGCCTGCCCTTTTCACAGTGTGTTTGGAACTTTGAACACAGAAC
>NW_017729032.1:108431889-108434347 GCF_001723915.1 Gavialis gangeticus
CAGTGTGGGCCGCTGCCGCCATCCACCACCCCACACTGCCACTGCTGTGCTTGCACATGCGACTTTGTGTGCTGCTGATGGCCAGTGCATGATTGGCTGGGTGCAAGGCCCGTCAACAGCCCGCAAACTTGCTTGATGGTAGGAGAATGTGAAGCATGTTCAACAGAAAAGAAATATTTATTTTGTGGAGGACACAGAGATTGATAGTTTTAAATTCTTCAAAACCGGTACCTTGATAAGAATGGTTCACAGGAAAAGAGCCAGGACTGACTGTGTGGCCTTTTTTAAACAAAATCTTTACCAGCTGAACAAATATAATACCTCCACAGTACATCTTAGAATATTACCATCAACATCAATCACCCTCCAGGAAGTATGAGTCAGGCTGTACATAATGAGCAGCCCCATTTTAAATCACGAGGCTAGACATGAATTAGGTACTAATAAAAGTAATAGCAGTAACAGCTTAGCCCTATTTGAAATATTCTTTAGTACTACCTTATGTGTTATTTTTAATTTGTAAAGAATGAAGTTTTTAAAAATATCCCCAGCCATTCCTTATTCTGTGAGCCATTCTTTCCATTGTCAAGTGATTTAAACTTTAAGATGATGATTCTTCATTTTTTCTCTCCACTTGATGTTTTGATGCTTGTTAGCTTAGTAAGAAGCTTAGTAAATAAGGCATTCCAAATGAATTTCCATTGAACACAGTTTTCCAGTAAACACATAATATATTAAGTCATGATTTACGTTTATGTTCCAGGAAAAAATGTGGTTGCATGCATAACAATAGAATGGCCACAAATTATAAAGAAGCTGTGGAGCATACACACTAGGGTGTTTGTTAAGTATGCTGTAGTAGGGGAAAGAATTCTGTATTTTAAACCTGTTTTATAATGGAGCTATGTGCATAATGTGTCTTTAATTTAACCCGCATGTTAGCTTTTATATATGTTGAGAAACAAGTTCCTAGAATGTATGTAATTTTGAGTGCCCAGTGCAAAACACCCAGGGACAAATCCATTGATCATTTTGGTGCTTCCAGTTAGGTGTTGCAGTTTATAAAAATTAGTGTCTTACTCCAGAATGGTGATCCAAACAAACAGGGTTAGGTCCCTACATTCCTTACATAGTCAATCAAGAGTTTCTAATTGCCTGTGATGAATGATCCAGGGATAAGTTTCTAAGGACTCTATACAAAGAATGGGGGGAGTAGAGTATCTCTAATGATGATACAGAAAGCTCAGAGGTTTCTGGACCTTGCCAATAGGAAACTTTAAGCACTAGGTTTATAAACTTCTGTCTATCTTCAAAGGTTAGGCACCAATATTTATTTAGGAGTCAGACTACTAAATTCCTTCTCAGCTTGAGAAAATTCAAAATCATATAATTCAAACCCACCAAGATTCCTTGAAATTTACCTCACTACTGGAACAGTCTGAATGGGGGCACTGTCCAGTCTTACTGTTGAAGCCAAGCCATTGATCAGCCAAGGATGCAAGAGTCACGGGACCACGGTGCCTCCAGCACCAATCTAAATTGCATTAGAAATTAGATGCCACAGTGCTCAAACTAGGTTACTTCTAGCTCAAGTCTAAAAGTCTAGGGACATTTGAAATCCAAAATAAAGGCACTGAATGAATTTAATAGTCTAAGGCTAAAAGTTCAAGGTTACTGAAGTGGAGCCAATCTGGATTCATTTTTAGAGCATAGATGCATACTTTTTTTTATTAGTGTCCTTGATGCTTCTGAAAGATCAGTCCAGTACTTGATTTTCTGAGCTTTTAGTTCTTGCAGTCCCACTATATTTCACAGGGACCTGTTGTGATCTGTAATCCTGAACTAATCTAAAGGTCTCAGATTGGGCACTACAATAGTGAGATACAAAAGGATCAGTGAGTACTTTTGAAAATGTCTTAATTTCTCTGAGCTAAAATACCTCTGGGGAAAGACAACTGCTAATAGCCACCTTCTTGGCCCACAAGAATTAATTGTTAGCATTTGTCAAGTAATTTGAAAATTTCAAAACGGAAAGTTATCTTGTTTTTCTCCTTGTAGAAAAGTCATGGCAATAAAGAAGTGCTTGCAGTGCATGATTTTTTTTATTTCAAGCTTCCTGGTGTATGGCATGGGTCAATGTTATACATTTTACAGCCCTGTGCCATGATAAAGACCTACCCAATTCCTCCAGTAGGTACTGTCTCAGTGACCTTTTTTCCTCCCTGGTACCATTGTGTATGTGGCGTGCCAGTAGGGGGCACTCCTGCGTTGAGCCACCCACCTCACTGCGCCTGACCACCTTCCAGGCTCCAAATGCCTCCCTAGAAGCACCTTGCGTCCAGCTGACCCCTTTCCTGGAGCACACTCACTAGCCTGGGGGTAATGTAAGCTGCCACCACCCTGAGAAGGGACTCTCTTGGCCCTGTGTCCTCAGGGAAACACAGGCCTAATAGTCCTA
>NW_017729032.1:108434547-108442316 GCF_001723915.1 Gavialis gangeticus
GGGAAACACATGCCTAATAGTCCTATGGGTACCTGACCCAGTACAGGCACTTGGGGCACCTCCCCAAATTGGGGGCCAAAAAGGAAAGTATCCCTTAGTCCGCAGACCTTAGGCAGAGTTAGCTATGTTAGACTTAGGCATAATTTAAACCCACCCCTCAATAAGTCTCCTACACCTGTCATAAAGGAGAACTTTATTGATTACAGCGGGTAGGGTGAAAATAGGGTACAAGATAGAGCAATATCATAGGAATCCCATAGAGCAAAACAGTCTGGCTGAAGTAGCTTTTTGATCACACATCTGAGTTACTGCCAGCTATATATCTAATCAGATCTCGAGTAGCTTACTCACAAGCATCATCCAGAGGCTGTTGGAGATTCCCTCTGGAGGCAGGCCGTTCCTAGCTCATGAGTTATAGGGGGGGAGAGAGCCAGTTTCAGATGGTAAAACTCCTCTCTAAGTCTGAGTCCTCCGCATGACTGCTGCCCCCTCCTCCTGGGCAGTCTTAACTTATATAGCCCCTGTGACCTCATTCACCTGGTCCAATGGAGGCCAGCACCTGTTGCCTGTTGGCCAACCAATTTGAAATACACCACTAGTTGCCAGGCAGACTCTAGCCCACCAGATAGAAGCCCCTCAGCCAGGTAGGTGATCCCATTCACATAGACAGAGGGAGCAGGTTTCCCCCCTCCCTCAGGAATGTATCCATCTCAGGTTACCTAAAGAGATAAGGTAAGGGTGTGTCTCCTCTGCTGGGCCCATCCTAATCAAACTGTCACAGAGCAGAGATTTTGTGGAGAAACAAAGGTGGCTTCCTGCCACAGTGTCTACAATAAAACAATTGGTAAATGCCCATTTAAAGAGCTCACGTGAAACAGTTGTCTTTATTTTATTCATTTATTTTTCTTGGGTGGCAGCCATCTAGTAAAGTCTTCAGAGGATTTCAAATGTATATCACACAAATTAGTAAATGCACACCATGTACATTGTTATTCTACTGGTGTTTAGCCAGGTACTTCTTTTATATCTCTCTCATTCAGATTTTTTCCTTATTTCCTGCTCCTCATTTTTGTAGTTTGTTAACCCATTTTTAAACTGAATGCAGGGCAGATGGACCATATAGAATAACTCATTCAGAGAGACATAACCCTGCCCCACCTTCTGCTTCACTTCAGTCTAACATAGCTAACTCTGTATTTTTTTAACCCATTATTATGCATTTTTTCTACACTTTGTCCTTCCTTCTTCCTTTCTTCCCCTCTTCAGTCTATCCATCCTTTCCTCCAACTTTCCTCTCAGAATTTCTCATGGTAAATATGTCTCCTGGATCACTGTCTTATTCTAGTGTTCTCTCCCTCATAGCTATATCCTGAGCTATCGTCTGCCTTATTCCTTAGCAATAGCTTCTTCTCCAGACATGTGCACATTACAGTCATCACACATCATACATGTGGACATTTTCTGTACATATGTTTCACAAGTTCTCTGGTCCAGCTGCTACCTCCCTGCTTTTAGTAGTCAGGTTCTGGTTGGGCAGCACAAATAGAGGAAGCTGTATTGAAACTTCCATAGATATATAAAAAATGAGGAGATGAAATCTATTCATGTAGCAGAAGGAAATAGTTATAGCAGACTTGACTTTCGGAGCTTGGGTTAAGTCCCAGGCTTGAAATCTTGTTGTTTTGATTAGTGAAGCCCATCCACCAATCAGGAGGCAGCAAGAGGAGTTAAGTCACACCCCTTTCCCGAGGGGAGAGGGAGAGGAACTCCCCCCCTTGGACCTGATTGAAGACTGCAACACTCAGGTCCAAAAGAGCTCATGGGTGGAGCCCTGGAGAATATAAAAGGAGCTTCGTGCCCAGCATGAGGGGAACACATCCAGGGCAGAGAAGAGAGAAGAACGGGGCATAGAAAAGCTGAGGAGCACTGGTTAGCAGGGTGAAGGAGTAGCCTGGAAGCACCCCTGAAGACTTCCATTGGTGGGGAACAGTGGACAGCTCCCGCGGCTAGGCTCTCAGTGCACAGCATGGTGCATGGTGTCCAGACCTGGGAGCTGCATGAGGCAGCTTGGGTCTGCAACCTCTGGCATGCAGCCAGAGACATGGTGCACAGGCCAGTGCCTGGACCAGGATCTTTGGAGCGCTTGGGTAGCTCAGGTCCTCAACCCCTGGAATGAGGCTGGGAGCTCGGTGCAGGAGGCATTGTATGGGAGGGTCCAGGAGTGGATCAAGACTGGTGCTGCATGAGGCAGCCCAGGCCTCCAACTCATAGCAAAAGATTGAGCCCAGTGAGCCAGATGGTGCTCAGGCTTCTGAGCCAGCAGACAGGGCTGAGCCAGAGGCCCCAGAAGACCTGCACAGTGAAGCCCTGTTTCAGGGGACAGCGACCCCCAAAACCCACCGCAGGCAAGGGAGCCAGGGGCAAGGGCCAACCTCCAGGGCTGGGAGACATGAGTTGCAGGGAAAAGAGGATTCCCACAGGATAGGGGAAGTCCCCCCTGGTTAGTTAAGGGTTCCTGAAAGTGGACGTCCCACTGGGAGGGCCGCCCTAAAGTTACCAGCTTCCTTGTAGGGCTTGGGAAAAGCCCAAGGGCATTGGGGTTTCCCCTTGGGATTAAGTTTATCTTTGGGGTTCTTGTGGATTAAGTGGTCTGATGTCATGCCTTATATTTTGTGAACTCTCATGTTTCTAAATTAGTAGATGAGTAGAGTCCTAGGGTTCTTCTGGGACCCCCTGTTGTTATTAATTCACCTGTTGTTTATTTGTGGCTTATTTATTGTGCACCCATACTTATCTTAGTTTATCTTTTGGCTATCTACATTTATGTTAGTGTTTATCTGTTTCAGATCAGAACTGTATCTGGAGCACTGGTGTAAGGTTTTATAGCATTTACCCAGAGGGTATTGTTTATATTATTTGTTTATAAATATATATATATATATATATATGTCTATATCCCTGTTTCTTTCCCTTGTGATAAGTTAATGTAAATACATTTGTATATAGTTAAGTCCCGTGGCCTGGTTCTTAGGAACAGAGGGAAATTGAGCGGTCTGCAGGTCCCCTGCAGCACACCTACCAGCTAACAATTCCCTTCAGCTGGAGAAGGGGAATATATACGTGAGTTACCTGGGCTACGTAGTAATAGCTTCAGAGATTTTGAAGTTGAGCCAGAAATTGCCTTACTGATCTTTTTCCATTGTCAGGTTTCCCACTGTTGAGGTCATGGGGTCACAAGTAAAATGAAAGGTTTCTACACTGGACCACCAGCTATTACCAAAGCAGTCCTAATTTTTTTATGCCTTATGAATATACTTGTATAACATGTGCATTTTTAATCCCCTAACCTCTACATTTCATTTCTTACCTTCCCTAAAAATATTTATTCCACTCATATATCTAGGGTAAAGTTCAAAACAGTTATCTGTATTTAGATATTGGCACCTAATAACCCTATACAGTTAACAGAAAAAAATCAGGGATGCCTAAGAGCAATGCAGGTTTAGGAGCTCAGAAAATAGAGAGCAGCAAGAACTTCTGAAGGATGATTCAGAAGGTACAGAGATACCTAGCAGAAGCCAATAAGAAATATTAAGCATCCTGTCTGTTCCCTCTCAGGAATTCAGGTGTCTTATTCATACTGTTAATTCAGTGTTTCTGTTCACTTGTGATTCATAGATTCATAGATGTACGGTCAGAAGGAACCTAAGTAGATCATCAAGTACAACCCCCTGCCCTGGGAAGGAAAGAATACTGGGCTCTTATGACCCCAGCTAGGTAATTGTCAAGCTTCCTCTTAAAGACCCCCAAGGTAGGAGCCAGCACCACATCCCTTGGAAGTTGGTTCCAGTTCCTAGCTGCCCTGACTGAAATAGCGTCTTCTAATGTCCAGCCTGAACCTACTCTCGAACAACTTATGGCAGTTATTCCTTGTTACTCCGGGAGGTGCACAGGTGAACAGGGTCTCTCCCATTCCCTCCTGGTCCCCCCCGTAAGTTTGTAGATGGCCACCAAGTCCCCTCACAGCCTTCTCTTGTGAAGGCTGAACAGGTTCAGGTGCCATAGCTTCTCCTCATAGGGTCTGCCCTGCTGTTCCCTGATCATGTGAGTGGCCCTCCTCTGGACCTTCTCAATGCTGGCCACATTTCTGCTAAAGTGTGGCACTCAGAACTGGATTCAGTACTCCAATTGTGGCCTGACCAGTGTCACATAGAGGGGGAGGATCACCTCCTTGACCCTGCTTGTGATGCATCTGTGGATGCATGACAAGGTGCAGTTGACCTTACTGATAGCATCCTCACATTGGCGGCCCATGTTCATTTTGGAATCACTCCAAGATCTCTTTCTGCCATTGTGCTTTCGAGAAGGGAGTTCCCTAACCTATAGGTATGCTGCTGGTTCTTATTGCCCAAGTGCAGAACCCTGCACTTGTCAGTATTGAATCCTATCTTATTCTCATTTGCCCACCCCTGTAACCTGTCCAGGTCCAGCTGTATCCTGTCCCTCCCTTCTAGCATGTCCACTTCACCCCAAATCTTGGTGTCATCAGTGAAATTGAACAGGGTGCTTTTCAGCCCCTCATCCAAGTTGCTAATAAAGAGATTAAATAGTGTGGGCTCAAGGACTGAGCCCTGGGGACCCCACTGCCCACATCCCTCCAGGTCAAATATGATCTGTCCACCACCACTCTCTGGGTGTGGCCCCCCAGCCAATTTGTGGTACATGATGCCTAGCCTAATTTATGAGGATTGCAGCCTAAACCAGTGATTAGCAATGTTTTCCAGTGGTGATTTTGAGGTGGGCTGCCACTAATACCTGCTCGCTGATACTGCTCCTTTTCCCTGGTACCCAGGTGAGGGGTACATGGCCAAGCCACTCAGCCCTTGCCACCAATGACACTAAAGTCCCCCCCCCCCACAGAACACCAAAGCTCACTCCCTTACTGCTAAATGCCCATGAAGTCCAAAAGACCCATGGCCTGGATCCAGTGGTTGTATGGGTCATATCCGATTTTCAGGCCATATAGTGCTAATCCCTGGCCAAATGTTTTTCAAGATAAAGGCTGTGCCCCCTTTTTCCCAATTACAGTGGTTAGAGCTTGGGTTCTAATTCCTCATTACCCTAAGAGTATTTAATCCACTTTCAAAGAGAGCTGCATAATCATAAAACTACAGAAGAGACTAGGGGAAAGCACTCTTCATACCTCCTGTTGAAACCAGGTCATTGGGAATCCTCAAGAATCATGGGCCCAGAAGGAGAACAAGAAAGAAAGAAACTAGCTTTGTAGCCTAAAGCTTATAGGACTTCCCTTGGAAATGGGTATCCGGTATTCTGGTTCCTGCTGTGAGAACTGTAAATTATACATTTTAATTTACACATGCTGACTGTAAAAGCATGGCTACAAAAGCCAGAAATCCACCCCCCTTCTCCTACCATCTCCAAGGAAAGAATCATGATTCCTAGACATAGACACATTCACCCTCTCCCTCTCAGCACTGTTTGCACTTTTTATTTTACACAACCATTGATTTAAAAAATGGGAATAAGCTTCACACTTCCTTGTTTGAGATTAATTCAATATTGTTGATGAACCACAACAGAGGATGAGAAGGACCTAGGTTCTGTAATATACCTAAGTGTTCCCCCTGAATTACTTATGAGTGCCTACTTTAGTCTAAGAACTAGTGCCTAGTGAATCCTGTTCTTAATCTTTCCCCATATATTGCAGTAGTTATTAAGATCATTGGACGCACTTAAACAAAACAATTCTTGAAAGTAAGCATAAAGCATAACATTCTCCATGAAAGACTTAAGTCACATGTTCCAAATACTGTCATTCCGAACTACGGCTAGTTTAATGTGGCTATTTCTATCTAACAAAATATTTCCTTCCTTTGAGCTTCTAGTGAATGAGTTTGTTTAATAAAAGAAGTATATGGAAAATAAAACATTTATTTTCTTTTTTTTTTTTAACTTTTCCATCTCAGGTTACTGAATGAAATCACATACCTACAGTAATTAATGAACATGAAATGTTTTCCTTTAAAAAAATGGTCTACATACAAACCCTGTTTTTTTGCAAGCAGCTAATACATTATAGAAAACAGATGCAGAAGGTCAGTTCGTAGCATTCTTGTAGACCTGACATGCTAAGGGCCAATACATTCACATTTTTAACAAACCTATCCAAATCATTTTGAGCTCTTTGTTTATTCTCTGTGTGGTAGAAATATTAATGATAATGATACAAACCAAAACAAAATAAAACAAAACAAAGAAATAACAATAGCAGCAGCAGCAACAAAACAACATCAAAAGCAACAATGTCTGTTGTTCTTCCAAGTCAAATTCTAACCTAGGTAACTATTCTCAAGATTTTAAAGCTCCAAGACTGAAGCTAAAATTATCTTATACAAAAGAATTGCAAACAGAGCACATACCTGTTTTATATTTGTAGTTTGGAACACTGTTTTAAAAAGGAAAATATTGAGTATTAGTATAGCAATAATCTGTGTTTTCACAGACATGATGGGTATAGCAGATTGAAGACCTCATAAAATCAAAGAGAGAATCTTGTAGAGCTATGAGTGACTCCACTCATTAACCTATTACCCTCTGCCCAGCAGATTTGTTCTTTATACTGAAATTATTCATGAGCAATGCAAGGTCACAAAATTCAGGACAACAGAAAATTCAAACTTTCACAAACCTGGAAGCCAAAAGACTTCCTAAAACATCAGTTAACAATGAAGACATGATCAATTAGATTTCTTTTCTAGATGTATGTGATAGGATCAGAGGTCAGCCTCTGTTAAAACCATCACTGTCTTTTTTTAAAGAAAGAGGAAAAAACAAAATAAAAACTATTACAACTTATATGGAGGGTAGAAGAGAATATGTACAAGACACTGGCCTACAGGAGCATGTCTAAATGAGAATTAAGATATAAGTGGTCTGTGAACTGAGCATTTTAAAATTGTTAAGGAAACTTGCATCTGAAAATAAATTTAATCTCACTCTCCCATACCTAATCAATGTTGTAAACTAAAACAAATTTTGTACATGTTTACATAGAAAAATAAGAATAGCTAGCACTGTTACTGTTCAAATATAATCACTATACTTCATAACTAACCATTGTTCTGTTCCATGTTTATTATTTTAAATGGGCCTGTTATTTATAATTGTTTTTGTGTTAAGAACTGAAGCTTCACAATTGACAATATAATCTAACCTTTTCAAAATTCATGATTCAGACACAGTAATAAATAAAGTTTAGAAGATATGGTAAGGGTTTTATATTTAGAAGGTCTAAGCCATGGGTTTCTAGAAATACATATCCCATTTGGGGAGCAACAGGACAAAATGTAATTGTTTTAATGGGATGGGTATGTAGAAAGAAAAATATGCAAATAATTTATTTAATATGTAGGAAGTTAAACAGAAGAAATTATTGATTTGTTTGGTCACAGTTTTTAATATGAAAAAGGAGAAATTATATCTCTTTATACCTCAGGAAGAATAAAATACAAATGGATTAGTAATGTTAAGTTTGTTATGGAAAATAACTGATAGTGATTCCAGGAATAGCACCTAAGCAAGCTTAAATCTAAATCTAATAAATTGTCAGGTTCTACAACATCACTCAATTTAGTGAAATCCTTCTACAGTACTTCTCAGCTATTTCACCACCGTGGCTCATCTGGATTCGGTGATAAATTTGGTCAATTCACTTTTCATAGTTTCATAGTTTCTAGGGTCGGAAGGGA
>NW_017729032.1:108442327-108447918 GCF_001723915.1 Gavialis gangeticus
TCTCTCCAAGAACCTGCGTGCGCGCTCAGACCTGGCCGATCCCCTTTTGATCCCCTTTCCAAATCATTTAGGATATGTTAAATAGCACAAACACTTTGGTGACCCCACTGCTTACCTCCCTCCAGGTCTACTGCCCTAAGATGTTATACTTATGTTATACTTATACATATATGTTATTATATACATATACTATATGTATATACAATGTACATTTAACTCTTAAGGTCCATATTTTAATGACATGCTGAAATTTCCTAATATTCTAAAATTACTTCTCCTTCTTCTTTAAGTAAACTGCAAACTGATCTTCAGTTATGCAGCTAATTTCACTAGAATATTTTAATTGACTTAACTATCTCAGCTTATTAGCTAATCACTACTTACCTAAAGGCCAGTTCCAGTTTGGCCATTTAGGTGACTACACTTAGACATCTTGCCCCAAGACAGGAATACAGTTAGATCAGGCTTACACACTTTGGATCCTTGTCCGGTCATTAGGGTACCTATACATGAGCAGCGAGGCTGTTCTGATGTGTTGTAATCAAGTCTGCTGCGGTGTGGTAATTACTGTGCTCCAGTAGACTCTGGTGTTTCATGTATCAGCATCCCCATGCTGAAAAATGGCGGTGGGGCACTTTAAGGCTTGTTCGATGCGCTTTAGTTAAAGAACCCCACCACTATTTTTCAGCCCTTTAAATGCTTTTCTTACATGCTTACAAAGTGTCATAAACGTTTTTAGCATTGACATAGTAAGTAATATAACAGACTAAATATACTAAGCCATATAATGTACAATATGATATATTAAATAATATCCTAAATCTATACAGAAGTAAAATACATTTTGGCCATGGTTAAATTTACCAATGGACGCTTTAAAAAAAAAACAGGGGTAAATGATGTTATACTTGTTATAGAGACATTGACAATAATTTACACAAGCAGATCTAAAACTTAGGAAAAGTTTACATTCAGCAAATGTGTTGATTTACATAAAATGGAGGTTGTTCATTTAGGTATTGCACAACATAATTATCCAATATATATATTTTTAAATATATAGTACTATAACTCCCTGATATTTGATAACCTATAACTTGAAGAACTGTAAACTCAGAAAAACAAACAAAGCAATGTATAATTTCCAAGTTAGTGTTCAGTGTATTCTCCAAGTTAGTGTTCAGTGTGTTTCTTTGGGAAATCATACTTAAATTCTACAAAAGGAGTATATTATATTCTGTTCCCCTGACAAATTATGGCTTTCTTTAGACATACATGATATATAAACACATGCAGGTTATTCTGACTTAAATGAAGTTATAAACTGATGAAACTCATATAGGGCAAGGAAACCATATGGCTTATTGTTGCCAACTGATTTGCAGCAGGATTTTACAAAAGGGTTTTAGTGCATATAACAATTACCTTTTTCTAGTATTTAAATTGTTAACATCTGTGCACAATTAACTTTTTGCATTAATACATAATGAGTATATGGTGTCTGAGGGTTATGATTGATAGTGAGAGTTAATGTTATGATTGTTTTTTGAAGACAGCAATCAGTCCATTTCTGAAGGGAATGGAATCATATCGAATGAAAATAGCATCTTCCACAAATTTAAATTTAGAACAAATGCAAAGCAAATTTTTATTGCTACCAGGTTAGGGAGCTTTTTATTGCCATTTGTCTTTCTAGGGAGTACCAAAGTTCCTGGAGGTAAATGAAAAAAAACCCAATAATATGTATTTCATGTATTTTCATTGTATCCTCTCTTTTCTAATGGATCATAGATAGTGGCATTAAGGGACCAAAAATGCTATTAGAAGATTTAATATAATTGGAGTTGAGAAGCAATATGCAAATCATTGATCACTTCAAATTCTATTTTACTGCAGGAAATGATTTATCCAAAGTGTTATTTTATGCTATATCTATTATGTTTTCTTTGCACGATAAGGTATTATAACATTAAGAAAGAGATTGCCCTTGCATATTAATGGGATATAGGCATTAAAATGACAATCTTTTCATAAATGGTCTATTCTAATCCAAATGGGATAGGCAGCCATCAGAACATATAGGCTGTGTACACAGATTACACTTAGACTGATCTAAGTGATTAAAAATTGTTCTACACTTGTAACCATACAGAAGTTTGGTACATATAGATCAGTCTAAAAGTAGCACAAGCAACCTAGTATGAGGTACACTTAAATCAGATTAATCTAGGTTAGGCCATACATCACACTTCTGTAGTTATTCTCTATTGATTAATGATAAATCACTGTCCTAAAGCATTCCAGCCTCCTTTGTGATCCTTGCTACCTGTACAGGGAGGTGTGCTCAGACTCATACTGCTCTTGGCTCCTCCAGCTAAACACCCAGTGGGCCCTAACTCTGAGCAGTCCTGTAGCTGAGTTGGCACAGCCCCTCTCCCCAGTCCCCCTGCCTCTGGCCAACTGTCAGCCACAGGCAAGGAGCAGGGGAAAGAGATGCATCTGTGTCCCCTGTACAAGTCCTAATATCTGGTCACCCAAGTCCCCTGACCATACCTCTGTACCCTGTCATGAAGCACCCCACAAAGTACACAGACCTGACACTGAGCAAGGAGAATTCCCATGCTTGGGCATAGTCCTATGGATCCTGACTCTGGCAACCACATACACAGCCAGGCACCCACATGCCCCCATGTACACCCCAATGGACCCTGACCCTCGCTCCCACACACCACATCTCAGAGGACAGAGCCAGGCACTCTACCACCCAGACCCCAGCATGAATCCCTGCTCTGAGCAGTGGCTGGCATGGACAGCTCACCTATGGTGGGTTGGAGCGGTGGGGGATAGAACATTGGGAGTAGGCCTGCATGGAGATAACCCTGTGATCTCCATAGCTTGGCCACTGCCAGCAGGTACCTAGGCCATGGGCACCTGGGATGCTGCAAGGCTTTATTGGCCCACAGCAATAGGGTCCCACAGTACTAGGGTCAAGAGGATGCATTGAGCATCCAAGCTAGGGCAAGCAGGCAGATGTCTCTGGAAACTTCAGGAGCAGGTGGGGTGTGGCCAGCTGCCTCTGTGTCACAGGTAGAAGACACTGGAACTGTTCCACACCAGAGCATTGCCAGAATCAAGGGATGTTGACTGGAAGCCCCTGGAAAGTTTGAGGTTGTGGGGGTGGCCTGCCCAGTGGAGTCCTGGTCACTCTGAAGCAGGGGCCACACCCAGCTGTAGTGAGAGGAAAAGCCATGCACTGGGACCCACAGCTACACACGTCCACTGATTCTTCTCTCCATCCATCCTTATCTCCTTCCATCCACCTTTCCAGCCTTCCTTCCATCCTTCCATCTCCGTCCCTGCAGCCAGACCCTCACCCACCCACTGATGCCAATACCCTGTGGGTACTTCTGTAGACCATCCTCCTCTGCTACCCAACCCCAGCCACACAACAGAGACTATGGACAAATGAAAGATTTTGTCACCATCTGGGGAAAGGAAGAGACACAGAACCAGCTCCACACAAGGCACCAGAACAGGGGTGTCGTCAAGCACACTGCCAAGAATATGCAGACACAGGGCCACAACAGGGACAACTGATGCAGTGCTGGGCCAAGACTAAATGGATGAAGGCCCATGATGCCAACAAAAAGTTTTGGCCCAGGAGACAGACCATGCCCTTCTAGGAAGAACTGTCCCACTTACACAGAGAATGAGCACTCACCATAGATAGGGCCATCAAGATCCTGAACACCTGTGTCACTACTGGAGGATGGTAGGAGTTATTGGCAGGAAATCCAACACAGATGGAGGCACAGGGAGGCCTCAGGATGAAGGGACAACCAGGTACCCAGGAGCACATCCCTAGGGGCCACAGGGCTAGAGGCCAACTGATGGTAATGGGCCCCAAGGAGTCCATCCCATTGGAGCTGCTCCCTGCATCATCACAGGATGTGGGAGCCAAGTTACACCTGCAGCTGGACTTGATCTCCCTTGCCATCTTCACAGGAATGATCAAGAGCATAGTGCACAGGAGTGAGAGGAAAGCTCTGATGCCACAGAAATTGAAACCTAGGACCTGGAGTCCAAGCCCATGATCTCCACTGCCCCTGGTCCTTGACCCTGTAGACCATGGTCAAGCATGTGGGCTCTGTGACAGTGTTCCCCCCACAGCTGCCTTGGGTGTTCTGATGCCCTCCTCCAACACCCCACTGCCCCCACTTCCAGAGGGAATGAGCACACATCAGCCCCACCACTACCACTGCAGTAGCCACTGCTGCAGCATAACCTGCAGAACCCACAGCCATCCCTCCCCCCTCTTCTGCTGATGACTGAGGCACTACTTGAGGATGCCATGCACCCATAATGGTACAGTTCACCCTTATTCTATGCTGCTATGATGGAGACCCCAGAAACAGCAGGAAATATGAAGTCCCTGGGAAGTCCCTGGGAGGAAGAGATGGGGTAAAAAGGGGAAGTGGGGAAGCTTGAAGCCACTACAGGCCATTCCTTTGGTCGCAGTACTCTCTCAGGCCACTGTGGCTGAGAAATGCAGAATGATTTGGGGAGTGGTGCAGGGGAATTGGGAGCATGAGGGGAGGGTGAATCACCTTGCCCTGACCATTCAAAGCACAGGGCCCCAGGCCACTAAATGATCAAAAGGGTTATGTCTTTCAGCACTGGGCAGACCAGTCACCCGCTGCCCTGTATCCCCCCCACTTCCATTCTGGATTGCAGCTAAGGCACCAGGCCCCTTGTCCCTAGCCTGGGATGGTCACAAGCCCATCTCTCACTATATGGAAACTTAATCTGCCTCATTCACACATCTGTGGCCTAGCTACTGGAAGAAATGGAGCCTCCTCCTAGGTGGCCAGAGCACTGGGGCTGAAACAGCACTCTCTGCTCCACCCTCCCCTCGCCCCCCCTACTCACTGCATTGCATTCATGGGAATGCACTAAAAGAGTTTATTGAGGTCTGCAAAAAATAAAAAAAACAGGACCAAGTGCTCATTCTCTGTGTCCTGCTCTGGTTGGCAATGTCTTGGGCCGAGATGGCAGAGAGGCATTGAGCAGGCTCATGCGAGTCGGCAGCGATGAGATCTGGCTTTGGATCCAGCCACTTCAGATGGCCATGATCTGTTCCAGAGCTTCAGATTAGTTTTGTGCTTCAATCTGGCCAAAGTGGTCCCGAAGCTTCCAAGCTGCCTTGGCGATCCGACTATAGGTTATAATAGGGGATGAATGAAATATCTATAACTTTGTTATTTTTGCTCCAATTTGGGTGCAATTTGTAGGGGTGGTAGCCTCTGCTGCGAGCATGAAGCTTGCCAAGCTTTGAGAAGATTGGTGCAGGGGTTTGGGTGGAATTGCACCCCAAATTCTTGAAAACAAAAATCCTGTCATGTCTATGTGTTACACCATGGGGAGCTGAAAACTGCAGGGATGCTAGCCCCTGATAAAGCAACAAAACCTGCTAAGTTTCAAGAAGATTGATGCAGGACTTTGGGGGGAAATGCACCCCAAGCTGCTGACAGGCAAAACTTATCATGTGGGTGGGTGCTTGGGCAACTGCTGCGTCTGTCCTGGGGCACAGC
>NW_017729032.1:108452918-108464577 GCF_001723915.1 Gavialis gangeticus
CAAAACCTGCTAAGTTTCAAGAAGATTGATGCAGGACTTTGGGGGGAAATGCACCCCAAGCTGCTGACAGGCAAAACTTATCATGTGGGTGGGTGCTTGGGCAACTGCTGCGTCTGTCCTGGGGCACAGCGGGGTTAAATCTAGTGCAGGCCTGAGTGCTGGGCCCTGCCAGGACCTGAAGCCTGCCATCTGTGTGTGTGTGTGTCTTGCTGGGGGAGTCTGTCATCCGGGGCCCTGGACCACAAGCTGCTGACAGGCAAAACTCATGATGTGGGTGGGTGACATTGTGTGTGTGTTAAGGTGTGTGCCTCCTTCTCCCCTGCAGCCTCATGCCCGGGCCTCTGCTTTACATGACAACAGGTACAATAACTTAGATGGCTCAACACCAGTAGCATCAGCAGCAGCATCAAAGGTACCTAAACAGAACTGTCACAGAGCCTTTCTTTTTATAAAGGAATTGACAGCAAGAAGTAAAGATGTTGTGTTGTGTTTGACATATGATATTATTCATGGTGTGTGATGGCTTATCTTTTGTTTTTATGTCTATATGTGTATTATGAAAAAAACGGAGTACTTAAAAAGAATCTATCTTTGGAAGCTTTAGGATTGAAAACCCCTTTGTCAGGCTGAAGAAGTACCTGCAGTTGGTCCTGGATGGAAGTAATAGTAAAGAAGCCAGAGGCTGGGCTGGCCCACAATGCAGGCAAGAAAGCCCGTTGGTGAAAATGGAAATGGACAGGCTGGGGTGGGGGGTAGATGGGAAAAGGGGATGTAGCAGCTCAGGTAAAAGTGCAGAGGTGCCTGGGGTGTCAGGTGTCCGGCAGGTCACAGTGTGCCAGAATTCCACCGTCAGTGTCTATATTGAGTCCATGAGTTTCTTTACCTACTTCCTAAGAGGTTGATGAAGTGCAGTTCATAGCAAAACCTCTAAATAATAGCACTGTATTAAGGGAACCTTTATGAGCTCCCTCACAAGAGAGTACTAAGGAATGCAGTACTCTCTTTGGCTGGACCATTGAAGCAAACGGCAAGATTCCTGATGACATAACTAGATTTTTGGCTCAGTCCCTTTGTGCACAGTTTAATCAGTGTGCAGAAGGATAATCAAACATTTACAACCACAAAATTACAATGTGGTTGTAAAAAGAGTTGTGTTTTGCAGTTCCTTGCTGAGCAACTGAAACATGTTGCCCTCCTTATTCTATTAGCTAATTTCTAGTTTTCTCTTCCCTGGAGACCAGTTTAGTTGTAGTTTTTCTCATTAAAACATAATCCAAATTAGTCTCCTATGGTTTTACTGGAATAGTCACAGCCAAACAAGTTTGTAGTTTCTGAATCATTGGATCACATTTTTTTATTCTGATCAATTGAGGTGTCGAGAAAGATTGCCAAATAATAGTAATCAATATAGATCACACTCTCTTTCATTTTCTATTTCAATATACCTTTACTTTCCTTAATATTTATATCTTCCTTACATATCACAGTGGATTTTACTGGGAAGGTATTTGACTGAAGAAATAGCCAGGACATTTCATTTTATTGTATCCTACTGAAATTTCTCATTTGCTTCTTAAGATATCACGGGCACAGCTCCATGAGCAGGAATGTGCTTTTCCCTGGGGACTACTAGCAGCAGCACATATTTGTGCCACTACTAGCTGTGCCCTGGGAACGCCCCTATACATACGCTCTGATGCGTGGCATATTGTCCCAGATCAGGTAGGGTAGGCTGGGGCCAGCACTTGGGCTGGCCCCAGCAGCCTTACTTAGGGTTCTGGAGGCCTTCCAGGGCTGCAGTGGTGGCAATTTGGATGCACAGAGCCTGGCCAGCAGCCAGAGTGTGGCTCTGGCCAACCAGGCTCCGATTTTGGGTAGTGCATGCTGCAGCCACATGCACCACCCTACTTTTTTTTGCTGCATTTCTTTTAGTTACCAGGAGTTCCACATGCATCACATGTTCTGCAAAAGCCTTTGAGACTCTGCAGAGCATGCATGAGTGCTCATCTGGATGCAGCCCACAAGTAAAAATTACATCTTTTTTGTGCATCCTTTTCTTAACTGTCCCAAACAGCTGAAACTGATGCCATGTGAATGGTCTGCAATGTTAAACATATTGAAAATCTTCCTTTTGATTCAGAGGTGGCGATCTTACACTAAAATCTTACTCTTTTATGTTCTAAAGACTGAGATTTCCATGCTATCACATATAGTCCATGGCTATTTGTTTTCTCATAAATTCAGAACACATATGCAATCTGTGCAAGGTTATTCCAAGTCAGATCAGAATCTAGTTTTAGTTTCTAGAAAGCTCCTAATTTATGGCCTGTGTGACAAATCTGTCCATGATCTGTTCTTTATTTCTCCAAACTCTCACTTTTCTGCAAACTCATTCAAATTCTTATTGCAAATGCTTCCTATTTTGGTCCTCCTGATAGAAACATATCCCCCATTAACCCAGCTTCCTTTGAAGACATAATATTAATGAATTTTTTGTACAGTATTTTATTATAATTCCCCTTATTTTTACATTTGAATAAGAATAATCAAAATATTAACTGAAATATTTTTAAATGGAGATAAAAGTTATTTGAGATTTCAGGGCTCTGCTTTCTGCCTTTAGTATTTCACTACTGAAATCATTATCTATATGAGTATCTTAAAAAATATAAATACACTACTTGAAGAAATGGTTACATGGTCCAAAGCTAGGTTGTATACAGAGCTGGGGGTATGCACCAAATACATATTCACTATCAAAATATAAATTTCAATAATTTTTTATGCTCTGTCATTGTAATGTAGAAGATACCTTGATAGCATCAGCCTTCCAGAATACAAAGACATCAAAAGAGACAGCAACAAGATACCACCCTAGAAAACAATCCCTACACCTTAGCACAACCCTGGTGAATCTGCCTTCTGATTTGGTAAGGGACAAACTGTCCTCTTATATGGTTACAACCTGTAATAGCAGAATTCTCAGAGTTATGTAATCCTCCCATTTCCTCCCTCCAAAATCTCCCCAAATTTGATGCAATATGAACCTGGTGGGTAACGGAGAAAGGCAGTTGGTACCAATTTAAAGAAAAAAGTGGAAAGAGACATCTGCAGAGTCATGGTAGAAACTGCATAATTGAAAGCTAGTAACAAAAGTAAAACTTTACCGTTTTAAAGCTATGGGTATGGTTACTAGATGTTTGAGACAGTGTTCAAGCAGAATGGCTGAGCACATAATAGAGAAGATTAAGGGAGTTAGAAGTAACACAGTCCATAGATCACTAGAAGTCACAGATGTTTAGTGCACATAAACCAGTTTGAAAATGGTTGAAACCAATTTGAGATAAACCTGGTTGAATATAGTATCAGACTTAAGTGATTTGGGTCAAACCGGTTTATGCAATGTCTATCTGAGACCCTTTACTGGTTTAAAATAAATCAGACTCCCTCAGCATCCTGGCATGTTTTCTAAGCTGGGCAGGGCACTCTGTTCCATAGCAAAGCTGGCTGTCACAGGCTGACTGGGCCCTGTGAGTGTATCAATTTGGTTGCAGGCCGACTGGGCACTGCGAATGTATCAGCCACTGGGCTGTTTGGTTCAGGATGGAGGAGGCGAAGTTGGGAGTGAAGCAAAGACAAGTTTTACTTTTAACAGTAAAGGTAAATTTTACTTAAAGCAGCAAAATAGCAGCAAAAGTATGTTTTACATGTATAACAGTTAATAAAAAGTTTAATCTAATAAACAGATAAGACAACAATAAGAGTTAAGAGTTGGCAGTGATAATAGCAACAGACAGACAAATTGACAAAGAGTTCCCACTTGGTTGGCAACTTATCAACAGTCCCTCAGTGCCAGGCATATGCCAAGTTGTTCCAGCGAAGTCAGGCGTACCCCATTGGCGCTTTCGGAGGGAGTACCGGGGAAGGTCCCTTAGTCAGGATCTGATCCTTGCTCACACTGGGAGTCTGGAGACTGGGCTTGGAACAGCAATGACCATTTTGTTCCATCCTTCCTACTGGTCACCTGATGTGTGTGTTCTTTTATACCTTGTCCTATGCTAATCTGTTGGCTTCAGAGCCATTCACAATCTTACTCTACAGCTGTTACTCTACGGGATTAGAAGGTGTTAGAAATTATCATAATAGGTGACTGCCTAAACTTGGGTTTACCCAATAAGTAAATCACACCACATCACTTTGGGGTTTGAGTTTAGCATTTACTCTGCCTAAGTTCAACCCCTTTTGGCTACTTCCTCTTTGGAATTTTTTGGAATGTGTTAATTATACCTTGTGGTCAGGTTTGTCATTTTTACTGACCTTTAAGCAAGAATCGCTAGGTCAGGTAAAGTTTGCAGTTCTGTTTTCTAGTTCAACTTCTAGGGGCCCAGGTTAGTCTTATGACTGGTGCAGACAGTTAATTTTAACATCATGGTTATACTTGTGACAGACAGGGTACATTTTGCGGGATACAAACTTGCAAGCTTTGCCCTAGCTAATATTAACTGTTATGCCATTGTCAGATGCCTCCAAGAAGCATATATTATTTGGTATAATTTTCTCATTAAGCCCTCTGGTTCTGGCCGTCACAGCTGGCCCCTCCCCCTGCCAGAGCTCCAGCAGAGACTTTTAGGCACAGAGAGTCTGCCTGGCTTCTCCCTGATAAATAGAGATTATTCTTCCCTCCCCTCTTCCTTTACACAGACACCTCAGCATTAGCTACCATGCCACATTACCTAGCATGCTGGTTACAGTCCATGCTGTGAGAGACGACAGACAGGCAGGCTTTTTGGAGCTAATCAACAGATAGCTTAATGTCCTTCCTTGGAAGAGTTGTTTAAGAATAGCTGTTTAAGAAAAACTCCATTAGTTAATGGAGAGATGTTTCGTTTTCTTAAAGGGTTGATAAACACCCAGTTAGGGGTGATAAACATTCCCTGCTGGGTTGCTTAGGAGGGAATGGGGGAATAATCAGAACATCCTGCCAGGGCCTGGCCATGCCCCTCTCAGCACAGCCCTACGGAATCGAAGGGAGGGGTGCTCTGAGCCACTACAGGCATATGCCCGCATTTCTGGGATGTCTGTCTGGTTACAAAAGTGATTTAGCCTAGCCAGGTTAAACTAACCTGCAAATATTTAATTCAGGTTTAGGCTTTTTGAATGTCTCTCCCTAGCCCTGGTGGTCAGCATGAGTCACAAAACACGTATGTCATTAGTGGTATGTCATTAGCGGTATCGGGGCAGAAATGGAAAACAATGGAACTTTGACACAATTAAAATAAGGAACCTGGGATGGTTGCTGCAATGGAGATCTAAACCTGAACAATCTGCTGCCCTTGCATGAGCTGCCAGTCTTGAAAAAGCCACTCTGAAACCTGTAACGGTACCTGTAAAAATGGGAGAGAGAAGAAGAAATAGAGCAGAAAATAGAAGGGGCAAGAGTGGAGATGGGTAGACTGGTACAAGGCAGCCAGAGCCAGTCATTGCAGCTCACAGAACTGCTTGAATGGACAAAACCATTTACCAACCACCATCTGACTTTCAGCCAGCCAGAGGATGATGAAGAAATTAGGTGTGGTAAAGATAGGTTTAAGTGGTTAAAAGCAAGAAAGGAGACACTAAAAGTCAATTAAGTTAGTGCTTTAGTGGGTGCAATCTCCTTTAGAAAATATTAATAATTTTATGGGTTGGGTTGTTTCCAAAGGTTGTAGAAGTGGGCATTACGTTAGTAGAAGAACTCTTGTTATTTAGATATGTATTAGGACCCTTAAATAAATATACAGTGATATCTGATAGGGATATCTCAAAAATGCTTAAGTGGGTAATCCAAAAGCATTTTAGAGTCCCCTCAGAAATGGTCATACTGTGTGTAGTTACAAGACTCCATGATGAGAGTCTATCTAGTATCACAGGAAGAGTGCAAACTATTTTAAGACTAATAACAGACAGGGGAAGGATGAGGGAGGAGAGAATATGATCAAAGAAATAGTATTGCAAGCACTCTCTCCTAGTACATTACAAGGGATGAAGGCTTGGTGTAAGGGAAAAGGTGATACTATACTCATAGAAGAATAGCTAAATAAAGTAGAAACAGCCATCAAACAACATGAAGGGACCCCTATTAATGAGCTGTGAACCCAGTTGGGAGAATGGAAAGTAGAAAGACCAGGACATGTGTCCCAAAGTCATGGACAGGGAGAGAAAGGCAAAGGTAGAGGGGATGGAAATAATGGTAGCTAGGTTCTGACAGGACAAATATTGCAAAAAATAGAGAACTAAAAGGAGAGATTACAGGCACAGCTTTAAGCTTCTTTGAGAAGCAAAGAGACAGGATGCAGAAAGAAGCAAAAGGAGCAAAGCTACAATTTCTGTTTTTCTCCCAATCTTAATGACCCAATCACTGACCTATGATCAGCATAGGATGACCCTTCTCAGGACTCAGTGCAGTTTAAAAAAGCCCATGAGAACTGATATATGGGATACCTCCACATTTGACTCTGAGTCAGGAATGGGTTAACATAGATTTTTGTAAAATTAGATTTGGGGGGAGGGGTTCCCACTGTTGTAAATAAATGTGAATGTTGTCCAGTAAAAGGGACCATAAGGGTTCAGGGATTTCAGGAGCCAGACAAAAGTATAATGTTCAAATACTCCCTTTGCAATTTGGCTTATGTGAAATAAAAGAGAAATGTGCCATGGGAGGAAAAGAAAATTTATTATGGGTTGAGATTATAAGATGTCTGGGAATTGTCTTAGACTTTCTGAATATCTGCTATAGGCAAAATGTTAAGGTGAGATACAATAACAGAGAGAATGCAGTCCCCATGAGCTTAGATACTCAAATGGTAAAAGCAATAAAATAAAACCTGCTTCCTTTCCTCCTGCAGGTTGGGAAGTTTGGTGGGAAGAAATAACAGGAGTTTGGCCTAAAAATTAGACACTTTAGGAATGGAGATTACATTAGAAGGTGAGACCCCTAACTATATCAAACAATACCTATAGCTCAGGATAGTAAGGAAACCCTAAAAAAACGTTTATAAAGGAAATAGAAAAGTGGGGGTTGATAGGATAGTGATCTGCATTTAAGCATTTAAGACAGCACCAGTATGGCCTATTAACAAGCCTGACAACTTATATATCTACAATCAATTACAGAAGCTTAAACAGAACTCTAAATGGGGGACCCCCATTGCTGTTACCTATCCTGAACTAATATAGACAGTTATACCCTCTGTGAAGATGTTTGTCTGTTTTTTATATATTCTGGTTCTAGCATTTAAAATTGCACCCTGAGTCACAGTAGAGAACAGCTTTTGTTTTCCAAGAAGCCCAGTATTGCTGGACAATACTCCCCATGGGTGTTGTGACTCACTCTCAATTTTTCATGTTGCAGTATGAAATATGCCTAATAAAGAGGGACTTTTGCAGACCAGAAAGTTTGTGGAATATGTTGACAACATATTGATTGTAAGTGAGAGACAGAAAGAGCACATGCCACTAGCAAAGCACTGGCTGCGGTGCTCTCTTAAAAACAACATGATGCTAAATCCCTCCAAATCACAACTCAGACAGGAATTAATGGACAATACATTATCTAGCAGTAAGGTTAAGTGCAGGCAGGAGGTCAATAGCAAAGGAACTGATGGCATGCATTGTTAAGTTCCCCATCCCAGCCGATACTAAATCACTGCAGTCCTTTTTGGTATTCACTAATTTCTGCTAAGAATTAATTGTGGGGTAAGCAGAAAAAGCAGGTGCTCTGTATGAAATTCTTAAAAGAACATAGTGGCCATGGACTGAGAAGCCATAGAGAGATGGCGGACACATCTGCATGTGCATTAATGCGCCTTTTCTAAGGTGCATTAAATTTAGTACCTCCAATGTAAGGTACTAAATTATTGCACATTAGGCTGATTAAGTGGGCAGTATCACATTTGCGTGCTTTTTAGTGAGGCTTAATACATAGTAGACTATTTTACTGCGCATTAGTGTAATGTCATTTTTTTCTGTGACACTTTAATAAACAGTAAAATAATCTACTGTGTATTAAAGTGTACATGTAGACGCATCCAGGAGAGCCTTAAACTGGTTCTCATGGAAGCTCCCACTCTAGTAGCAAGCAATAATGATTTTGCTTTTAACCTATATTCTAGCATAAAGAATTTCTATATGATTAGCATGCTTGCTCTGGACACTGGAACAGGAGAAAGACCTATAACATATTACAATAAAGCACCAACACCCCAGAAAGTAAACTAGGGACTTGTGAGCAGACCACCCTGGTAGCTTGTTAGACTTTGCCTACTGTGGTAGGCAACTCACCATCTGCTTTCTTAATGAATAATCCCTTTCCTGCATTTCACAGTGCATTTGGGTACACTTTTGGTCCTCCACCTTCTTCTCTATTTAGCTTTTTGTTTGAGCACACATAGCCACTGCCACAGATCTAGCCTCCCATAGATCTCCTACTAAAGCTGCTGCTTGAGCCAGCTTGTTTGTCTAATCCTTTCCCCCCTGAAATGGACCTATATGCTTTAATTTTTACTGTGTTGATCTTTTGAAAATTAGCTGCTAAGCTCTCCAGCTGTTGCCACAATGCTCTGTTTAATCTCTGATCCCTCTGTTCCTACAAAATTCATGGTTATCCACCAAAGAAGATACATTGTGAGACTTTTGTATACATAATCCAAATCACTTCCAATAATCAAACCAGAATCAATAATTCTGGTTGCTTTCCGTTCATCAATTCTAACACGTGTAACAGCCACTACCTCTGCCATCTGGAGTCCCTTCTTTATCTGACTTGAACTGAAAATATTCTCTTGCCTATGTATATCTGTTACACAGATCACTGCAACTCCTCTCACACTTTTTTCATTTGTGAAAATAAGAACTACCATCCACAAACTGATTTTTTTCTTATTGCCTGTTTTACTGGAATAACCTTAGTTCACCCTAACCTCCTTGAACTTTCAGTGTAAGACCCCATATGGAGATTACTCAGTCTTTCAAGGGTTCTAACTGTACGTTCTCACCGATTAAAGCAAAAACCCAAAGTACAGCCTTATTCACTCTCACAATTCCTTTAGAAAACACTCCCTATGATTCAGAACAATGGTGAAATCTTCAGAACAGGAACAGTCTTCATGTTTACTTCTGGGATTGTGCTTCATACATCTTATTGGCATAAAATAAGTAATGAATATTCTGAACTCCTACCTAAGGGGTAGAATAGGTTGGTATATTTCCTGCTTAACTTCAATAATCCTACAGCCGAATGAGTGCTGTCTTCAGTCAAACCATTCCCCTAATTGGTTAAAAGAACAGAAAACCCTTTTGTGGATTTATTATTTGCATATTTTTTTATAGTGCTGTTTTATACTTTCTTCTTGTGCAGTACCGATTCCTTCTACAAGAGCTCAAATATCCTCAGGTCTGGATATTTGAGAATTATCTCTACTTCACTTAAGCTAATTGCAAATGTTATAGCTGACACAATCTTCTGGGTTTTCCTGTGAATTTATGCATGTGTATATTTGCTTTAGCTCTCTGAAAGCAATTCTCCCTAACATAATATAGGAACTTAGACATAACTTATAATTCCTGTAGTATTACTTTTTATCATCATACAGATGACTTGACAGGGCAGCTGGATGAAAGAAACAAGGAATATTGATAGCCCCCCCAGGGCATGTTTTGTAGCCTAAGTGAGATAGTTGCTGTCAAAAATAAACAACAATAATTATATTTTCAGGAAATAAAAGGAGGAACAATTTGGATTGATTAGGGCTGAGGTGGCCAATGTGTGGCACATGTATCACAAGTGGCATGGGGAGCTTCTTTGTGTAGCCTGCAGCATATAGGGGAGAGAGCAGGGAGCACAGCAGCAGATAGGGCAGGGAACAGAAAGCCAAGTAGCAGATTGGGAAGGGAGCACTGGGCAAGGAGCAGAAAATAGAGAAGTAAATTGAGCAGGAATGTATCAGAGTGTTACTCAAGGAGAGTATGTGGCTAACTTGTGACATAGTTGCCAAAAAAGGTTGGCCTCCACTGGAGTAGGGCATTAGAAAATAGGGGTGTGTGAAGCAGTCCCTATTCTATTTGGATTTGGATTTGGCCCAAATCAGGGACAGTGATTCGATTAATTGATTTAGATCACTGTCCCTGATATGATTCAGCTGAATCCACATCTGAAGATTTGATGCTGATTCAGAGAATCAGTGTTTCAGACACAGACACATCTTTAAAAGTTTTTTCTACATACCATGAGGTAGCAGGGGCATCTTGTGAATACTGTGATGCTGGGGCTCATGGAGCTTCCCATAGGAGTGGGGGGTGCCCTCCATGTACTCAGTAGCAAACCCAGAAGTGGACAGATATACCCCTAGGCCTCCCCAGCTCAGTGATTAGCTGTAAGTAGACCCTGGGTACCCCCCGCCCAGACCCAGGAGGTACCAGTCGCCAAACCAGAGGAGTCAGGGAGCCTCCCGCACACTCTCTGGTGGACCTGAAAGTGGACCGGAAGTGCTTCCAGTCCAGTTCCAGGTCTGCTGCCAAGCATGCTGGGGAGCGCCTCATGCTTCTGTGGGACACTCTATGTGCCCCAGCATCACAGCATTCAAGAGCCCCTGCTACCTCTATGTCCAAATCTCCAAATCTTTCTGAATCCCTCCAAATCCATTTGGAGGGTTCCGATTCAATTCAGCAAGATTAAAGGGTCCTCTGACTCGATTCAGATCTGGAGATTTAGCCACTGAATAGGGCTGAATCTCTGCTGAACTGAATCAGGAACAAAAGCTTCGCACTGCCCTATTAGATAATCTCTTTAGAAGTTCAAGACACATTAATTTGAATCTCTATAAGCATTTATTTAATTGGTAGTTCTTTCCTAATAGCTATGAATCTAATCCACCTTAACTCCATTCACACTGAATGTATTAAAGTTTCCACACCCCTTCTTGGAATGCACCCCCTTACTTCCTGCTATCACATTTGGTATATGATAACCAGGGATTCTGGTTTTCTCTGATTAAAAAAAATCCCCAATTTTCAGATTTCAAAAAGTAACCCCATATCTATATTTTTCCATGATCAGAATAAAACACCATTATATCTATAGACATATGTTGGTGGTGTTTCATTTTGATCACAGAAAAATGCAGATTTGGGATTACTTTTTTAAACTGAAAATTGTGGATTTTATTTTTTTATCAGAGAAAACTAGGATCCCCGATGTAAACAAATAACTAAGGTGAGAAATTAGCATTACAGATTACTTAGTTTGACTACCATGTAATAAAGGTGGGCAGCTTTACAAAAGACAATGTCTTAAAAGTGTAGTTGCAGTTTCTATGACATAGGTTACATGATAACAGCTGAATTAGGATCTTGATCTTAGTATACTATATAAAAATGATCATAGCTTACCTCTATGCTCTTTTCTCTAGTTACATTTTTACATTTTTAACTTGTATAGGTTTTTGAATTAAAATTGAAAACATAATAATAATGAACTTTCAAACTAATTCTAAACAGATCCAGCTAATTAAAGGATTGAAGGAGGGTAGAACTGAGTAAATACTCTTTTTCTGATTGTATAGGCTATTCATAACACGGTTTTAGTTTGATTTAGTCACTTGGAAAAACTGAATGTAATGAACTT
>NW_017729032.1:108469577-108474029 GCF_001723915.1 Gavialis gangeticus
AATTAAAATTGAAAACATAATAATAATGAACTTTCAAACTAATTCTAAACAGATCCAGCTAATTAAAGGATTGAAGGAGGGTAGAACTGAGTAAATACTCTTTTTCTGATTGTATAGGCTATTCATAACACGGTTTTAGTTTGATTTAGTCACTTGGAAAAACTGAGTGTAATGAACTTTGGTTTTGAGAATTTCAGATTGAATGTCAGTGTTAGGTATTTAATTCTATCCCATGCCTTCAGTTTTAATTCCAACAAATGTTAAACAGTGGCAAAGTAAACCATATTGAAGCAAACACTTGTCAAGTCAAGGAAAACAGAAAAAGTACAATTGTTAAGAAAGGAGTTCTGACTCATGCAGTCACCCCACAAAGACAATTCCTATACTTTTGAGATCATAGTTTACTTAGTCTCATAGGCTGAGCTTTGCATAGCTTACTCTGGGAGGTAGGCTGAGGTAGTTCTGGTTTCACTTGAATGCTAATATGTAATATAAGACAAATTGGAATATGAAAAGTTACAAGGTGAAATCAGTTGGATTATACATACTAAAGAAGGGGAAAACAGTCATTACACCCCCAGCATATTTTCCATATATTATTATGGAATAATTATGGAATATGCTCCATTATTACAGACTATTTCTCAGTAAATCAGTAAAGTCATAATATTATCTGAATACCTTTTGATAGGAACATGAATATTAACTCAGGGTGTTGATGAAAGTCTTAACCCAAAGCAAGAATGTTCCAAGCCTTTTTTCCTTCTGTTAATATAATTTTTTATTAATAGAAATTTCTACTAACAGAAGCATAAAACGTTTGGAACTTTCTTCTCTTTTTTTCTTGTTTTCCCTGATAAGTCACATTATACACAAATCAGGTCCAGGAAAAAAATTCCAGAGCTAAGAAATTTTAACATAATTGTGCTTGAGAAATCATTTTTGCTTGTGGAAATAAAATAACTATATATTTTCAGTTAAAATCTCTATCTCTTTCTGTGTTTTAGTATTACGGATCCACATGAAAGCAAATACAGAAGAGTTCTTCATTACTAATAACCAGTATTTGTACATTTTTCCACATATAGCACCAGAACTTTAGTGGATATTTATTGGTGTAATTCCATTTGCTTCACTTGCAATGGTAGCTGGGTTACCTAAACTCTTGAAGGTTTGGAAAATCCCAGTCTAAAATTCTATACTATAGTTTTAATTAAATACTGTAAAATTTAGCTTCATGGGTTGAATGTAAAATAAGCAATCACAAGATTTGTAGCAAAAAGTACTTTGAGTGTTAAACCACATAGGTCCAGATTCCATTCTGCCTATGAGGTGCATGAGTGGCAACCAGGGCACACAAATGTGATTCCAACCTTCTTGAGTCCCTAAAATTAGGGAATGCAGAAGATGGATGGATCTCCCTCCTCCTCAATGTTTTTTTTTTTTTTTATAACTCAGTCTTCAGAGGAAAATGACAGTGTACTTCAAAAGTAGATCCATTAATGGATTTTCCAAACTTGAACAGTTTGGAAAATAATCTCACACAGGCTCCCAAATCCAGCTAGACAAATCCAGAAGTGGAATAGAATTTGGTTCTTAATATCTTCCCTTTGATGATTAAATGGCAATCCTTTTCTGTTGTTTAAATATGCAAACTTTTTTGCTGAAACTATGCATTTATTTATTTATTTATTTAGCTTTCCTTTTCTCTTCTTATTTCCAATAGCCTTGGTGCTATTGTCTGTGCAATTCGGTTTAATGACCAAATTAAATGCCTATGGGGCATTTTCTACTTAAAATATCACTTTATTTCAATGTCTTGTTACATCTTACTGATCCACAAAGGTCAATCAAATCTTAGATTGAATTAGTTACTGATTTTTTTTTGCTATTTTCTGAGTTTATTGCTCATTGATTTTAATCAGAAGGTTCCCCTGTATATCTCAATTTTAGTGGTGTTCCTGCTTTCTCTGTTTTTCTTCTACTGGAAACATAATTAGACACTAACTGTAATTTAGATTACACATTCTGAAGATTTCTTTAGGGAAATATTTACGTATAAATGTGGCACGTAAAGACTGACAGTCAAAATGACACCAATATTTCAAATTATAACATTCACTCCAGCCCTTCTTTTTCTACTCAGAAGTCATTAACTTCATGTACAACTTAGTTATTTCTAGAAAAATCAATACCCATTAATATTATCTAGATATTTATTATGAATTAATTTAATATAATATCAATTTTCCAAGTGTTAGTACCTTTTGTCCCTTAATAGTTGACTTACTACAACACATTGTCATGAAGGTTGTCATGAAGGCAGAGGACTCTGGTTCTAGGCCTACCTGAGGTTTGAATTTCTCTATCTGAATTTTCAGCATGGTGTTCTAACCAGCATACCACAGGTCAAGTATTATTCTGCTCCAGTGCTCATTTGAAACTGGGCCTCTGGGCAGCCATGAACAAGAGGTACATGAGGCCAGAAGAAAGGAGGTGAACCACAGGTTGTATGTTTTCACTGAGCTGGGTCCTGGGTTGGAGAAGAGGGGACTCTGGATTCTGGAATGGGCTTTTGCCCCTAGTAAGGAAGAAACTTACAGCAGTCTTATCCTTCATCTACCAGTGGCATGATGGTTAAAACACAATACAGAGACAGACCCAGGTGCAAACTTTTCTGGATGAGGGGGATATAGACCCTATTAGGACTCTTATCAGCCCTTGGAGGCAAAACAGCGTGCATTCCCAGCCTGTTAGCATACACAGTTATCTTGTTTGCTTGGGTGCAGGCTTATCCAAAAATAGAATTTCTGCCTGCATGTCAGTGTCAATAATAATGCTATTTGGAGGATGAACAATACCATGTAATTGAGCAAAACTGGATTTTTTGATGGCCAGTAAGGGAATAAAATGACACACTTAATGTCCAGCAGCAACAAAAGAAAACTGCCCCAAACTTTATTCTCGTTTCCCAGAACACTTCCTCCATTAAGCACTATTATAATTAGAATAATTATTACAATATGTCACACCACAGAAAATCATAAGAAGAAAGGAAGGCAGAAATTAAAGTAATTCAACACCCTTAATAAGTGCAGTAATCTCTATTTTTTCATTTCTGAAACTCTGAAATTATTCTTTCAATCATCTTTGAAGTGTAAAAATTGAAAACATTACCAAAAATCTTCTCTAGAAAAATTATATCATTAAATACATATGTGATTTCATTCCCATTAACTTCATTGACATTAAAATCATGTGTGAAATAGAGAAAAGAATGGTTTTCATGTTAAAGTTTTCTATGTTTGAGCACATATAAGGTGTAAGCCTGAGTTTCACTTAACAGAAACTTTGCAAAGGGTATTTCAGGTATGTCATCAATGCATTTATTAACACAAACAGGTCCATCACGCAAATCTTACTCACTTTGGAGAGCAATTATTCACCTCTTGGAAATCAATACAACAAAATGGAATAAGATGCTACTCCGCATGAACACAAGCAGAAGTGAGGGTTTTTTTGTTTGTCAGGGGAGAGTAATTAGTTTTTTTCCAGCCATAATCTTGAACATTAAGTCCTTGCTTATATAACTTCAGTTAGACAGCAGAGGGGCAGGACTGTGTATTGAACATAGCCCATAGCAATGGACAGGACTAAAGGGAACACCAAGATTGGAATCCAATCCCCTAAGGTGCTTAGTGTACAACTTTTGCATATTCATTATATCTGGAGTAAATCGTGTTAGCCTTTACATGGCCAGATGCAAAGAATAGGAGCTTCAGCTCACATACAGCCATAAAAGTCATGGGAGTAGGAGGATAAAAAGTAATTTTTGTGTTCTTCACACTGTCCCAGAGTTGGTTAACCAAGCTCACAGTGTCACAGTTGGGCGGCCGGGCAGTGGCAATTGGACGCGGAACAGGCGGGATTTTTGGCGTGGAGTTCTGAGGCACAGAAACATAACGGTTTCAAACAAAGTGGGTTTATCTGACTTATGCTTTTGAAGGCATAGGTTGCGATGCTTGCTTCAGTTACAGAACAGAACGAATGAAACAAAGGGGGTCTGTTGGCCCACAAGGTTCCCTAATGAGCCCTTGCGTTCTAGCCGGAGCTAGGTGCGGCTGCCCGTTGGTTAGTCTTAGGGCTGGTCAACAGCTCGTAAAGGGTTAAACGAACAATATGAACAAACAACAACTGTAACGTGTTGAGAAGAGTGAAGTGGTCATGATGCCAGTCCAATGGACACCGGGTGGTCGAAGGAAAAGCCGAGGTCGAGAGCCGAGAGGTGAAATAGGGATGAGCCGGATCATGGTCGATAATGGAAGCCGAGGTCAGTCAAATGCCAGGTAAGTAAAAGCTGGAATCAATGCTGGAGCCGTAGAAGTAATCGAAGTCAAGGTCGAGGTCAAAGCCAGTAAGTTCGGTAATCGGAATAATCAGTATGAGAGGAAA
>NW_017729032.1:108474218-108478034 GCF_001723915.1 Gavialis gangeticus
GAGGTGGGGGTTCACTCACTAATATAGCAGCCCCTTAGCCAATCAGGCCGCTTGGCTGTTAGAATTTTCTACTACGATTATGTCATGCTCTTTTTAACTGAGCATGCGTGAGTTAGAGCTCTGTGTTGTAACTGGGCATGCACAGGGCTGAAAAGTAGGTCACCGGTGATTGACAGGGTTTCAGATCACCCAGGGGGCATGTGCTGGGCATGCTGTGGAAATTTCCATGAGCCAGTGTTATCTGCGCATGATCAGACTTAACTCATGTGTTGCCAGCACCTCTCTAGAATTTTGCTTGGACACACACTATACTAAACATTTATGGAAATGTTAGGCAGAATCAATGGGGCATGGGAAAAGGAGCAATTCAACCTGAGGTTAGTTAGAATCTACATGCCCACCCACCATTCAAAAAATGATTAGCTGGCTAATAGCCAGACTGGGGTAACAGAGAATACAAAGGTAGCTTAAACCAACCAAGATGAACATGGGCTGACAATGCGAGGTCATGGTTGGCAGGGCTAACCGGACCTTGTCGTGCATCCACAGGTGCATCTCGAGTAGAGCCAAGGAGGTGATCCTCCCCCTCTACGCGATGCTGGTCAGGCCACAGCTGGAGTATTGTGTCCAGTTCTGTGCGCCCCATTTCAAGAGGGATGTGGACAACATGGAGAGGGTCCAGAGGAGGGCCACCCGCATGATCCGGGGACAACAGGGCAGACCCTACAGTGAGAGACTGCGGGACCTGAACCTATTCAGCCTCCACAAGAGAAGGCTGAGGGGGGACCTGGTGACCGTCTATAAACTCACTAGGGGGGACCAGAAGGGTTTGGGAGAGACGCTGTTTCCCCTAGCGCCCGCTGGCATAACAAGGAGTAATGGGCACAAGTTGATGGAGAGGAGGTATAGATTGGACATCCGCAAAAACTACTTCACAGTTAGGGCGGCTAGGAGCTGGAACCAACTTCCAAGGGAAGTGGTGCTGGCCCCTACCCTGGGGGTCTTTAAGAAGAGGCTGGATGCCTACCTGGTTGGACTCATTTGAGTCCCGTTTCTTGTTTTGGGGTTTTGTTGTTCTCCCGCCCTGGCGGGGGGTCGGGCTAGAAGATCTACTTGGTCCCTTCCGACCCTAAATCTATGAAACTATGAAACCTTGTTCATGTATACACAAATGTCCCTGTTTTCTCAATATGCCCTATGTATTTCTAGACTGTGGTCAAATATTTGCACTCCTATCATAGAACTTACACTAAAGGTTCAGCTTTAACTTTGATATTTATGTTGGAGAACTTTACTGAGTATCCCTAACCCTCTATAAATAAAATTGTTTTCTATTATAGGACCATACACAATTGTAACAGTGAATGCTGCATCAGCATGAAAGATAGATAACAAAAAGACAATGTTGCTGTAAATATAAAACTGAACTGGAAGGTAAGAGGAATGTAAGATTTTGACTGACGGAGTTTCTTTTGAAAATGCCTATGGAAAGAACAAACTAAATTAGATTTAATCAAGGTCTACATCTTTGATTATGCATGTAAGTAGCTTCAGGGTTTGTCAAGGACAACAAAATCAGAAGCAACTCCCCCAATGTTATGGTAGAAATTGTTCAGTGATCAAAAGTATTAACACAGACAAATGAAAATGCTTATGAAGGGATCTGTCAAAGGTGTGTTGTGAGCCAGCTATAAGACTGTAGAGTTTGATAACCAAGAGCATCATCATCCCAAACGCATGCCTCCTGGCATGCCTCATGGGATGCCTCCACTGAGAACTTTTAATGAGTCACTTTGAGCAGTCTGTTTTCATTTGCATCAGAAGTTTCTAAAGTCTCTTGAAATATTCCCATGGTGCTCTTCCCTCCCCCCACCTCATGTTACATTTGATTTAAATGTGTACATAGATATACAGCATTGTACAAAAGCGGCTGAGTCCCCTGAAGGAAATACCACATCTAATCTTTGTGATTAATATCAAGTTTACAACTTTTAAAGCAATCTCATGCCAATTCATTAAATGGATTTTCCTGAACAAATGATATTAACATCAAACTTAATTTCAAGATAAATAAATATGTATAATTGGCTGGCTTGTTAAGCTTTATAGTATCTGATGGCTTCTACTTTTCAGTGCTACTACGCCCCATTTTAATTTCACTTTATGAAACTATTTAATCACTAAACCTATAAAAGGGTCACCAAAACATTTAATTAAACTATATAGTTTTATATAGTTGAAAACTATAAATAATATTATTAATTAGAATGTGTTAATTTAAAATAAGATACTTACATGAGATCTAGTATTGCAGTAACAAAATATTTCACATTATTTTATACACTTCTCAAAACACTGAAGTGAAGAAAAAATGGTCTTCTCCCTCTCCTTCCCCTTCTCTATCCACCACCCCCTCATTTTAAGTTTGCAGCTATGAAGCTGAAAGAGTGAAAGCCATGTCCAGAAAAGGACATAGGTGGATAAATTTACTCTAAATCCAACTTAGGGTACGTAAATCCAAAAGTATTATTCTCAAAAGAAACCTCTGCTAATCCCCATAATTATAGCTTCCAACTTTTTTGGTAATGAATTTCGCTTCATCTCTAAAGTTTTGCTGCTGGGCATCAGCTAGAGTACCTCCATGTTTTCAGAAAAAAGGAATTTGGTACTCATTGCTCATAAGCCCGATTCTTATAATAGTTATCTTTTCTGAGCAGCTCCATACAAAATTGCAGCTGTGGCTGCTTTCATTAAAATATGTTCTAATGATAGTTTCTCCTTTTTGTACAATAGGTTAGTAATTTAAGCACTCAAACAGGAGTGCTCAAATCTCAGATTAAATTCCCTCTCCTGATAGAGGGGTTTCAAATCACATTTTGAATCACCCCAAAAGGCACTATCATATTAAAAGGTATACTGAAGTGGGGAAGGAGAATGCTTCCTGTTGAAGCATTGTCACTATGCAGAAAAAGATATATAAGAACCATCATATTGGAGATAAGAAGCAAGGAAGAGCATAAATCTTTAGCCTCTGTAACAGTCACTTAGTAGAATGGCACCTGGGCTTTAGTCTCAGCCCTCACAGTTTACATGAAACATTATTACATAACATATCGAAAAAGGTTTTGCTGCTGGAAACAAAAGCCCAGGCATCTTTTGTATGTCTGTTCCAGGACAGGGAACATCACCTGGATCTCAAACATCTTATAGAATGTCTACAGTGGCATTGCAAGCATGATTGTAGAGGCATATTAGGTAGTTTAGGTATTGATAGCAGTGCAGCCTCAGTAATGTTGAGCTCTTCATGGGCTAGTTGACCAAGTATTTACATATATCCTAATAAACTGCTATTAGAACCATAGCCAGGCATTTTGGCACCCACTGAAGGTCATGTTCAGAGTGTCTCTCATTCAATATTATGTCACATTGTTTCCATTTGATTCTGCATTCCCCATGGGAGGGTGCCCACTGCCAGTGCTAATGCCTTACTGTAGTACTGCCTGCAATTATGTATTGTATGTCCCTCATGAAGACACACATGCTTTGAACTGAATCCCTAGTGAAACAAATATGCTCAAATATACCGGAATCAATGCTGTAGGATTGGAAGTAGTCATTTTCTAATGTCAGACATACATGTAGAGTTACCTGGATTAAATGTTTCTTCCTTGTTTTATTCTTGGTACATAAAAAAGTGAGAGACCTAGAAACTGCGCCCGCCTTACTTTTGTGTTTCCCAACCCTCTCTGGCCCTGAAGGCTGGTTGAGTGATATAGGGGTCAGTTTACAGGGATAATCCTGTGAACCAGCTAACTC
>NW_017729032.1:108483034-108502056 GCF_001723915.1 Gavialis gangeticus
TTGGTACATAAAAAAGTGAGAGACCTAGAAACTGCGCCCGCCTTACTTTTGTGTTTCCCAACCCTCTCTGGCCCTGAAGGCTGGTTGAGTGATATAGGGGTCAGTTTACAGGGATAACCCTGTGAACCAGCTAACTCTGTGCACTAGATCTGGCCCCATGCTGGCCCAACCAAACACAGGCGTGAGTCATGTACCAGCTCAATATGCAGATCCAGCCACATGCTGGCCTGATCTAGAGCATAAGGCCACGTTATCTGGCCCACAGGGCTCCTACAAGTATGGAAATTTGGCAGCATGTAAGAGACAATTAACACAACTACTGTGTCCTTGCCACCAAATTTCTGAACATGTAGGGAGACCCACATACCAGATGACATGACTCCCTTGGCTGGATCTGACCAGTAGGCCAGAGGTTGAGCACCACTGCCCCACGTCATTACCAGGGATCTTTGTGCTCTCTGATTTTAAAAAAATCCCTAATTGTTGCTTAAAAAGGTAACCCCAAATCCACATTTTTCCATGATTCAAACTAAACACCACACGTGTGTGTGTGTGTGTGTGTGTGTGTGTGTGTAAATTTTGAAACTTGGAAAAATGTGGATTTGGGGTTACTTTTTTTAAACTGAAAATTGGGGATTTTTTTTAAATCAGAGAAAACCAGGAACCCTGGTAATTACAAGTCTATTGGGCTAAAATACTGGACTCCAGGACCCTTCTGCTGTCTGACACCAACCAGGAAGATAAAAGTATTATGGAGCCATACTATGCTTATTCAAAACACCATATAGACACTTTGCATTCACACTGCACTTACAATAGCACTATGCAGAAATTCCAAAAATGCTAGTTACATGGACAGGGAAGTTCCAACTGGGCATGTAAAATGAAATAGGTTCTGCATTTTGAATTGAGTAATAGTTCAAACTCAAGGCGGGGGGAGGGCGGGGGAGGGCTTCCAGATCCAAATACTGTACCTTCATTTGTTGGTGATCTGAGGGCCTTTTTGGAATTTCCTGCATTTCTCTCCTACTATTACTTTTCATTTTAAATTTCCTGCTTCCTAATTATAATTGGTTCTAAATCTGTTGATTTCCTACTTTAAAAAACAAATGCTGAGAACAATAATTAAAATGTATGTCAGCAGAAAAGAAGATGCAAACTCTAGTATTTTTTTCTGCAAAAGAGAAAAAAGCCAGAATAGAGCATTCAAATTCCTCTTGGACTGTCACAGTATCATTATTGTCTACAAAAAATACACTTAACTACTTAAAATTCAGTCTTCATCATTTGCTGAAAGCAATGGGATGATAAATGCTCTTATCATTTCTACCTAGTATCACATGACAGCTTGAGCAAGAATCAGATGTGTTTACTAAAAGTGAGCAAGTATTGGTTTTTGATTTGGTGAATCTTGGCTTCTTGACCAGGAAGAATTTATCAATTTATGCTTTGCTGTATATTTCTTTGTATTTTTGTTTTCACAGTCAATTTGTTTAGGGATTTTTTTTAAAATGGGTTAAACATTGCATAGTTTGCAGATAATGTAAATGTAACAGGGCAGGGTTTTTTCTCTTGTTGATTTGTTCTGTTTAACTGTGTTTGCATAGTGGAGAACATATCACCACACAACTTCACTTGTTAGTCATGGAGAACTTGCTGTAGTAACAACCATATCTTATATCATTACTCTTTTGGCCAAGCTAAAAAAACCAAAAATCAAAAACCAAACAATCAGGATCTTGAGGGGTGATTCCATTTGGTTATGAAAGTCAACAATATGCACTTGATGTCATTCTTTTTACATTCCTTTGTGTACAGAAATATGCAAAGCCTTGTTACACTTGGCTGCATCTGCATGATCTGTTCCTTAGGCTCACATTTCTTATCTGAGCTTGAGACTTTATGGCCTGGCCCCTCTTACCATGCTGAGGCCCTCAGCCATGGCCAGCTATTTTGGGCTTCAGCTTACCAGCCTCATCTCCACTGCATCTCCTTCCCTGCAGGACTCAGAGTACAGAGAACATGAGTCACCCTTCTGCATAGTCTCCAAACCACTCCTTTGGCAAACCACTTCCAACTAAACATAAACCCTGTCCTGGGTTATTATCTCAGCCTTTCATGCTACCTTCCCAGCTGTCTCTTTCCACCTTTCCAGAGTACCTTGGGTACCTGGGATGAGGGCCTATCTCTTGCAGACCTACTCCCCACAGGAGCTCCTCTCCTTACAGGGATCAGGGTTAGACTGCCTGCTCCAGCTCAGGACCTGAGTTCATATCCCTCTGGGAACCATCTTTTAAGTCATGTGGCTTCTATGCCATGCACAAGTGGTGCCTTTTTTAGCCCAATAAAAGGATAAAAAGTTTTTTTTTTCTTACCCCTTCACCTACTACTTATCTGGAGCTCTGCCCTTATTATCCTACTGTGATACATCTAATTCCTAGGTAGGCACTTCCACTAATATGATCCAATATCTTGGCCTTCCCATTGCTGTTTACTCCCATACAAATTGTTTTTGTTCAGCTGTTCCTCCACTCTTAAAGTGACAGGGACAGAGGTCCGTGGTCCAGGATGCACCTTAATTTTCTGTGAAGTCTTTTACCCTGTGTAAGTATATTAACTTAGCCTGTGTAAGTATCTTTTATCTTTTACCCTATGTAAGTATATTAATATTAATGGACATTCCTTAACCCTATCCACCATAATGTATATTTTGAATAATTTAAGCGTATTATTTCAGGGAAAAATTACTAACTGTACTTCTACGCTACTACACTAGGGAAGAAATTTCCAAGAAAATAAAATACAGAAAAGTAGAAGAGAGAGCAACACTTTTTACTATACTACAATACACTTTTTGTATCTCTAATTTTTGTTATGTTATTCAAAATATTGTAGTCTTTGGTAATTCTGTGTTATATTATTCAAACTAACATACATTATTGTTAAAAGTATTTCCCTTGACATGTTTACTGATGCTATTAGACACTAATTAAGTAGATATATAGTGAAACTGCAAACAATAATATTTTACGGGAGAAAACTAAGAACAAAACTGCCATTTTCTAGATGTACTGAGGATAAACTATAACACAAATCATGGAGTTATCCCTATCTGCTAACAGCAAACTCTCATAACGAATGACACTACAGCTTTTGTCTCACACTAGCTAAACATTTCTGTTAATAGATGGCAAGCACATCTTCCATGCTATGCTCCTTGGATAAATTACTAAGCCTTGATCATTACTTTGTCCACAGCTGTTTTTCTTGTTGACTTTGTTTAGAGATTTACTTGTATAATAAGAGATAAATCAAGATTCTGGGCCAGATTTTTTTTTTTGAAGGAGGGGGGTACTTAAGTATCTAGAATAGGTCTTAAGCAGGTATTAAGGACCAGATCCTATTCCACTTTTAAGTGTTTAAGTTAGTGTTTTTTAATCTTTTTAGACGCAAGACTCTTCAGCAGTACCCCACTTCAAAAACAACGTTCACACTTATATGGAAAAAGTAACAGAGTGAGTCTCCTGTTGCAAAGAACAGAGAGAGACTACACATCAGAATGTTTTTGACACTACAGATTCCTATTTTCAGTCTTTTGGTTTATCTTGAAAATCATGTGTAGGTATTTGCATGCCGGACAGTGCTGTACCCCACACCACCCTTAAAAGGACCTCATGGCACCCTGGGATGCTGCAGCATCCAGATTGAGAATCACTGTTCTAAGTAGACACATACTAGGCAATTAAATGTAAATCTATTCTACCCTAAGTCCTGAAAATTCACTAATGCACCTACTTTTGTAACACACCATTCAAGTTACAAAAAAACCCACCAAGGCAGAGTAGTACTCACCCACCTTTTGTACTAACAATTACAGTGGGGACCAGATCTGTAACAGATGCCATTATTAATGGAATACAAATATGAAGAAGTAGAATTAGGGAAGATAGAGAAGGGTGGTGAGAGCATGGGGGATGATGAGATGAAGAAGGAAGCAAAGGGGAGTGGGGAACACCCAACCTGACCCTGAGGAGGCAGGGATCCGGCACCCCACAGCCAAAGAGAAGGGTGTCGGGGACAGGAGACCCCTAGCACACGGCGGGCCCCAATCCAGTGAAAGATGCAGCAACCGAATGCTAAAGGGGCCGCTAATGAGCCGCTAATGAGATAATTAGCAGCGGATACCGGGATTTTGCGCAGTATTTACCTATTGTATTAGTGGACAGGGATAGGCCAGGAGGCCTGGGGGGATCCCTGAGGTCAGTCTGTCGGACTGCTTCCTCCTCCAAAGGGGGTTCCTGTAAATAATAGAAAGAAAAGAGCTGAATAAAAGCACCTGCATTATACCCCGACCCAGCATGGTACTTCCCGTGGGTACTCACTCAAGTAACACCCCGTTCCTCCCTATTTCTATTAAGATCCAAGTTGTGGCAGGTGAGAATCAAGAGGCTTGGGGGGGTACTCTGCACGGACATGCTGAGATTCTTATTCTAGTCAAAGTGGCAATGATTTTGGTTGCAGAGCAGATAATATGATTGATAAAGTCAGGTGTTACAGATAATTGTCTCATATAATTGAAACAATGAAGAGAGAAATAATCATCTGTTGCAATAAGCTACGACTAAAATACCATAAGTACTAAGAAATATAGCTGCAATAAATCATGTACTGAAGTGAATTGCTGTGCCAATTAGTTGTATTAACTGGGACAGCAGGCATATCAGAGATACAGGCAATGATATTATGAAGGTCAAAGAATGCCCAACAGGCATAGAGGAGTACTCATTCTCTTACCATGGATCTTGCTTTCTGTATGGAACTCCTCCCCAGAGAGATGGCGGTGGTCCAAGGGAGTGATTCTAACTGACAAGGTATACTGGTAAGTCTCCTTAGGTCTGTTGTGCTAAGTCCTACTCACTGTTCTCTCCCATGCTGCTGCTGTTTGCAGTTTGAGCCAAGTACTCTGAATAATGAAAAATGGAACTTCTAAAAAACTAGAGAGAACTCCATTATCAAGATTAAGTTAAACTACTTTAAACATAGTCAATGAATTATGTATATAAAGAAGTGCAGTTCCCATAATAATTTACTGAATAATAAAGATATAAAACCCAATTTCGAAGATTAGGAGTACAGAGTTCAAAACAAAATTGCGTTTAAAAGTAGCTTTTTTGCATTAAGCAGGGGCTGCATTAAAACTGGCTAGAAAACAAGGATTAAGTTTCATGAAAAATGTTGAGGTTTTGAAATTCATTATTGTTCTCAAGCAGAATAGGGAGACATTTTGATTGTTTTTTTTCATGAAAAGAATAATACTAACACAGTGCAGTTTAAATTATGCAAATGGTTAGGGCACTCAAGTAGCCAAGCCAACAGTAGGAATGTTGAAGACCCAAATCAGGCTTATCTGCGAGCTTGGAAAAGAGACTTAAGTTACCCATTTATTATGTGAATGTCCCCAACACCAACCTACTGATTTGGTCTATCCTGTTTCAGTTGTTCCATTAAGAACTATAGAAAAAATTGGGTGAGGTGGAAATTGCCACTGTGCATTGGTACCTAAGACACTTGGGACATAAGAAACCTAAGTTCTCAATCCAAATCAGGCAGAACGAGGACTTCTAGCTGGGTTTCCCTTGTTCTGCATAGTTACTATGGCAAAAATAACCATATATATTTTTTAACCTTGAATTACTTAAAGAGAATGCAATTAAAAGATTAAAATGTTAAGTATTAAGTAAGGCTTCAATTGTTCTGCCATCCCTTATTTCCTTCCATTCACTGAAAGGTAGTTTGTTTTTTTATAAAGGGAAGAAGCCCTTGGCAATAATTAATATGGCATTAAAGATTATAATAACAGCCTAGAACAATGATTGTCAAGTGTTGTACAGTCACAGAACTTTTCCATGTAACTTCTGCCATAGAAACCCTCCCCTGACTCTGTGGACCAGGTGAGCTGACATGGGCCAGGTGATCCAGCCTGAAACACCACCTATATTAGAGGTGTTTCATTTTAATCTTGGAAAAATGTGGATTTTGGGTTACATTTTTAATCCAAAAATTAGGGATTTTTTTTTTATCAGAGAAAGCCACGATCCCTGCTGATGACCTATTGGGGTTCCACAAAATACAGTTTGAAAACCACTTGTCCATAATTAAAATACAGAAAAAATAGCTTAGGTGGGCTGAATTTGTTGCTGTTATTGCTACTAAAGTCCAAATTGTTGTCCCTCTTGGAAACAAGAAAGCAACATGGAAAAGGGGAAAGACTAGCAATGTTTGAATTATTTCAAATAACAATAATGACTGAAAGCAGATCTTTTACTCTATCAGTAGATACATTTGTTTGGATCTAATCAATTTTTCGTATTTAATTAGCATTTTTTATAAAAAAGTTTCATGCAACAGATCAAGTTGGACTTTTATTGGATCTTCTGGAGTATGGACCTATCCACAACAATTCTACTGACTGTCCTTGAACTGTGGATGGATATCCCTCTGCAACTTTGCACAGAAATTTTATTCAGGACTAGAAAACACTTTTAGACATATGCTTTGAGGAAACCAGTAATATTCTCTGAAAGGTATTGTTTTTGATGGATAAGCATTTTCTAACAGGAAAAAAAATAAAGCAAGATTCATGGGGACAGATTGACAGAAAAAAAGCATGACTCAGAAGCTAAGTAATTAGGGCACTCAGTGGAATGGTTTCTGGTCTGCTGCAGGGATTGCTTATGGACCTTGCATTAAAGAGCCATTGCAGTGTCAAGAAGCCAGGTTTCCTCCTTTTTGGAGCAGTATCCTTGTTAATGTGCTACCAGTGTTAAGTAGATTTAAATACCCAAATATACAAGCATTCAGGAAGTTTATTTCTGCCAAGAAAGCACCCAATCTAAATTAGTTCACTTTATGTGGTGCACTAACTTAGATTGAGATCAGATTAACTCAGTCTAAAACAGGATTAACCTCATCTCCCAAATATCTGCAGGTGTCTGCAGTGTTTGCAGTGCATCCCCAGGGCTGGGAAAACTTACCTGTTCTCCTGGTTATGCCTTGAACTATGTTAATCCCAACCACCCCCTCCTCTCCCGCCTCCCCCACAAAAAAAAACACCTGGCTGGGATATTTTTAGCACTCTGACTCCACACACCAGCTGGGTAACCCCTTCCTGATCCCACCACTCCCTGCAGACCTGTGAATCCCTTATGCCCACCACACCAATTACTTACATTAGGTTCCCTGTATTCCCTGTACAGCTCCTGCAGGCAGCAAATGGCTCCATACATTGCTCCCAGCAATGGCAAACTGCTGTATGTACCACTCCCAGTCTAAATCTAGGCAGCTTAAGCTAAACCACTTAGACGTAAAACAGGTACAGTTCACACCCATAGTGACATTTGTTCACACCCATAGTGACACAACTTCAATCAGAAGCATTAAGAAAACTCATCCGTGCCTAGTTTTTGGTCTGATTGAGGCCCTGTTTTATGAAGCCTGGCTTTGAATCTTCTCAGGCTGAAGAAAGCTGTCAACCCAGGTTTCCTAATTTCCAGGCAAGTGCTCTAACCACTATGCTATTATTAAAAAAAGGCAAGCACTACTTTACTGTGACTTTGAATGGAAGTGGCTGTTCCTGTGCTTTTTGCTGAATTCAGTGCTGTCAGAGTGAATTAGGTGTGTTTAAAGCACACCAGCAGATCAGTCACCCTGGAGGGACTTAAGCACAATGTCCTTTTGTTTGTGAATCCCAAAGAGTCCCATGTGCCAGGAGTGTACTGAGATGCTCAGGAGTACCTCCAGGTATGCGCTGTTAGAAAGAACATCAGGTGTGTAATTAACTTTAGTACTGAAAGCTTAGATGCTTACAGACTTTCATGTGCCTAAGTGTTTGTTTTATTTCGGAAAGGTGTTTGAGGGGAAAGAGGAGAGAATTGGCCTCTTAAAAATAGGTGGCTAAATTCCACCATAGTTATACTTTAGGCACCTAAATACTTTTTAAATTAGAGTCTTAGTAACTGCCCTACTAAAATGAACCCATTACTCATACGTTTTGTTTTTCCAAAGTTTTTAGTAAAAAAAGTATTTTGAGTGAGAATAGTTCAAAGGACTATGCAAAAGGATTAAATAGATTACTGAATGTCCCCTGCCTTCCCCAGCATACTCAAATCAAGATAGCGTCACGGTCCATTTAGTCACTTATAAACAAAGATCCTGATTTTCTCCGACTAAAAAAAAAATTCTCCAAGTTTCGAATTTAAAAAGTAACTCAAAATCCACATTTTTCGGTGATTAAAATGAAACCACTAATGATTGAAATAACAATATAGAGTGGGAAAGTGAGTTATCCAGTGCCCCAAAGTGAGTCTGTTAGACCTGGCTACCAGGACTCAGAATTTAATGACTTTTATTCTGTGATCTTTCCTGTAGAAAGCAACACTATAGAAAAAGTACAAGTTCTACTGTACTGTGTTTTTCCGTTCATTTTTTATTATTTTGAAAATGCAGATATTTTTGATTCACTGTTTTCCAACTTCTGTTTAAACTAATGCACATGGAGGCTAGATACAGACATTCAAAAAGCCTAAGGTGGAATTGATCTAATTTACATGATTTTCTGTAAGTGGAGTACTTAATCAGCAGGGTTCCTGGTTTTCTCTGATAAAAAATCCCCAATTTTCAGATTTAAAAAAGGAATCCAAAACCCACATTTTTCCATGATTAAAATGAAAGACCACTATCTATTATATATGTATATAATAGTGGTCTTTCATTTTAATCATGGAAAAATGTGGGTTTTGGGTTCCGTTTTTATTGCAAACAATGGGGTTTTTTATCACAGAAATCTCTGTTAATCAGGAGCAAACAAAACACGCATTCATTCTTTGATGGTGCAAGGGGGTATATCTTAAACCAGGTTTTGCCATCCTCAACCAGTTTGTGTGCGCCAAACTTCTGTTATGGTTATAAACTGGTTTAGGAACACTTATACTGGTAAAAATATAATGTCTGTTCCTGGACAGAGAGATTCAGCAGACATCCTGGGCCAAGAATGTATCTGCTCCAGGAGAAGTTGCTATAGGAACATTTAAACACTTTATGAGCTAGCCATCAGTTTCAGGATGTTTGCATTTCTATTTAAGTATTTTATTCTACTTTAGATGACATACCGGTGTAGCAAAACCCTCAGTTTTCCTTTTTTAATACGCGCACGCGCGCACGCACACACACACACACGCATACATATGATAGATATGCATTCCCTTCCCTTCCCCAATTATTTCTGACTTTTCTTTCTCTCCCTCTCTATTCCCTATACACAAGTATAAGGGAGCTCAGACGTAGGATAAGCTTTAACATTTTTATTTTGGTAGCAAGTTTTTGGTTTTGGATATCCACTGTTTTATATTGTATTATTATTAGGTTTGTATTGATTCTTACTGTTGTATATTGTATTAATATCATTTTTGTATTCATTTTTAGTGTCTCATATGGATATTGCATGGTTTAGGCCTATGTTTGTAAGTGAATCAAAGTAATGTCAAGTTTCCATGTTGTATGTCAAGTCTCTGCCTTGTGTTCTGTGCCCGGGCATCCCCTGTGTGTTGCAACTGTATGAGTAATGTACCCCTCCCATGTAAGTTGGTTCCTGGATGAGTGAGAATGATTGGGAATGATTGAAATACAGTGGTAGCAGGCCTCTACTGAATGGCCTGTAATGACTGGGTCATCACCTCACATTGATTCATTGAGGAACCACAGACCTCACCCAGGACGAGAACCCAGCATTTGAAAGACCCTGCAGAACCAGCAACTCTACCATTGTACCCCACCATTACAGACACCCAAAACTGCACATCTCTTCATGGAGCACACATGCTCAGTACACCAGGAGCTGACCCTTGCCTGGGCATGCCTCCTGTCACTAGGGTCACACAAGGTCTACCCCTATAAAAAGGGGCAGTGAAGACAGACCCAGTGAGACGCCCTCTCCATCTGGACCAGCACCAGGCCACATCACCTATCTACCCAGAGGCCCTGCCGGCAACCCCCCTCTGGACAACATCTACTGGGCAAGGGCCCCTTTCCAGCCTGGATAGGTAGCTATCACCCTCACCCCCTCTTCAACCAAGGACTTGGACTCTGCTTCTCTTCCCTACCTGGACTCCAACCCTTCCACTGAGCCTCTTTCTCCTGGTGCCATTGTGAGTGCTTGTGTGTGTGTGTGAACCAATAACTTCATGGGGCTGTGTAGTGTGTTGTCTGTGTAATAAAACTGTTAATTGGACCCCTGAGTTGGGTTTTGCTTTACTACAGTTTCGCCCTGCTCCAATCTTTGCTCCTCACCCCTCTAACTTCTGTCACATTTCTCCCTCTCCTGCTTCTGGCACACTGCTACCTCCAACACCTGTCCTGAGCTCCTCTTTGCCTCCAAACCCCCTGTTTCTTTGCCACTGTCTTATCCACACTGCCTTTTCCTTTTCCCCTGAGCAACCAGGTTTCTGCCTCAGTTTTTTTCCTGGCTGTCTCCTCCTTGCCACCACTTATCTGCCCCCCCAATATCTCAGCTGTCTGCCTCAGTTTCCAGCCCCAGTCTACCTTAAGTAAACCCAACCCTCAGTTCTTCAGCCAGCTTCTCTGTAATCTACTGGATCTAATCCCGGTTCTGGCAACTTTCACTCCCTACACTTTATCTCTCTCTCACCTCAACCTTCTCCCAAGTATCTCAGGTACTCCAAGCACACACATACACCTTGTACCATCCAAGTTAGGAACTTACATGTGTGTATGTGTAGGTGGGTTGTGTGTGTGTGTACATATATATGGCATTGTGTGCATGATATATGAATTAGTGATCTGTGTCTAACTTTTGGGGTGTATAGTGTATGTGCTTGAATTGGTGATAGGTATTCATGTGCCAAGGCTGGTTTGGATGTGTATATGCCTGAGCTGGTAGTGTTTGTGTGTATGCACCTAATTGCTTTGTGTGTTTGTATATGTGCAATTATGTCATGCCCTCCTGTCTAACAGTGCAATATTAAAATCCTGAGAGTTGGCCTGACCCCACAGGGCTACAGTGGTTCAGTAGCTGAAGGCCAGAAGAACTGTAATTTTGGATTTCCTGAACACAGAAGTATAAGATATCCTTAAATTGAGAGGTGCTGGGTTTTCAGTTCTTTGTTTTCTGTTTTCCCCTTGTGCAAAAAAACAAACTATACTTTCAGTTAGAATTACCACAGTTTTAGACCCCAAACAATAAAAGAGGAAGGAGCAAAAGCAAAGGCTCCATGAGGCACACTATTTTTTTATGTACGCTCTCAGTAAAAGTTTGCACTGTACAAAACAGATACTTGTTTTTGTAAGAAACAGTGTCTTTCTAAAGTAAAATGTACAGCGCAAAGGAAACAAAGGAATAATACAAAGGAAACAAAGAAATAATCACATTCATATTATAAGCTTAATTTTAAATGCTTAAGGTCAGAAAAATGTTTCTAGCCAGTGTCTCTTGAAGGAAGACTTAAAAAAAATGTAGGCCTTATACGTTAGGTTCTCATTCTTTCTAAATGATTTCAGGCTATCCATTTAATTTATTCATTCATGCAGAAGCTGGTTTCTGGTATTTATGAGAGCTAGACTTGTTTTGGAAAGGAAATAATTGGTGAGATTCTATTATAAAGAGAATTCTAGGGCAGTTTATATATGATACACCAGGTTCCCAGAATACCGCTGATGACCTAGAGCAGTTGTTGTCAACCTTTCTAGACTCATTACACCTCAGAAAGTGCCAGCTCATAGCTTTCACTTGGAAAAAAAATAGAACAATACTTCTCTTGCAAAGAACTCAGAAAGAACCCTACAGAACATTCTGGACACTGGTGAATTCCAGTTTGAAATCTCTGGGTTCACTTTCTGAATTGTGTACGCACTTACAAGTGCTAATACTGAGAAGCACCTTGTGCTTCCTGGTTGATAATGACTGGTTTAGGGTCACTTCCAGCTGTCTCTGCTTTAGCTGCATATGATCAAACAAAAGCATGAATGCAGTGGGCCCTGTGAAGTTAAGGAAAGACTGATAGCAAGGAATTCTCGGCTTGCTCTCTGCGTAAGAAACTTGCTATGTGGCCAGATCTTCAGAAAGTAAAAACTAGCGTGCCAATTTCAGAAGAGCTGGGACTGTATTTTTATTGAAATAGCGGACCAGGGTTTATTGCTGTTCCTAGCTGCAGGACCCAAATGGGAAAGGTAAGAAAGTAAAGTTCAAGCTATTACCATTTAGCAATTACGCATGCACTGCTTCCTTAGTGGGCCTAATCCACTTCTTCTCCTCTCCACCTGCCTGCAAAAAAACCCAAACAACAAACAGACAAACAAAAAAACCCACAAAAAAGGAACACATTTTAAAATAGTTTTAGGGAAAAAAAAACCTTCTTCTAAAGAAGCCAAAGAATAGCTTTTATGGACATTTGTATGGTGGAAAATTCAGGACAACCCTGACCACACAGGGTCATCCTGAAATTAATGTTGATTGATGTTGGTTCCTAGGCTAATTATGTGCACTAAGAAGCAGAAGCTTCCAGTTTCAAAACTTGAGTGAGGTATTTCTACACAATGTTATCTTGTTGCTATAGTAACATAGTGTTAATGACTGGTGCAGTGAGAAGACAGCTCTGTTGCTCCAGCTTCTTCCTCTTATATAGGGCAGGTATAGCAATCCGGTAAAAAACTAAGAACATATTTGAGGGTGTGGAGTTGATGGTAGCCTTCCCCACAAAGGTAGAAATGAATGAGGATGGAATGATGGCCTGTATGAGGTATTGCTGGGTAACTTCCAGTTGAGTTAAGGAGGTATAATGCCATGGCATACTTATGCCTCACAAATCACATTTTGCCTTTCTTCATGAGTTTCAGGGATAGTGTTAAGAAAAAAGAGAAATTCTGGAGCACTTGAAAACTAAATGTGGGCAGGGTTAAAACCTTCAGTAGCAAAGTAAAATGTAAACTATTTTGAAGAGTATCATTTTCTTTCTAGAAACTGAGCCATGTTTTCAGGGCAGCAAATAAAATGGGCTGATATCCCAGCAGACCCTATTTGCTTAGTTGATCAAAGTACAACAAAGAGATAGGCCTAGAATTTTTATCATCAGTGACTGAAGAGACTTAGCCATTGAGGAGATTTGCTTGCTTAATGCATTTCAAAATGTCTCTGGAGGAAAACCTATTCTTTAACTACTGGCTCAGAGGGTAAAATGAGAAATAATGGTACTAATGAGAATTTAAGAGACTGAGTTGTATGGGGATTCCGTATCTCTTTGTTAATGCATAAAAAAGTAACAGAGTTTGGTCAGTTTTTAGTACACGCTTATCAAGTGGCTTTGCCTAACAGTGGCTCAAGGAAGCTTACTGTTAAAAGATGTGTTAATAAGACACCACCTTCATTTCTTCTGAGAAATGAAATCAAGTATCTTTTCTTTTACCTGAACTACAACCCACAAAGACTGGAGTGAACATTTTTCAATAGATTATATGTAGTAGCTTGGACCCTTTACCAAAGAACAACTTCAAGGGGTCTTCTGAGTAAAATGGTACTGGGCATATCTACTCGAGACACTGACTGTGCATTAGCCTGATACTACTGTGCAGTACCACTGCATAGCAAAACCCCTGATGTGATGGTACTGCAAGGTAGCATTAGGCTACTGCACAGTATCGTCATAAAAAGGTGTTTGCTGAAGCTACTGTGCAATAATTCAGATTGTGCTTTTATTTAGTAGTTGTTTATTAATAAGTACTTAATAAATGCATAGTAACCACTGCACAATAGTATCTCATGTAGACGTGGGCACTGTTACTTTGGGATAAATTTTGGCTTCCTCTTGTGAGGTTATCCATGTTATTTAAGGAATCTTCCTTCATTTTTCTTCTTCCCACACAATCTTCAAGATCTGTGTGCTCTGCATATATCTGTTTAATATAATTTTGATGTCAATAAAATTAAATGGTTAAGGTCTCAAGCATACGATCTAGCTCACTAAATACATTGAAAAATCTCCTGGTAGCTTGAACTGTTAAAAGTCCCTTACAGATTTTGTCAATTAGATATTGTAATAATGATTTATGAGACTGAAATATATCCTTTTTAGCTATAGTAGAAAATTACCTTGAGAATTTGGGAACATTTTCTTTGTATCATATTTCTTATTTGCACTTTTTTGCAATTTAGCTACAGATATTAGGGGTGTGCAAAGCAGGCCCTATTCAATTCGGATTTGGATTCAGCCCGAATCAGGGACAGTGATTTGATTTGTCGATTCAGATTACTGTCCCTGATTTGATTTGGCTGAATCAGAATCTGACAATTTGATGCTGATTCAGAGAATCATTGATTTGGCTATAGACACAGCTTTAAATGTTTTTCCTATATACCTCGAGCTATCAGATGCAGCTCATGGATGCTGGGGAGAATGGAGCATCCCACAGGAGCATGGGCCCCCCCCATGTGCTCTCCAGCAGACCAAGAAGTGGACTGGAAATGCTTCTGGTCCACTTCTGTGTCTGCCACCAAAAGCACTGTGGAGCACCCCATGCTTCTGTGGGATGCTGCATCTGCCCCAGCATCACATCATTCATGAGCTGCCTGCTACCTTGAGATATGTAGAAAAAACATTTAAAGCTGTGTCTATATCTAAATCGCTCAATCTTTCTGAATCTCTCTGCATTGATTTAGAGGGTTCTGATTAATAGAGGGTTCTGATTAATAGAGAGATTAAAGGCTCTCTTGATTCAATTCGGATTCAGAATCAGTCACTGAATCAGGCCGAATCTCTGTTGAATCCAATAGGGGACCGAAGCTTTGCATAGCCCTAACAGATATCATATTGAGAAACAACAGATTGGTTCTAATTAATGAGTAAATTAGTGGAGTATATAATGATAAATCTAAAGCTGATATCTTGGGATCATAGGAGTCAAAATATTAATTAGGAGTTAGATTGTGGTGAACACAGAAAAGTAGTATTAATTCAAGGTCTTGAGAATAGATATATTACTACATGATATATGATGAGTAAATGGACTAAGAACCTATTAAGGAATTCATGTTTATTATATTCCCTCACTTACATTTGGGGTTACTATACATCTGGGTTTTCCTGGACATGTCCTGTTTTTGGATCCTCCAATCTCCATCTGGGCAGTTTTTTGAAATCTGAACTAACATCCAGGATTTTGTTCCACTCCACTGGCAGGAGTAGGGGGAGGGTGATTGGAGGTGAGAGTAGGGGGAGGGTGAATCGATTGTGTACTGCCATAGCCTCAGTCATTGGTCCCAAACATAGTTACTGCATGCTGGGCAGGACAATCCAGGATAATCTGTTCCTGCTCTGTGACCTGGTGACATCCATGAATCTCTTTGGACTGAATGTCGGGCTCGTCTCCTTGGTCCAGGAGAAAGCATTTGATAGGGTTAACCACAACTACCTTTTTCAGACCCTAGAGGCCTTTGGCTTTGGACTGGTCTTCACCTCCGCCCTCTGGATATTGTACCGAGATGTCTTCACTCTTTTAAAAATGATCGGTGTGCTCTGTGCTCCTTTCCCAGCTCACAAGGGCATCTGCCAGGGCTGCCCACTCTCAGGAATGCTGTACACTCTAGCCATTGAGCCCCTGCTTCATGCACTGTGATGGTGCCTGACTGAACTTGTTCTTCCATTGACCTCTGGTTTGGTTGGTGGCCCACCAATTAGGCAGATGGTGTATGCAGATGATGTGACCATTCTCAGCAGCCAAGTTGATATCCAGTCACTGGTGGACTGCCAACATGCTTATGAGCGTGCTTCATCACCTCACATTAACTGGCCTAAGAGCAAAACTCTACTCCTTGGTGTTCAGACCAATCAACCCCCCCACAGACCTGTCCAGGGGTCTTACCTGACAGTGTGAGGGCCTTAAAGCTGTGGGGGTATTCCTTTGCCCATCAATCTTCCCAGCCCAGAATTGGGATGGCCTGTGGTGGTGGTGCTGGCGCTTGCCCAACCTCTCCTACCATGGACAGGTCCTCACTCTGAATAATTTGGCAGATACAACATTATGGCACCAGTGTGGTGTGTTGGACCCCCTCCTGGATTGACTCAAACAGCTTCAAAGACTGCTGGTGAACTTTTTCTGGGAACTTTTTCTGGACACACTTGACTCCCCCAGGCTGTTCTCTATCAGCCTACAGCTGAGGGAGGACAGGGTTTGGTTGACCTGGTGAGTAGAGTGGCTGCTTTCCAGCTGCAGGCTCTCCAGAGACTCCTTTATTTTGAAGACTGCCCTCCCTGGCAGCAGCTGGCCTGTGTGTTTCTACACCAGGTAGGGAATCTAGGGTTTGACTAAGAACTCTTTCTCCTGGATCCTTCCCTCCTGGACTGGGACACCCTCCCACCCTTCTACCACAGCCTGGCGTGGGCCTGACAGGCTGCCTTCTGCTTCCAACTCTGTGCCAGATATCTGCAATTTCCACAGTTGCTGCAGGAACCACTTGTCTACATCCTGACACCACATGCTGTCAAGCATCTGGTCTGATAGATTTCATAGATTTCATAGACATTAGGGATGGAAGGGACCTTGGAAGATCATCAAGTCCAGCCCCCCTGCCCAAAGAGCAGGAAGTCAGCTAGGGTCATAGGATCCCAGCAGGATAAGCATCCAATTTACTCTTGAAGGTGTTCAATGGAGGTGCTTGAAACATCTCCAATGGCAGGCTATTCCAGACCTTGCGGGCTTGGACAGTAAAGAAATTCTTCCTTATGTCCAGCCTGAAATGATCTTGCAATAGTTTATAACCATTCGAGCTTGTCATCCCATGGGGTGCTCTGGTGAACAAACATTCTCCCAGGTACTGATGGTCACCCCTGATAAACTTATAGGTGGCCATCAGATCACCTCTGGGCCTGTGCTTTTCCAGGCTAAAGAGCCCCATGGTTCTCAGCCTGTCATCATAAGGTCTGTTTTCCTGACCTCTGATCATGTGCGTGGCTTTTCTCTGCACCCTCTCAAGCTTTTCCACATCCTTTTTGAATTGTGGAGCCCAACACTGGATGCAGTACTCGAGCTGCGGCCTCACCAAAGGGAAAATGACGTCCTGGGATTTGCTTGAGGAGCATCTATGGATGCAAGCCAGTGTTTTGTTTGCTTTACTAGCCACAACATCACATTGTAGGCTTATGTTCATCTTGTGGTCAATGATGACCCCCAAGTCTCTTTCTTCTGTAGTGCTAGCCAGCATAGCACTGCCAAGCCTATAAGGATACTGCAGGTTTTTCCTCCCAAGTTAGAGAACCTTGCATTTTTCAGTGTTAAACACCATCAGGTTCTCATCTGTCCAGGTCAAACTGGATTGCCCTCCTGTCTTCTGGTGTGAATACTTTGCCCCAAAGTTTTCAGCGAACTTGGCCAGTCTGCTTCTGACTCCAATGTCCACATCATTAAAGAAGATGTTGAACAATATGGGTAGCCTATGTCTTGCTGACTCTCTCATCCAGTCACTTACGGTCCGGCTAGGCCACCTTTTTGATATGGCCTAGTCAGATATGCCATCAGCCAAGGCTCTGGCATGCTCCCCTAGAAAGCCCTGTACACACGGGTGGTTTGTGTCTGCCACACTCATGTCCTTGCCACTCGACCAGATGTGGAGATGGCACATAGTGGCACCGGAACTCTCACCAGATCGCCCTGTGTGGCACATGCTTTATAAGCTACCCATTGCCAAACAGAATGGTGACCACCAGTGGTGGCTGCTGCATGGGATACTGGCTACCAGCACTCTTGTCCACCACATAGATTCATAGATGTTAGGGTTGGAAGGGACCTCAATAGATCATCAAGTCCGACCCCCTGCATAGATAGGGAAGTGCTGGGTTCAGATGACCCCATCCAGATGCCCATCCAACCTCCTCTTGAAGACCCCTAGGGTAGGGGAGAGCACCACCTCCCTTGGGAGCCCATTCCTGACCTTGGCCACTCTAACTGTGAAGCAGTTCCTCCTAATGTCCAGTCTAAATCTGCTGTCTGCTAGCTTATGGCCATTATTTCTTGTGACCCCCAGAGATGCCTTGGTGAGTACAGCCTCACCTATTTCCTTTTGTGCCCCCATGATGAATTTATAGGCAGCCACAAGGTCACCTCTCAACCTTCTCCTGCAGAGGCTGAAGAGGTTCAGGTGCCTTAGTCTCTCCTCGTAGGGCTTGGCCTGCAAGCCCTTAACCATACGAGTGGCCCTTCTGTAGACCCTCTCCAGGTTATCCACATCCCTCTTGAAGTGTGGCGCCCAAAACTGCACCCAAGTATGCCAACTGCGGTCTGACCAGCGCCCGATAGAGGGGAAGTATCACCTCCTTGGTTCTGTTTGTCATGCATCTGCTGATGCATGATAAAGTGCAGTTAGCTTTTCTGATGACTTTGTCACACTGACGACTCATGTTCATCTTGAAGTCCACTAGGACTCCAAGATCCCTTTCAAGTTCCATGCTACCGAGCAGGTCATTTCCTAGGCAGTAGGTGTGCTGGACATTTTTCCTCCCTATGTGAAGCACTTTGTATTTCTCCTTGTTAAATTGCATTCTATTATTTTCTGCCCACTTGTCCAACCTGTCCAGGTCTACCTGTAGTTGTTCCCTGCCCTCTGGTGTGTCAACTTCTCCCCACAGTTTTGTATCATCCACAAATTTGGACAGAGTACACTTCACTCCCTTGTCCAAGTCACTTATGAAGACATTGAAGAGTATTGGTCCAAGGACCAAGCCCTGCAGGACCCCACTACACACTCCCTTCCAAGTTGATACCAGCCCATCCACTACCACTCTCTGGGTACGACCCTCTAGCCAATTTGCCACCCAGAAGACTATGTAATCATCCAAGTCACAGCCTCTTAACTTGTTCATCGGTATGGGGTGGGATACCTTGTCAAAGGTCTTCCTGAAGTCTAAGTAAATGCTATCAACCCCTACTCCTATGTCAAGGTGTTTTGTAACCTAGTCATAAAAAGA
>NW_017729032.1:108507056-108534442 GCF_001723915.1 Gavialis gangeticus
TAAAAAGAGACTAGATTAGTCAGGCATGATCTACCTGCTACGAACTCGTGCTGGTTTCCCCTTAGCATAATTTTTCCTGCTGGGCTCTCTCATATATGAGCCTTAATAATCTTTTCAAAGACTTTGCCAAGGATGGAGGTGAGACTGACTGGCCTATAGTTGCCTGGATCCTCCTTCCTCCTCTTCTTGAAAATAGGGACCACATTGGCTCTTTTCCAGTCCTCCAGGATCTGTCCCATGAGCCATGAGTGCTCAAATATTCTTGCCAGCCGCTGTGCAATGATATTGGCCAGTGCCTTCAGTACCCTCGGATGGAGCTCATCCAGGCCTGCTGACTTAAACACATGGACCTGGCTGCATCGGTGGCTTCCCCTTTTGCCCTGGGGAGGTAGAAGAGGAATTATTCCATGCCTTCCTCAGTTGCCCCCTGCTGCTGCCACTCTTTGCTGCCCTTGGCACCTTTTTTGAGGTTCTAGACTTGGACCTCATGGAGACCACTTATTTGTTTTCTTTTTCATACCAGGTGGCAGAGTCCCTTTCACCAACTGACAATCAGAAATGAGGACCCAAAGCTGAAGCATGGCCTGTCTTTTTGAAGGCAGGTTTTCATGCTCCTCAGGGAGGGCTCACAGCCTCTGTCTCACTCCTTGAACCTCATGTTTGATGGGAGGAGGTTTGTAAATTATTTTTCCTTGAAAGAGACCATGTGTTACCAATGTGGTGGCTCTTTCCACCTGGCCTGTGGGGGAAAGTGGCTGGAACGACGGCAACTGCAGCAGCACAGACAGATGGTGCATCCACTTCTGGGACACAGGCCTCACCCAGTGAGGCCGCGAACTCTTCCCAACCTCCTTTCACCCCTGTTGTATCTGAGGGGTCTGGGGTCTCTGGCATGAAAGCACTATCCAGTGGAGGTGCTGGGATTACTCTCCAGCCCTCTGCTCAGCACATTCCACCTATGGTACTCACACGCCCAGTGCAGAGGCCCCAACAGGTGGAGGGGCTGATGACTCCTCTTGCCCCCTGAATGCCCTGACTGCCTCAGCTGAGGAAGCTGGGGTGGTCAGTGGCTGTGGTGCCAAGGTTCTGTCAGATGATGGGGCTCAGGCCTTCTCCTGGCTGCCCTCCCCTATGGCCTTGTCTGAGGTGGCTGGCCATGGGGAGGCAAGTTGGGAGCAGTCTGGCTGAACCCCTATGAAGAGTGGGCCATCTGCCACTAGGAAGAAGAAGAACAAAGAGAGGAAGGTGAAGGGGGCCTCTCAGTACACCCCATCCCCGCAGGGACCCTCCTCATCTTGCACCCTGCTGAAGAGCCTGACACCGCTCCATCTGTCATGCCAGTGACCCTGTTGACTGTGGATGGGAATGGCTTGGAGGTGGGAGAGGTGGAGGTGGGGGTCAGAAGCCTGTCTCTCAGCTTCTGGAGTCAGGTGGCAGTAAAAGTGATTCAGAATGCCTCTCTTCTGGAGGCCCGATTCAGGGAGCAGCACAGGATTCTGCTGGCCTTTTGGTCACATCCCAGCCTACTGAATTTGAGGAAGCTAGTGAGAAGGAGATCCAACTTTCTGGCTGTCCCAAGTGACCTTGAGAACAGGTTGACCTCTCTCCCTGCAAGAAGGCAGAGATCACTCTCCCAGAGACAGTCCCTGACCTGGATGATGACAGGAGGCTGATGTATCTAGACATTGAGGGTGTAGACACTGTGTTTGTGGGTGAGCTCCCACCTGGGGTGCAGCCTCACCATGCTTCTGTCAGAAATGTCCAGCCCATGTTGGCAGACCCCCCCCGGATCAGCACTGACTATGGGGGTCTCCTGGCCCTTTTGAAACAGATCAAAGGACAGAAGAACGTAGTGGGGTGCATAACCCCTTGGTGCACAGATCCTAAAGTATTTGTTGGGGTGCCAGAGCTGCATCCAAACTTATGCAACAGGGTCTAGGCACTTAGCAGATGGCTTACTGTCTGGAGAAGCTCACACAGTGGGTGAAAGATGAGTGGGTCCTGGAGAGGGTGGGGTCCCTGGAGTAGAGTAGGGCATGATGGGCCTTCCCCAACCTGTCTCTGCTTTTTTGCTCTGCTTTTGGGTGCTGTCTCTTCCACCTACATCTTACCTCTCTTTCTCTCCCATACCCACACCCATGGCAGTCATGACCATTGGCACTTTTAACATCAATGGCTGTTGAGGTCCAGTGAAACAGGAGGTTGTCTTGGAGCTTCTGCACAAGAAGCAGCTGGCCATCACCTTCCTCCAGGAGACACATTCTAATGGGCTCAACCAGGTGGCTTGGCACACTGCCTGGTGAGGCCACTTGTTTCTGAGCCATGACACCAACCTCAGCACTGGGGTCACAACTCTCCTATCACCACAACTACAGCATGATATGGCGGTGGTGCGGGAGGTCATCCCTGGCCGCCTGCTGACTGTTTGCATCATCCTAGCACATCATGACCTGCTACTCATCAACATCTACACACCCACTGATGGCCAAGAGAGGGTCACTTTCTTCAAGACCTTGGCCACCCTCCTGCATGACGCTAGTGAGGATGATGACCTGTTTCTCATAGGTGGGTACTTTAACTGCACCATTGACACCTCGCTCAACTGCATGGGGCCTGAGCCTCACCTGCCCACAGCCCACAAGTCGCAGTCTGCCCTGGAGACTGCATCCTGATGTGTGCCAGTACATCTGGGACAGGATGAGTGCCACTGGTCTTACCATGGCTTGTCTTGACTGCCTTTATATCACCAGGCACCATCTGCCACTCCTGTGCAGTGGCCACATTGTTCCCTCTAGCCTGTCAAATCATAGCCTGGCCTGCTGTGAACTGAGCCTGCCAGGGAGATCCTGTATGCGGGTGCCATATTTGGCTTCAATGTCATCTTGCTTCAAGACTCCTACTTCCAGGACTGCTTTGCCCACTTTTGGTGTGTCTGGAAGGCTGCAAGACTCCTCCTGGAAGCTATGGTGGGATGTAAGCAAGGGAACGTGGCACGGGGATGTCTCTGCAGACCTTCCTCTCAGGCATGGCCTGTGGGTGCACAACCCTCTCCATGTCAGGGTGGAGGACTGCACCGGAGCTCTGGCAGAGCTACTGGGATGCCACAGTGCCTGGTATGCCTCCCAGGTAAACTCAGTGCCCATCGTATATTTGAGTTCTACCAGCCTGATGAGGGAGGTGTGTGTGGCGGGGCTGGAGATCTCAGGGGTCCACCATTTGTTTACACCCCTGCAGACCCTGGCAGTGCAGGTGGTGGCTTCCAATGTCCCCCCACACCTGCCAGACCAAGACCTCACCAATGCGCTCAAGCGCTATGTTGTCCTCACCAGCCCCTGGCATAGGCTGACCATGGGTAGCAGGGACCCCAAGCTCAGGCACGTCCTGTCCTTTTGGAGGCAGGCATTCCTGCTCCTCATGAGTGGCACCCAGAAACTGCCTCTCTCCATGACCTTTGTGTTGGATGGGAGGCCCTATGTGGTGTACCTCTCCCAGGGTGGGAATTCATGCCGCCTCTGCAGCAGCAGCTCCCACCTGGCTGCCCAGTTCCCACTGGGGCAGTCAGCTGGGGCACCAGCTGCTGCACCCACATGGGGGGATGGTGCATCCGCCTCTGGTGTGGGAACCTCATCAGAGGGTGGGGTTGGGAGATCCTCCAAACCCCCCTCCACCCCTACTCCATCTGGGGGGATCGACCCCTCTGGTGCTGGCATGCCACCCGGGGGGGGGCTGGGATGTCCTCCCAGGTTTGTCCTGCCCCTGTGGTGACTGATGCCCCACCCAGTGGAGGGGCTGGGGAGTCCTCCCAGTCCCTCCCTGTCCCAGTTCTGCCCGGGGTGGCTAGCATCTCAGGTGCTGGGTCCACGTCAGGTGGAGCAACTGAGACCTCCCCTCCACCTCCCTCCACCCCTGCCTCAGTCGAGGTGGTAGGCTTGGAGGCAGTGAACCCCAAGCAGCCTGACATGTCCCCTTCGGGGGAGGTGCCGCCTGCTACTAAGAAAGCTAAGAGCAAGAAGCAAAAAGGAGCTTCAAAAGGAGCGCCTGCCCCTTTTGGGTCTGCCTCTGACAGCACCGGGGAAAATGTAGCCAGGGCACCTGAACCCCCACTGCCTGCCCCCTCCAACACCCCGCCACCTCAGCCCAGGACTGAGGTTGTCCGAGCACTGTCTAGCAATCCTTCACCCCGATCCCAGCTCATGAGGCTTGTGAGTGGCAAGGCAGAGAGAGAGTGCCTGCCTCCCCAGCATCAGGCACAGGAGACAGCAGAGGGTCCTTCCACCCCCCCGCCCGCTCCCCTGCCCACCGAGGCTGATGAGGAGGAGATGGAGTGACTGCCCTCCGAGTGCCGCAAGCAGCCCCAGGAGCAGGATGACATTTGCCCCCCAAAGCAGATGGGGATCTATCTCCTGGAGATGGTCCACGACCCAGATGCTGAAGGTGGCCTGCTAGGGAGCCTGGCTCCTTTACTGGTCTCACTGGGAGGTCCCCTTCCAGAGTACAGTCCTGCCAGTTCTCAGTCGGCAACATCCAGCTCCTGCTGGAGAACCCACCCTGGGTTGCCCCCAGCTATGGAGGCCTCCTAAACCTCTTAGACCAGACCAAGGGCCAGAGGAATGTGGCAGAGAGTATCCAGCAATGGTGTCCGGACCCTGCGCAGTTTGTCTGTGCTGCTAGTGACGCAGCGAGGCTCATGGACTGGGACCCGGGCACGCGTCAACATGCCTTCCAGCTTGAGAAGCTGGTGACCCAGGTGAGGGAGGTGTGGGGCTGAGGTGGGCCCACGGAATAGGGTCAGGCAAGAATAGGTCTTCCCCTGTCTCTGTGGTTTTTGCCCGGCTCTGTCACCTTCTCTCCTGTTGGTACCCTGCCTACCCTTCCTCTCTATTCTCCTGCTCATGGTGGTTACCACCATTGCCTCACTAAACACAAACAGCTGCAGAGACCAGTGAAGCAGACAGCCATCCTGGAGGGCTTGCAGCAAAAGCGGCTGGCTATCGCCTTCCTCCAGGAGACACACAGCGACATGTATGTCCAAGCTGATTGGCACACTGCCTGGAGAGGCCACTTATTTTTGAGCCACAGCACCAACCTCAGTGCAGGAGTGGCGACTCTCCTCTCACCACAGCTGCAGTATGACTTGGCAGTGGCACGAGAGGTTGTCCTCAGCTGGCTGCTGACCATCCATGTCACCCTGGCACACCAGAGCTTGCTCCTTGTCAATGTCTACACGCCCACCGACGGGAGAGAGAGGGTAGCCTTCCTCGAGACCCTGGGCAACCTCCTGCATGACGCCAGCAAGAACGCTGACCTGCTCCTCATGGGTGGGGATTTCAGTTGCACCGTCAATGTGCTGCTATACCGGACAGGTCCAGAGCCGCACCTGTCTTCAGCCCACAAGCTGCAGACCATGCTGGAGGCGGCGGCTCTCGTTGACTCCTGGTGGGTCCTTCACACTAACGCACACCAATACACCTGGGCAAAGATGAGTGCCAGTGGGATCACCATGGTCTGCCTCGACCACCTTTACATCACCCAGCACCACCTGCCATTACTACACAGCAGCCACAACATCCCACCGGGCCTTTCAGACCACTCCCTGGTCTACTACGAACTGAGCCTGCCTGGCAGAGCATGCACGCAGGCCCCTTACTGGTGCCTCAACATCAGCCTGCTGCAGAATTTTACAAAGCCTTCTGGCCCCTCCTTGGGCTCAGCCTCCTCCGTGTCTTCTGAGACAGCCTCACTGACGGGACCCTGCCAACCAGCTGCCGCCAGAGAGGGCTCACCTTGCTGCCCAAGAAGGGGGACCTGGGCTGCCTTAAGAACTGGCGGCCCTTCATCCTTCTGTGCGCCAACTATAAGTTCCTGGCGAAGGCGCTGGCGAACCATCTCTGCACCGTCATGGCCTCCGTCATCGGGCTGGAGCAGAGCTACTGTGTCCTGGGCAGGACCATCCAGGACAACCTGTTTCTGCTGCATGACCTGCTCATGGCTGCGGAGCTTTTTGGCCTGGACGTTGGCTTGGTTTCCCTGGACCAGGAGAAGGCCTTCAATTTCATCGACCACCGGTACCTGTTTGGTACTGTCGGGGCTTTTGGCTTCGGGCCTCTTTTCATGGCAGTCCTCTGGGTCCTGTACCACGATGCCTCCAGACTGCTCAAGGTGAACGGCATGCTGTGCTCCCCATTCCCGGTGCGTTGTGGCATACGCCAGAGCTGCCCCCTCTTGGGCATGCTGTACGCACTGGCCATCGAACCGCTGCTGCATGCTCTGTGACATTGCTTGACCAGCTTAGCCCTGCCACCGGCACCGGGCCTGACCACCAGCCCCCCAGTCCAGCTGACAGCATACGCGGACAATGTGACAGTCTTCCTGGGCAGCCAGGAGGATGTGCAGGCCCTGGTGGACTGCCAACGCATCTACAAGCTCACTACTTAGGCCTGCATCAACTGGGGCAAGAGCGACATGCTTCTGCTTGGGACGTGGACCAGCAGGCCACCTCTGGACCTGCTGGGGGGCCTGGGAAGGCCTCAAAGCCCTGGGAGTGTTCCTGGGGCTGCCAGCCTTTGCAGCCCACAACTGGGAGGGCCTGGTGGAGGGAGCAGAGACCAGCCTGCAGAGCTGGCGCTGGCACTTGCCCGCCCTTTCCTACTGAGGCCAGGTCCTCATCACCAACAACCTGGTGGCAGCGACCCTGTGGCACCACTGCACCATGCTGGACCCTTTGCCGGAGCTATTCGAGAGACTGCAGCGGATCCTGGTGGACTTCCTCTGGGATGGATGCCACTGGCTCCCATGAGCTGCCCTTTACTTCCCCACCACCGAGGAGGGCCAGGGCCTGATCGACCTGGCCAGCAGGGTGGCCGCCTACTGCCTGCAAGCCCTCCAGTGGCTCCTGTATGCCGAGGGCCACCTCCCGTGGTGGCAGCTGGCGTGCTGGTTCCTGCACCGAGTGGAGGGCCTTGGCTTTGACCGGGAGCTCTTTATGCTGGACCTCACCTTCTTGAATGGGGGGTCCTTCCCATGTTCTACCGCAGCATGGTGCGAGCCTGGCAGGCTGCTTTCCATCTCTGTCCCCAAGGCAGGCACCTGCATTTCCCGCAGGTGCTTCAGGAGCCCCTGGTCCACAACCCAGCCCTGAAGCATGTCATGCCGAGTCTGGCCTCCACCAGCCTCATGGCTGCTCTCATCAAGGTGCACACCACCCGCCTGGGGCACCTCCTGGACCCTGCTCAGTTGGGCTGGCTGTCACCTGAAGCCCTGGCTGCCCAGATGGCACTGCACTCCATCTGCACCACGGGCCGGCTTCTGCACACCATTAGGGCCACCCTCCCAATGAAAGCATCGACCGCCCTAGAACGCTACCTCCAGACTCACCAGGCCCTCCCCACCGAAGACGCCACAGGTGACGCCTTCCCACCACTGCCAGTCATCCTAGCGGTGGCCAGTGAGCTGGCTGGCCGGCCCAACACACTACTCAGGCTCCCTCTGCCCCCCAGCAGCAATACGGGCTGCCCCTTTGGCAGTTTTCCCTGGAAGGGACTCTACACGTGGGTGGTGTGCACCTGGCATGCCCAGGTGGTGGCCAGCCGCCCCGACACCATGTGGCGGCGGCACCTAGAATGGCCCGGGACCCCAGCGTGGTGCACGTTGTACAAGGCGCCCACCGCCAAGAAGACCGGTGACCTCCAGTGGAGATTGGTGCATGGCATCCTGGCCACTGGCACTTTTGTGCGCCACCTGAACCTGGTGGCCTCAGCGGCCTGCCCCTTCAGCCCAGAGGTGCTAGAAGAGGACATTTTCCACGCCTTCCTCGACTGCCCCCAACTGCAGCCACTCTTTGCCGCCCTCGGGGCGCTGCTTCGGGCACTGGGCCAGGACTTTTCAGAGGAAACCTACATCCACTCCTTCCCATACCGGGTGGCTGAGCGGGCCACAGTCAGCCTGGCCGACTTCCTGGTGGGCCAGGCCAAGATGGCCACACTGAAGAGTCAGCAAAACCGTTTCACTGGAACTGGAATGTACAACACCCTGCAGCTTTTCCGCCTGCTGGTGTGGGCCTGCCTCTCTCTTGAATTTGAGCATGCTGTCCTCTGGCAGACGGTGTCCACCTTTGAGGAATGCTGGGCCGTTCACGGGGCACTGTGCCGAGTCAAGGCAGGACACCTGCTCCTTGCCCTATGACACCACCAGCTCCTCAAGGTGCAGAGGCACACCCAGTGAGCTGAAAACTTTGGCTTTGTCCAGGTGAGCTGACCCCTGATGTCCTGAGGCCCCCCTGGGCATCCCCCCCCAACAAGAACTGTATATATGTAAATACTTCTTTTGTTCTTTGTGGGGTTTTTTGTTTTTTTTGTCTAAAGTGTGCGGGCAGGCCTTGCAGGCCATGAGCCCAGGCCTTGTCCTTGAGGTCCAGATCCTCAGACCGAACTGTACATAATTTCTACTGCCTACCATTTGTCACCCTTCCCAGAATAAACGTCTCTTAAAAGTCAAAGTCTTTTTTTCTTTCTTTCCCCTCAATTTTTTTTTGTTAAGACATATCAGAGTTTTGTCATTCTTTGACTTTTCAGGGGGGAAAAAAGAATAGCAGAGAGTCAAAGCAAGGGAATTATATTTGAAAAATGAACTCGTAGATCTATGATACTAACTTCTGGTAACCCTCAATGGAAGTTTATATACCATTCATACATTTAGCATAAAGTTTCCTTTTAAATAGAATTTAAAAAATAGTTTTAGTGAGGAAAAAGCCATGGAATTATTCTTGAGTCCCTACAGTACAGCATGTTATTGCTGGCTATACTTAACATACTAATTTGTGAAATAATGATATTTTTTAGGATGTCTGCTTCACATCTTAAAGGTTTTAAGTATGCAATATTCAGAGACTATTTCTAACCTATTGTATATTCTTATACATAGTATGTATCAGTTGAATTATTCAATTCTGTTAACAAAATAGAAATGAAGATACATTGCAATTTCATATCACTGCATATTCCAATTGTGTATCTAGAGCAAGACAACTGGGGAAACTGTCCCTGGCTCTGATTTGGGATATGGGGTGCAGGAAAAAATGGCTGCTGGTGCAGTCACACAATTGTTTTGACAACCTGGCGGCAGCCAGAACTTGCAACTTCCCCTATGTGTGACAGCTGCTCAGGGCCCCTGACTGCATTTTTATGCCTCTAGAATATTCAGATGTTTTTTGATATACCTGAAAACAAAAACAATCAGACCAATACATTAATTAGTTGGGAGAATTCAGTTCTAAGTTTAATGCTGACTTATTCTTCTTAATTTTTCTGCATCTGAAAATGCATGATTAAGTCACAGCAGCATACAAAAGAATGCTTTTGAATTTTGTATTGTACTCTTACTCACATGGTGTAGGACACAGCTTTTCTTGGGTTGTTGTGGGGCTGAACTGCAGATTTAGAGACTCCCAGGTTCAATAACTTAAAATAAATAACAAACTAAAACAACAAGCTCAGAGCTATACCTAACTTCCATAGGTTGGGAAGTCACAGAGAAAAAAATCTCCCCTTGTAGTGTTCCCATTAGTCCATATAGCACACTAGGATGTGCTATATATTATTAATACAAGGGCTTCCATAAAGAGTAAAGTAAAAGCTTAAGCACTCCTTCATCAGGTGCATGAATAAATCATTAGCCACAGCTTAAACCACTCAGCACCTACCAAGAAAAAAATAAAGTTTTGTTTTTTATTAGGATTATCATAGCTCCCAGAAGTTATCACAAGTCCTGGAATAGGACCCTATTGAGCCAAATTCTGTACAAATACAAACCAGAAAAATGTCCCTAACAAAAAGAATTTACAAGGTAAGATAACTGTGCCTTAATTTTTAAATACCTGAGAAGTCCTACTGAAATCAACAGCGCTATTCAGGTTCTTAAAATTAAACATTTGCTATTCTTATGTTCTTAAACTTTTATCAAAGATGCCTAAATATGAAAGTTATTATCCAAAATATAATACCAACAGATCATATTATCTTTCATCTCATATTATTGCAATTAAGTAACAATATGAATGTACATTAATTTTCAGAAATAGTTTTCATTTATATTACAACTTAATATAATAGCACCATGTACTGCCTACCACCACCTCAGGCACAACCCCTGTGCATCCTCCCATGCTTCATATTCACTTTTTTTTCCTCTGACCAAAAGTAGTTTTCCTCCAAGATCTTATATGTTAAATGAACTTCTCTCGTAAAGAGAGATTTTTTTTGTCTTAGTAAACACTTACATTTGACAAATGTAGTGTTTGCTTAGATACACTACATTTGTCCTCATTAATAACTTAAAAGCAAACATAGAGCAAGCTAGTTAGGAAAAGCTGCTTTCTACTTTCCTCCTAAAACACAATCTGATGTTTTGGAGTAATTTAATCTAACAAGTCCCTCAAAACACTTTATAGATGTAAAACAATATAGGCCTCATTTAGGAAAGTACTTCAGCATGTGGGCAGCCCCACTGACTTCATGAACCTAGGTAGAGAACCTAAGTAAGTATTGGAGAAGGAGGATTTCAAATTCTTTAGAAAATTGTCTGGGATTCCTTTTTCTTAAACAATTATGTTAAACATATAGTTCCAGCAATTATTTACCTATATATAAAGATGAAAATGGAAATTATATACTAACCACTAAAATGACTCCTAGGAAATCATTTGACCTGTTGTCTGTGTTTTAATTATTACATGTGTACAATGTTGCTAGTAATAATAATAATGTGGCACTTTTTCATCAGTTTAACTTGTAGCCACTGAGTTAAATTCAATACACACACACCAGATGTATACACCAAAACTATAGTAAGTTCATCCACTTCTATATGTGTATATGTTACCTAGCTAACACAACAATAAGGAAGAGCACAAAATCAAGTGGTCCTGTTCTACAAATATCTCCTGTCCTTATTTTTATCTTATTCTATAGTTATTGCTTCACAAAACTTCCCAAAAAAGACACCATAAAGTTTACCTAAGTTTGCTTGTTGGAAGGGTACACAGAATTGGATTAAGAAGTAAGTGTTTCTACTTCCTGAGCAGAAAGATTGCTGTTAGCTAAGGCTAGAGCACTGTTGTCAAGCTATATTGTCAGGCACCACTATAAGGCTAAAAAATGTGAGAGTGGTTTCTAAACTGATATTCACTGAGCGACCCCCAATCCACAGGTGGGAAAGCAAGAAAAGAGAATTTGCCTCACTGTATGAGATAAATTTAGAACCCAAGGGCACCTATAGACATGCTTGTTCATGATCTAATTAGAATGTGTCAGAGCCAGAGCAGAGCAGAGTGGACTCGATTCATTGAGCTTGCTCCATGTTCTAAATAGCATGCTCCAGTGTTGGCCTACTGTCAGATGTATTATGCCCACACACATCTCAAAATGGCCGAGGGGCTGCTTTATCTACACCTCATTGAATGAGTTTTAGATAAAGTGCACCACAGTCATTTTGCAAAGCATAGGGACAGGGGTGATGCGTAGGGAGTGCATACAGGTGCAGATGAACCCCTGAGCATGGCAGTGCAACCCCTACAAAGAGGTACTGCTGACACTGTTTCCACCCCTCCCCCATGCCTGCAGGTTGCCACCCCCCCATGCTGACAGCACCAGCAGCATCTGTGGGAACTCTGCGTTTACCACTGCCAAGCTCCCACGGCCGCTACCACACTCCCGCCACCACCAGCACAGCCATGCTCCCCATTCCAGCTGCTGGGGGTATGCATTGTTCATGTATAGGGGCTTAATACACATGACAGTGAACCATTTTAATTGCAGCAGCTGTCCAGGAACTGCTCTAATTAATATGCACCTTTCCTCCCCTGAGCACATGTAGAGGCATCCCAAGATTATTAGCTGATGCAAACACTGGTACCTAATTCACTACAACAAAATCTTGTGCTTTCTTTCCTCATAGTAAAGTATGGGCACAGTCAGATGTTCAGACCCCTGTTCTAACTCAAAGCACTTTACATAAAGCACCATGAGTTACAGCACCCCCCCCCAGCCAAACATGTTCTTAAAAATGTTTAAGAAGACGTTCACCTGTTGTGTTGGAGGAAATAAAACCTGCCTACACTGCTCCTGTCTCCAGCCCTGTCCCTCCTACTTGCTCTGGGGCTTTCAGTGAGTAGAGAGGGAGGGGAAAGTGGATGCAGAGAGAGGGAGAAGCTCTGAGCTGCCATCTGGGGTTTAATGCCTGGCTGGAGCTGGAGGGGGGTGGGGTGGAACAGAGCCCCTGCCACCTCATGCCCCCACCCCCAACCCTCTTGGCTGAAGTGCTTCAGGGAACCAGGTTTCTCTGGTCTTTCTCTTAGTTTTGACATACTTGCATATCTCTTTCTATTGCTTTTTATATCACTTGTTAGATGCATTTCAAATCATATCTTTGCCACCCTAATGTTCTCCCTGCATGTCTGTGCAACATTCCTCTGCTATTCCCTAGTACTATAACTTTTTTTTTTCACTTTTTATAGCATTCCTGTTTAAGTTTCAACTCACTGAAAAGGTTCTGTCTAGCCTGGTCTTCTGTCACATTGGGATAGCTTGCTCCTGCAATTTTAAGAAGGTTTCTTTAAAATACAGCTAGCTCTCTTGGATTTCTTCTCTTTTCAGGTTGCCTACCAGGGCATCCTGCCCACCAGTATCTTGAGTTTGTTAAAATCTGATTTCCTGACTTCCATGGTGCATCCAGATAAGCACAGACATTTGTTTCCCCAAGGACAAGTGGCAGCAACACAACTTGTGCCACTGCTACCTGTCTCTGGGGAAGACCAGTGGCACACACACATGTGGAAGGTTACCCCAGATCCTGGGGGCCTCCCAGGGCTGCAGCTGTGGCAGAAAGCCTGGATGGCAACTGGAGCATGGCTCTAGTCAGCTAGGCTCTAGTTTTGGGTGGCACGCACTGCTGCCATGTGTGCCAACTTGGTTCTTTTAGCATGGGCTTTTTTGAGCTCCATAGTAGCAGGATGGGGAATGTCTGTATGTGTGGTGTGTGGGTCTGTGGCACCACATACCTCACACCCACACTCATGCGGAAATGGCTGTAGTGTCCGTATTCTCCTTCCTTTATCCCCTTAGGATCTTGATCTTAAACCAATTCCTCCTTGTTTGTTAGCAGAAAGTCAAACAGAGCTTCTTCCCCTAGCTGGCCTTTCTATCATCTATATCTTTCATTCATTCCTCCAGCATCCCAGGATGAATAGATCCCATACACCTTCCTACCCACCAAATCTCTAGTAGTCTCCCTGCCCTGTTCTCCCTTACATGCTGAGAATAGCCTTGTCAGTGTTTAATTGCAGAGAGACCACGTAGCTTGGCTGCATGGTTTCACTGGCTGGCACTCCATGTTTTGTGGGGAGCCACAGAGGCTCTACTAACTGGAGACCACACAGCAGAGGAAGCTTCATTGTGCATCAGTTCCCTTGGTCCTATAAACTGTATGTTTTTCAGCTCTACCCTGTTATGGCTCATGATTTACCATATAGTTCATAGTGCTGTTGAGAGTCAATAGCATTTCAAGCCATGGTGACCCCATACCTTAGCACTACTCAGTATGTGTGTGTATTCCAGATGCCTCTAACAAAGGAGGCAGGTGCTAATTATCCCCCACTCATGACTGAAACCAGGTGTTCTTGTCACAAGTCCCAAGAACCTTAAAAAAATTATGTGCAGATGAGGTGCAGGATGACCTGGTCTGGCTCTACTTCATGGAGAGTGGGATCACACTAATCATACAGGGCAGGCTGAGAGAGGGAGTGACAAAGAGATTCTGAGTGAACTGTTAGGTGACATTTCCCAAACCTTTAAAGCTGGTAAAAAAAACAGGAGTCACTGTAAATTGGAAGGAAAGGCACAGCTCAGCTGCGGGAGTTAAGAGGGATTTTAAATGTATTGAGTGTAGGGGTTCATCATGACTTGAAAAAGAGTCAGCACTGAGGAGGACAGAGTACAATGGGCACTACCATATATGTTATGCAGATGGACTGCACTAACCTGTCCTTGCAGTAGGCTCTTATCAGTATCTCAGCATTTTTGGCACAACAGGAGGGTGTCAGGGCTGGCTTTGGCCCTTCCAGTGCTGGATTGATATTGCAGTCCATCCAGGCTTGGTGCCAGTTCCTTATGGAGAGAACACCCACCCATTTTTTTAAGAGCACTCCCCCACCACACACACACAAAAGATTCCCATCAGTATGTTTGCTGAATATGGGCCATGTGTTTTTATAATTATGCTCACACTAGCTGTATTTAATCAACTTAATAACTGGCTTTCAATACTGAACACACACTGTTTTTGGCAGCACTTTAACACTAGATGATGTATTTAATGAAGTTTCCTTGTATGCAAATATAAGATGAGAAGCATTTTTCCCTGTGCAGATTAGGGAAGAAAACCTTGTCCTATAATCAAGTAAATACAGTATATGATATATATAAAGCATGATGATAGATAGATAGATAGATAGATAGATAGATAGATAGATAGATAGATAGATAGATAGATAGATAATGTTTCATTTTAAACACAGAACAATATGGATATTGGGTTACTTTTTTATCTGAAAATTAGGGATTTTCTTTTAATCAGAGAAAACCAGGATTTCTGATAACAGAGGTAAAATTCCCTTTTATTTCCATAAATCAATACTGTATTCTAATGAGCCAAGAAGCCCTGGGTAAAGTCTCCAGCTGGTGAGTTGGAGTTATCCTAAGTATGGACCTCCATGAATTTGAAGCTGTCCATTTTTAACAAAATGTAGCAGGGAGTTTCTTGGGGACAGGAAAACTGCCCCCCCCCCCAAACCCAACCCCCACATATCTCAATGTAATAAGAGACTATATAGACATAGGCTGAACTAAGGTTGCAGAAACAATTCTAGCCTTTCCTAGCATTGAGGTCTTCACTTTGAAACCTTAATAATATTTTTTACTTTATCTGTGCTGCAGGTGGTTGTGCATGCATATATGTGTACACAACAAACAGAAATAAAAAGCTTGATTCAGCTGCAAGGCTTAGCTCTGAGTCCAGGACATCAGGTCTCTGTGCTTCTCCAGCAGGAACTAGGGAAGAGGTTGTGACTTCCTGGCTACCAACATTCTCCACGGGCTAATAAGTTCTCTGCCTGTTTTTAGGGCTGTATAAAGTCAGTGGTATTTTATTTCTCAGTCTATCTATCTGCATAATTCCCCTTACTCAAACTAGCATATATGTCTTTATAAAGCCTGCTACAATGTTGTCCTGAATTAAGTGATGTTTTTTATGCACTACCACAGTACACATATTAAGTAGTAATAAAGATGTGGTGCAAGAGTTATACTTTATCTCAGGCCCAGATCAAAGGAGTTTTAACATAGGCAGGACAGGGCAACACTGCATAACACTGCATAATCATCAGGGATCCTGGCTTTTTCTGATTTAAAAAAAAATTCCCAATTTTCAGTTAAAAAAGTAACCCCAAATCCACCATTTTCCTACATTAAAATGAAACACGGCTATATATATCTATATATCTATATATGCGTGGTGTTTCATTTATATCACGGAAAAATGTGGATTTGGCATAATTTTTTTAACCGAAAATTGGGGATTTTTTAAAATCCGAGAAAACCAGGATCCCTGATAATCATGTACTGGAGAGACATGATGCAGACATAAAACATAATTGCCATCAGTCCCCTACTGCCTCATTTCTGGACCCATGGGGAGACCTATGGGCCAGATTACATGGTTCTGTGGTTCTATTCTACAGCAACACCTCTGCTCAGTTTGTTACTGGGCTGCAGAATGAATTATATCCTCAGCTCCAAAGTTCACATTATTGCAACTGAGTGCTTTAAAATAAATAAAACAATAAATAAATTAATGTAACAGTTTATAGCCCTCCAAGACTTTAAGGTGATAGCTAGTCAGCTGAATAATCTAAGTATAAAATAAATTATTCCAATATTATATTTTTATTTATCACCAGAACATCTGAGAAGCATATTTATCAGCTTCATTGAAGCTGTTTTAAACAGAAAAATATTTCTTCCTGACATCTCTCTGCAGCTTGGAAAAATCATATTGCTTGTTCCTTGAGCAATAGTGAATAGGCTCTTTGTTTTATCATTGTAAAATGCATCAATAAAGCTCTGTCCATTGTTGCTGGATGCATGATGTTGTATGCACAAATAGTGACACTTTGATGCTCTCAAAAATGCATCAGTGTGGATTTTATATATGCTCAAGAACAAAAAAAAATTAAGATTGCCCTGTGATTTCTCATGCTTCCTTAGAGAGTTGATTTTGCAAAACAAAAACTTCTAAAAACCAGTTGCAAAATTAGGATATCACTGTACTACTATGCACAAGAGTGCAAGACTATTAGGCCAGAGAAAGAGAATAAGCACAGACGAGAATTACTCTGTACGGCAGTGTTCTGAGCACTCCCTTGGAGGTGGGGAAAAGAGGGAAGGACTTGATTCCTGGTCTTGTTTCCCAAGATTATTTATACATCAAAGAACTATTGAACAGGATCTAAAAATAGTGTTTGCAATCCCCTGTTCTCCCCCTCCCCACAAATCCCTAGAATACCCTGTACTTTCCTTTATCAAGTGAACCTTCAAACCACATGCTTAATAGGCAACTGCCTCTGGTCCTCTCTCCTTCTGGCCCCAGGACTGTTACATTCTTGATTGCCCTATAGTCCAGGCTCAACAGGACAGGTGGAAGATGCCCTTATCCCTAATCTTTACACTAATCTATGGTTAGGATTCTTATTTGGGAATTGAGAGATGTGGATTAAGAGGCTGATTTTTTTTTAAGTGCCACCCATTGTATGCTCAAATAGGGGGTCCTATTCATGTCAGGGGCATGCCTAAACTAACAAACACAGTTCACAATATTAAGGTCGCATCCAAGATCCCAGGAATCCTATTGTACTTTAAAAAAAAATAGGTACATAAAAATATAGGTGAGAAAGGCAGGGGACATGCTATAGATACTTATGGCACTTAAACAGCTGTGTAACTTCCATTGTTGCCACTTCCAGTTAGGCATCCTGTTCCATGTGCAGAGTCAACCTGCAAGTTTGTGAACACATGCAGGTATATGGCTCACATGCATATCTGCATGTATATGTATAACTCAATGAGATTAAGACTCAAAATTGTCTCTGAGAAGAACTTGGGGAGAGGAGAAGGCAGGGAGGGGAAACTCTCACCCAGAAGGGTTCTGATACTACTCTGAATTGGTAGTATGGTGCTTTAGTCAACAGGCCAAGGGTTAGGCAGTATGCAGTCCCCAATTCTTTCCTTCTTTTAATTAAGGCTGCCCAACTTCCAAGCAACCATCAGCTGCATTACCCAGAGACCATTTACACCTAGTTCTCTCTACTGCCCTCCATTTGAGTTTGGTCCCTTGGCAGAAAAAAGGAGAACATATATAGAACCAGAAAGAAGTGAACAAATTAGAGGGAGTCTGTCTCAGTGTTATGGTAGCTGTTCTGGTGAGGATGAAATCATGGGTAGCAACTTACTCTTTGCTTTTTTAATTTATCTAATGAATATGCAGGGTACAGTGGTTGAACTTAGGAGGAGGACTTGGTGAAGGAAGTCTAGAAATCACATCTCCCATGGTTTCGGCTAGAGGACTAGACACTTTGGGCTAAAACATAAGCAGAGGAAGAAGGGCAGGGCTTGGTTTGGCAGAAAGATGATGAAGTCATCCCTACATTCCACAAAGAGTCTTTGATCTCACAGAAAGATACACAGTCCAACACTATATACTTGCTGTGGCAGAATGCCACCTTGGTTTCTCCCCAAAAATCTCTGCCCTGTGACACTGTGATTTAAATCTCTGTGCTGTGACCATTCAATTAGGATGGGCCCAGCACACAGGGGACCACACCCTCAGCCTGTCTCTTTAGGGAACTGGAGCTGGCTGCATTCCTGAGGGAGGGGGAAACCTGCTCCCTCTGCTTACGTGACTTGCATCACTTACCTGGGTAAGGGGTTTCTACCTGGGGAGCTGGAATCTGCCCGGTAACAGGTGATGCATTTCAGATTGGTTGGCTGACAGCCAACTGGGGCTGACCTCCGCTGGCCCAGGTGAATGAGGTCACAGGGGCTATATAAGTTAGGACGGGGAAGGAGGCGGTCTCTCCTCTCCGGCCATGAGGTGACGCAGCAGCCAGGCAGGGGACAGAGAAGCCTTAACATCTGAAACTGGCTCTCTCCCCCCAAACTCACGAGCTAGGAACCGCCTGCCTCCAAAGGGAAACTTCACCTGCCTTTGGAAGATGCTTGTGAGTAAGCTACTCAATCTGATTAGATATTTAGCTGAAGGTATCACATATGCGTAATCAAAAGGCTACCACAGCCAGACTGTTTGCTCTTTAGGATTTCTAGATATTGCTCTATCCTGTACCCTAGTTTACCCTACCCCCTGTAATCAATAAAGTTCTCCTTTTTGACTGGTGTGGGAGACTTATTGAGGGGTGGGTCTAAATTATGCCTAAGAGACCCCTTAGGTCTGTGGACTAAGGGAGACTATACCTTTTTGCCCCCCGACTTGGGGAAGTACCCCAAGTGCCTGTACTGGGTTGAGTACCCGTGGGACTTTAGGCCTGTGTTACCCCAAGGACACAGGGCCGCGAGACAGTCCATTCTTGGGGTGGTGGCGGCACGTTACCCCCAGACTAGCGAGTGTGCTCCGGGAGAGGGGTCGGCCGGACATAAGGTGCCCCTAGGGAGGCATTCGGAGCCTGGAAGGTGGTCGGGCGCAGGGAGGTGGGTGGCTCAACGCAGGAGCACCCCCTACTGGCCCGCCTCACGTGGTGGAAACAGCGGAGGGATACGAATACCCAGCTGTGTTCCTGAGGTGGGATCTCTGCCCCCGCCACACTTGCCTTGGAAGTGATTATACATGTGAGCTTGGTGTATATTCCCACTGCATATCAGGGTTTTCACCTCAATCAGTTCCATCCAAAGAACTAATGGGGCCCTTGCTTACAATTAGCAATCTGCTACCTTACTGCTGTTTGGAAAAGTATTATGTCATGCAGCACTTTGTACACAAATAAACAACCTGAAATCAATCAAACAGGAAGAATTGGAGTTGCACAGTCACAGAACTATAATCCTGAGTTCAGGATCCCAAGGAAAGGAAGGAAGGAGAGCAGCAGAGTAAGGACCAGAGACTTCAGAAAATCAGACATCAAAGAATTCAGGGAATTGATAGGTCCAGTCCCCTGGGAGGCCAGTCTGAGGAAAGGTGTCCAAGAGAGGTGGTTGTACTTAAAGAACCTTACTGAGGGTGCAGGAATGAACTATTTTAAGGCATAAGGAGATTAGCAAGTATGGCATAAAACCAGATTTGTTTATCAGGGAACTTTTCAGTAAGCAAAAACATAAAAAGGAAGCTTACAAGAAGTGGACAAAAGACTAGGGAGGTGCATAAGAGTATTGCTCGGGTATGCAGGGAAGAAGTCGGGAAGGTCAAAGTGCAATTGGAGTTGCAGCTAGCAAGGGATGTGAAAGGTAACAGGAAGGATTTCTACAATTATCTCAGCAACAAGAGTAAGATTAGGGAACGTGTGGGTCTCTTACTGAATGAGGGAAGCAATTTAGTGACCAATAATACAGAAAAGTGTGAAGTACTCAGTGCCTGTTTTACTACAGTCTTCACAGGAAAGATTATATCCAAATCAACTGCACCAGGCAGCACATTTTGGGGAGGAGGTAAGCATCCAACAGTGGTGAAAGAACAGGTTACGGATTACTTAAAAAGTTGGATGTGTGTACAAGTCCATGGGGCTGGACACGATGCTTAGGGAGTTGGCCAAGGGTGCTTAGAGAGTTGGCCAATGTTATTGCAGAGGCACTAGCCATTATCTTTACAAACTTATACTGATTGGGAGAGGTCCTGGATGATTGGAAAAGGGAAAATATAGTGTTCATCTTTAAAAAAGGGAAGAAGGAAGTTCTGTGCAACTACAGACTAGTAAGCCTCACCTCAGTCCCTGGAAAAAATCATGGAGCAGGTCCTCAAGAATTCCATTTCTAAGCACAGGAGAAGAAGGTGATTAGGAACAGTTAGTATGGATTCACAAAAAGAAAGTCATGCCTGACCAGCCCGATTGTTTTCTACGATGAGATGACTGGTGCTGCAGATGCAGGGAGAGCAGTGGATGTGATATACCTTGACTTTAGCACATCTTTTGGAACCGTCTCAAAAAAATTCTCACAAACAAGCTAAAGAAGTATGGGTTCGATGAATGGACCATGAGTTGGATAAAAAAACAGGTGGATTATCAGACTTAAAGGGTACTAAACAATACTCAATGTCTAGTTGCCTGCCAGTATCAAATGGAGTGTCCCACGGGTTGGTAATGGGGCCAATTTTGTTCAATGTCTTCATCGACAAACTGGAAGATGGGGATAGAATTAATCTTAGGCAAGTCTTCAGATGATACCAAACTGTGAGAATTAGTAAATATGCTGGAGGGTAGGGCTAGGATTCAGACATACCTTGAGAAATTAGAGGATTAGATCAATATAAATCTTGTAAAGTTCAATGAGATAAAGTTCAAAGTCCTGCACTTAGGACAGAACAATTCCATGCTCTGGTACATGCTGGGAACTAACTGGATAAGCAGCAGCTCTGCAGAAAAGGACCTGGCGGTTTCAGTAGACAATAAGCTGAATATGAGCCAACAGTGTGCCCTTGTTGCTAAGGCTAATGACATACTAGATTGCATTACTAGGAGTATTGCTGGCTGATCAAGATAATTGATTCTTCCCCTCGATTTGGCACTGGTGAGGCCACATCTCAAGTAAGTGTCCAGTTTTGGGCCCCCCACTATAGAAAGGATATAGACAAATTGAAAATAGTCCAAAAGAAGGCAACAAAAATTATTAGGGGGCTGTGGCACATCGCTTATGAGAAGAAACTGAAGGATCTGGGCTTATTTAGATTGGAGAAGAGAAGATTGAGTTGGGATTTAATAGAAGCTTTCAGACACCTGGCATAATAGGAAGCCAGAAGCCTCCTTTTACAGGAAAGAGTTCGAGGCTGGCCTGCATCAGGGAGGACTGGCAGCTAGGAAACAAGCTAGCTGCTAATGAAATAGCTGCTACAGACAGCCCAGAGTGTGAGGCCCATGGAGAGGATATCTAGGGGAAGGTAACTTACCCTTGGACAGAGCAGTAAAATGCAGCAAATGTTAAATGCACAAGGTGTACTGTGTATAAAGAAAGACAAGCACGACCTTTTTTCAAGGGAATAAGGCAATCTGCTGCCACATTTATTGAAAACAAATTATTAAGCCATTATATCCCTATTGCTTAAATCATTATACTTACAGGCACATATTAACATACACATTTGTACATACACATACACCATTCTGCAGATATTGGGATGTTAGCAGTCCTTAGGTGCTCGAGCTAGCTTGGTGGCCAGCCAAGCTGAGCACAAGGAAGAGGAGGCCAGGGGTTTGTTAAACACATACCAATGCCTCATTGTGCAGAAGTTGTCCCCCTCAAAGTCTTTTTCTCTCTCACTTATTTTTATAGTAGCAGCTGCATGTCTGTTGCTTGCTCGTTAGACTGAGGGTGTCAGCTGCATATCTGTGATGACTTGTTTTCTTCTCAGCTTTTGTGGTTAGAGATGACCTTTTGATTTAGAAAGCGGATTTTTCACCTTTGGTTATATATCTGCATCTTCAGCCATTTTTCCACAGTGTGATGTTTTTTTTTTCTTTCTTGCCACTTGCATCTTAAGTTTCCATTTCCTTTCTTGCCTGACCACACGCATGCCACGTTCATACAACACAATAAAATATAAAAAACATTAAGATGGCTAAGTAAAACAAAATGGAGTTTCAGCTTATGCTAAGCTATATAAAAGATAAAACTACAAATGAAGTCCAACACAGGGGTAGTCAGGGAGGCAGCCCAGAAACAAGAGGCTACAGACAGATGACCTCAGTTCTAGCAGGGAGAGCAGGGTAACCATCATGAGACACAGAGGGGGAAAACTGCTGTGGCACTCCATGACTGGTTGGGGCAGGGCTTAGGAGATTCTTAAGCCTGTGCCTGAGTGCACGCAGACAATCTGACTCTGCTAGCCCCAGAGTGAATGGCTTCTGCCTTGGAAAGCAGCAGTCGGAGGCTCTGATGACCCATGAAATGCCTGACAATGCCAGTAAGACACTAATGCTTGCTGTAATAGGGGAAAGACCCAAGACAAGGGGAAGTTTGTCAGACAGCCAGTTGGCTGGAAGCTTTGTTAGAGCTGGAGTCCTTATGTGCTTGTGTTTGAGTTTGAGCAGTCGACTGGGTGTATGGCTGTAGAAGAGTGTGAGGAGGCCACGGAAGGATCCTGAAGTGTGCATGGCAGTTAACTAGAGCAGGGTGCCACAGGCACACCAGTGTTTTGAAGTCCTGTTAGGGGCAGGGACTCTGGATGCAGACCAGGCTTATACCAAAGTGGAGTGTAAGCCTAGAGAGTGCCTGAAGCTCAGTCCAGGTGGAAACTAAAAAAGGCAAGGGGCCCAGCATGCAAGAAGAGGAACAGAGATGAGGGCCAGGGGCCCAGTACCTGAGAGAGGTGGAGACAGGGACTGAATCCCAGATGCCAGTACTGGGGCAATGGGCCTAGGCAAAGGGCACAGAGAGAGAAAACGGGCAGAGCCCAGGAGGCCCAAGGCCCTTAGAAAGGAGCAAAGGCCTGAGGAGGTCAAGTAGTGACTTGGGGCAAAGTGCTGCACCTAAGCAATAGTGATTAGCACCTGCAAGTCATGGGCTGTAGGGGAGATTTGGAGGCTGTGAATAGCCCAAAAGACAACGGATGCCTTACGGGCCTGTATGGGCCACAGAGGTCCATACATCAAGGCAGGGCAAGCAAACATTAAAAGGGGGATCAGAGTTGGGCATTTGCCATTTGACCGCCAGAGGGCATCACGGCTGCCCTTGTGGTCTGTTCCTGCTCCAGTTAGTTCCAAAGAGGATATAATCAGTCTATTGTCAGTGATGGCAGATGACAGAACAAGGAGCAATGGTCTCAAGATGCAGCAAGGGAAGTTTAGGTTAGATATTAGGAAAAACTTTTTCATGAGTAGGGTAGTAAAGTACTGAAACAGGCTATCCAGAAAGGTTGTGGGATCTCCATCCTTAGAGATTTTTAAAAGCCAGCTAGACAAAGTCTTGGCTGCAATGATATATTTGGGGATGATTCTGCTTTGAGCAGGTTGTTGGAATAGATGACCTCTTGAGGTCCTTTCCAACCCTAATTTTTCTGTGATTTTAAGAAGCAATTCTGAAGGTGCCCCTAGCATTAGGCAGAATGGATGAACACACTCTCTTAAAAGCTCCCAGGATATACTTTCTGTTTACAGAAAGCAGGAACACACACTGAGTAATTGTGATGTGTTCATGTGAGACCATTACTTCAGTCCATAATTGTAGCTGTGGCTAAAACTCCGTGTTGTGCCTTCTATTTTAGATTTTTATATTGTCCTTATCTCATCTGAGTGCCTTCCAGGAGCGAACTAAAAATAGGACTAACATCTTTTAAGTATGGTGTATTTTCTGTCTCAGAGGGTGAGTTGAATTGTTCATATAGTGCAGGGTTTTGTTTTGATGGGATTTCCAGTTTGTTTGTTTTTTTTAAAGTTCATGCACATGCACACATGCAGACACACACAAGAGAAGTGTGTTAGATAACTACTGCTCTGTTTGACAATTAAATTACTGAGTAATACACTACAGGTCAAATCTATGCTACATAAATTTAAAACCGTATGATAAAGGCTTACCTATACTTAACAATTTCTGAAGATGAAGATTCCATACTTTGTGTTGGTAAATTATTCCAATACTTAACTGCCCTCATACTTAGGAAGTTCTTCCTAATATTGAACCTAATTTTTTTCTTGCACATATAAGAAAATGTTGTTTTTAATGCTCAAATCATTTAATTTTCAAAGAAGTGGTTGAGAGAAGACTTCGTTCTATAAACATCTATAAGAGTCACACAACTTTGAAAACAGAGGGTACTTCCAAAGTTATTTCTCTCTCACTGGAAAAAAAAAATCAGGATTAGAAGTTTCTATGAAGATTTACTAAAGCCTGAATGGGAATGTTGTAGTCTGTATTGTGCAGAATGTCAGATTAAGGGCATGTACAGATGCTCCCAAGATCTGATCTATAATCGTATATCTTTCTTTAAGAACCAGGATTGTAGATTGGATGCCAGATGTACAGATGTTCTCTGGTGCTAGGAGTTCAATCTAAGTAAATTGGGGTGGAGGAAGGAAGGAATGGTTGATGAGGTCAGTGTGTGTGGGGGGGGTTGGTAGGATTGGAGAGCTCCCAGGATTAGTCTTCCCTGCACTGGCAATAAGATATGATAGGATCAAATGCACAATCCCACAATCGTACCTCATGCCATACACATATGGCATGGCAGAAGATGCGACTGGGTGGATCATACATTATATCTCATTGCACCTTTACCTGAATATACAGAGGGGGCCTAAGTATAAATGATCACAAGGACCCTTTGGAACCTTATGTGAACCGCACATACTAAAACGAGTAGTATGTGTTGAGTCCTTTACTGTTATCCACTCACACCATATAGATACACATAACCTTCCAATTCAATGGTGTGGTCTAGCAATAGGAATGCACATTTAAAACCTAGCAAATATAGTAACCTTAAAATGACTGTTGACTATTGAAAGTATAAGGTTTAGAAGCAGTCTGCCAAATGAGAACATCTGGGCAACCAGAACATAGGCCATCCATCCTCAGCTTTGAAAATTCCCCACGTTTTAAGAAACCTGTACATCTCTGTTACATGCCCAATGCCTCTGAAAATTATATCCTGAATTTCTCTAGATGTATGTCCATATTAACTTCTGTAAAATGGAGTCAGTGATATTAACTCAGCTATCATGCACAGATCTGGTGATGATTAATTAATATTTGTGGAGTGTTTTGAACATAAAAAACGATATAATTTCATTACCAAATATTTTTAGTGGTCATATATTAGTTTAAAATTAGTTTTTTGAAAAGTGGTCTTACAGTCTCTTTGCCAACATTAACAGGTTATATTTTATTTGTGTTGCTGAATAATCAACATACATGATTTTTCCTGGAACTGAAATGTAGTTAATTATCAAGTAATCAAGACACTATCTTGGAAACCAAGGAAGATGGTGTACTTATTAGAAAACACTTTGAGCTACTATTCTGAATGCTGTCTTGTATGGACATGAAGGGCTTGATTTAGAGACAAAGAGAAAGTGGTATATAAGAATAATTGAGAGACAGATAAGAACTTCACATTTTAAGGCCAGGTATAGACATTACACTTTTCCAGTTTAGATGATCAGAAACCAGTCTATAGTGGCAACAAAACAGAAGTTCAGGGCACATAGACTGCTTTAAAAATGGTAGGTCCCAGGCTAAAATACACCTTGACTGGTGTAGTATCAGATGTACCTGACCTAAATTAAACTGGCTTATTGAACAGTAGTGCCAGGTTTACTTGCAAATCAAAGTAGGTTCCCTATGCAGGGTCCCTGCTAACCCGCCAACCCCTTCACTGGGAGATGTGGCTCAGTGGCTCCAGCTGAGCAGCTAGCTGGTTCTGTCCCCAAGCTCTCTATCAGTTTCAGACAAGGCTCAGGCAAGAGGTAGGGGGGGGACTGAGGCAAGAGGGCCCATGAACTGCTGGGGGGGAGGTGGTGTCAAAAGTGCACCCCGCATTCCTGGCTGAGTCAGTGGGGCACAGAGTGTCTCTCCCCCATCCCAAGCCCTGGGACCCTGCACTGGAGCAGCTCTGAGAAGAGCTCCCAGGATTCCCGCCATGACCCATGAGCCAGTGCCAAATTACTAGCTAAAGTTGCTTTTCTACAGATGCAAGAGCATGGCTGCCCATCATACCCTAGAAACTGGAGACCATGTCTGCAGAGAAGCAGCTTTGGCTGGGAATTTGGTGCTGGCTCTGGGGAGGGGGTGAGGACTTGAAATCCTGTGAGACATTCCCAGAGCTGCCAGCTGCCTAATAAATGACAGGGCAGGGGGGAAAGGGTATGCCTGACATCCAATCAGGGATGGTGCAGTTGTCTGGCTTCATTTGGGTGCCTTTGGCAATCTCCAGCATGGGAGGTGTCAGGAGTGCCTCCTATCTTCTGTCCTTTGTCAGTGCAAGCATCTGCCGGTCACTCTTGCAACTGAAGAGTGACCTTGAGTTCTTTTCATCCCAATCCAATCTATGCAGCTTAGAGAAGCCTGCATTGATTAGAATGATTCCACCTCGGGCTTTTTGAATGTCTGTACTTAGCCACAAAGTTTGAAACTGTGACTCTATGATCCTGTGTTTGAAATGAGATCTCCCAAACCTACCATGCTTTGAGGTAAGACAAACTTTTATATGAAATGTTATTATTCAACAGTAGCAAAACTAGAGTCCACAAAACACATTTCCTCCGTATATGTGGAAAAAAAATCCTGAAATACTAATAAATGAGATGAAAGGTGGGGAAAGGAGGTAGAAGGGGAGGCAAAAGGTGTGTACAGACTGTGGAAACAGGTGAAACTTGCTGCAAGAAAGGACAAATGTAAGCCTAATACACAACAAAAGGTAGCCTGAGATAATAGCTAAGGAAGAAATACAGATAGTTATGCAGTAGAAGGTTGCCAAAACACCTGCTAATAGATCCTTTGTCCTTGTTTCCTCTACTATCTTGCATTTTTCCTCTCATTCACATCCTGGGCAGTGAAAGTAATATCAACCATTAACAGGCCATTTGAGTTGATCTGAAGTCTGAGGACAGAACATCCTAATTATGGTATCACACTACATTCTGTAAATAAAACCAGATTGGTTATGTAACAAACAGATATTAGTATTAAGCAGGGCGGGTGAAACCTTATAGACTAACTCATTCAGACAGTCATGAGCTTTTGTAGTCTACATCCTACGATGTACGTAACATACGATGAAGTAGGCTATAGCCTATGAAAGTTCATGCCTCTCTGAATGAGCCTACTCCCCTCTACTGCCCTTCAGGAATAAGTAAAGAAAATTATTCATGAAGACTAAAATGTTTGGGGAACATTTTACTACTTTGGGACAAAGGGGACAAGAGCAAATTGTTCTCAATCTACTCTCAAAAGATATGTAAAATAGTACAAAACAGGGTTTCTTTATTTCTCCTTGTGATGTATATGAAATAGACCTTCGAGGAAAATAATATTAAATATCTTTGTATGATTTGTGGTGTTTATTCATATTCAGTTACAGGATATATTTGTATCTTTATACAATTATCTTTAATCACAGCAATTATT
>NW_017729032.1:108539442-108545203 GCF_001723915.1 Gavialis gangeticus
ATATGTAAAATAGTACAAAACAGGGTTTCTTTATTTCTCCTTGTGATGTATATGAAATAGACCTTCGAGGAAAATAATATTAAATATCTTTGTATGATTTGTGGTGTTTATTCATATTCAGTTACAGGATATATTTGTATCTTTATACAATTATCTTTAATCACAGCAATTATCTTTGATAAACGAAACCCAGTTTTCAATAACTCGCCTGATGCAAAGTGGATATCTGTGAATACTTTTTTTTGTTTACTTCTTGGCATGATAACACATTGGACAAATCATGTATCCAAAACCCACAGGAAGAATTACAGGATATCAAGACAAATATAGTCTCACAGTGACTAATGTTGCTATTTAGAGTTTCAAAATAATCAGCACTACAATGATATTTCCTGCACTAAACAGGTTGCTCTTGACAGAGTTGGCAGGACCAGATAATCAACACATATCAAGTATCTTTGCTGTGGACCTAATTCTAACATCATTTTCACTATTTTTATACCAATTTAACTCTATTTGTTTGAAGCTATTACAGATTTATATAAATATGAATTCAGACATAAGCTCCTGTAGTGAAATAGTGAAGAAAACATGAAATGTCAATATTCAATAGAGTTTTAATTGAATGGGAGAAATGTATATTTATCATGCCTCTCAATTTATACTTACCATGATTAAATTCACTCTGTAGATTTCTTATTTCCCTGCCCCACTATTCTATTCTACAATTGTCTGATACCTCTGATATGTAATATTAGTCGATGCATCTAGTTTAAATAAGGAAGATATGGATAGGTGATGTTGTTTCCTTATTTCTGCCTATCATATGAAAACATTGTGGTGGTCTCCCATAATGATGGGGTGTAAAGAAATGAGTTAAAGGCAAGGCTTCATCTGTAGCTTAAAGTTTTTGTTTACATGGTGATTCTACACAAAATACACGTGTCATATAAGAATAAATATTCAAAAGATGGGTCTCTTTTTCATTCCAATTTAGATACAAAGTTAGTATTCAAGTATAAAATAACTTAAAGTCCATAACTTAAACTCTATTGACATTCAGGAAAAGTGTTCATAACCTTCAATATATGGGAAAAAATGAAAATGGATAGACATACCAGAGTTATAGAATCATAGGTTTGGAAGGGGCCTCAAGGGTCATCTGGTCCAATCCCTTACAAGAATTCAGAAATGAAATTCCTAAATCATCTCTGACTGATCCTTATCCAGTGCAGGAATTCCCACAAGTTCACTGTTTTAATCTAAATTTACTTTGCTGTAATTTAATTACATCGGTTAGTGTCCTGCCCCCATAGCAAGGACAACAGTTGTTCTTTTCCTTCTTTATGGCAGCCTTCAAATGTTTGAAAACTGCTATCATGCGTCCCTTCTGGCATCTCCTTTTCTCTGAGCCATATATACCTAGTTCTGTCAACTTGTCCTCATACAGCTTGCCTTTCAACCCTTTTATCATTTGTCATTTGTCCCTGGAACCTCTCCAGCTTCTCCATATCCTTTTTAAAATGTGAAACCCAGAACAGCACACAGTATTTTGTATGAGCACCAATACTGAAGAGAGTGGTACTACCACTCAGTATAAATTTCTCCATATCAAATGTTTCTGTTAAAGCAGCCCAGAAATTGCATTTGATTTTTCTGTGACTGCATCACATTGTTAACTCATGTTGAGTCTGTGATTCACTAAACCCCTTGGGTCCTTCTTAATGATGCTGATCTGCAGCCAGTTATCTCCAGAACATATATATGTATTTGCGTACGCTTCCCTGGCTGCAGCACTTTACATTTGTCGACATAGAACTTCATTCTCTAGTCTCTAGCCCAGCTCTCCATACTTTTTTAAACTATGCCCTTAGTTATAATCAGGGATCCTGGTCCTCTCTGGTGAAATCCCAGTTTTCGGCTCTAAAGAAGTAACCTAAAATCCATATTTTTTCTGTGATTAAAATGAAATGCCACTAATATAAGTGGTATTTCATTTTAACCATGGAAAAATGTGGATTTTGGGTTACTTTTTTTATATCCCAAAATTGGGGATTTTTTTTTTTAATCAGAGAAAACCAGGCTTCCTGGTTATAATTACACTGGTTAGAGTCAGTAGGACTAAATCTGTGAGGCTATAAAACCCAACACACTATTTTACAAAACGTCTGTCTGTGATAGGGTTCTTTCAGTGATACCTGGAATAAAAGAGAACACAAGGTACTTGCTTGGAATGACTTCTCTTTTTCCCACTTCAGACAAACTAGGGAGTTGGAATTTATGCAGAGTGAAGGGATGAGTAGCTCCCTCTTTGTCACTTACTTAGTGCAACATTGAAGAGGCAGCAGAAAAGTTGTCCCTGATCTACTTTACTATTCTCAAATGTAACATTGTCAAATCATTATTTTTTTAAATGGGACATTAAAAGTAAACAGGCATAGTCTATGATGGCTAAGTAGTAAATAAGACAACAACATGTAGGAATCAATACCTTTTTCAGAATAGGTAAATTTTTACAAGGATGTAAACATAATGGAGTTGGCAGCATAGTCTCACACATGGATTTTTCATTTATTATTTGTAAAAATATGTAAGGATGATTTCTTCAAAGAAGAAATGGTTGAACAAAATATGCAGGTTTCCAAGAACATCTTCTTATCTATCTGGAAAGTTGTTTCTTATGCCTCAATAATAGAATAGTGTTGTCTGTCAAATGTTATCCTTCCTCAAAAAAAAAAACACTGTCAAGGTGAAAAAGAGGTAGAGTTCTCCAAGTCATAAAAAAAAAAAAATAAAGAAAAGGAAAATGGCATGGTTATAAATTATATGCGGTAGGAAAGATCCTTACTGAACCACAGCTTAATGAAGCAACATTTTATTTATTTATTTATTTTGATCTTGCTGCACTTTAATTAGTTATCTCTTTTATATCTCATTATTTCTTATAAAATGTCCCTAAAAAAATCAACATGCATGGAAAAGTCACCCTAAATTATTAAAAGTTGTACCACCAAAACAAGCAGGGGGGAAAAAAAGACGAAATAGAAAACAATAGAAACAGGAGGTGGGCTTGTGCATGTAGAGTGAGCTCTCTGAACTCACCAGCTGTTCAAAGCAAACTCTACCTGGAGCCTCTATTTTCACATGACTCCACAGAATCATAGAAAAGTAGCTGAACCTGCACTTCACTGTGGAAGATTAATTTGTTTTTTTTTTTATTTTTTATAACCTTTTGTCATATTCAGCATCATCTTCACTTACGGTTTATGCATCATTGCCTGTTCCAACTTCAAAGTCTTTCAGACTATACTTTCATCTGGTTTCTTTTCCTCTTGTAGACTGTAAATGAAATTTTTTACATGGGTGAGCTACCAACCCTCTGTACTACCCCCAACCTGGAGGACCAGATCAGATCCCCTTTAGCCAATATTTTCACAGTTCCCTGGATGCCTTCATGACATTTTAACAGCACAGAAAACATTATTAGATGTACTGTAACTGGTATCTAGGTGACGCTGAATATTGAGCGAAGCGTTTACTGAATGGTCCTTCATTGTTATATCGCTATGAATTGTGCATAGGCCAGGGGCAGGCAAAATACAGCTTGCACGCCAGATCCAGGCCACCCAGAACTTTCTTCCAGCCTGTGGGGCCTCTCAACAAACTGTGCCCCTCCCAGCCCTTTTGACCAGGAGGGTGGGAGTGAGGCACCCATGTGTACATGCAGACCCAAAAATGTCCCTTATTGCCTGGCTCCTACCCGCATGGGCAGAAGGGCCTACCCAGCCAGTGTGCAGTTTCCATGTGGGGCTGCTGCTGCTGCAGCCCCCAGGACTTGCTTGCTTCCCTAGTCTCCTGCTGGCTCTGGGCAGCAGGTAGGGAAGCAGTGGGAGGGAAGCAGTGGGGATGGGGCTGCAGCTTGGAGGGAGCCCAGAGCATGGGGCTGGGGCTGGTGGCAATGTGGAACCTGCGACCAGAAGGGCAGGGGTCGGCAGCAATGTGAAGCTGGGGTGGACAGTGTGGATTTGAGGAAGACTGAGGAGTGTTGGGATGCTCTACATGCCCCCCATGTTGTGCAGCCCTGGCAGGCAGTGGCAGCAGCAGCAGGTGGGGTGCTTAATCAGCAGGTGCCCAGCAGGGTGCAGCTCTGGCCAGTGCTGCACATCTCAACAAGGGGTGAAGCATCCATGTGGCTGCCTGTATTTCTAGCACCCCCTGCCATTCATGCACAGCCCCTGAATTTACACAGCAGGGAGGGAAGCCCCATGTGCTGAAGCTAGGTGTCTTCCCTGGCAAGGCTACGCAGCACCAGAGAGAAACTTCAGGCTCTAGCACTAACTGCCTCTCCTGTTTGGGGCTTTCCTCCCCTGCAGTGCAGCCCCTCTGGGGAAGGCAACCACCTCCAGCACCTGAGTCTTCTCTCTGGTGCTGTGCAGTCGTGGCAGAAGGCACCTGGCTCCAGCACGTGGGGCTTCCCTCCCTGCTGTGCAAGTGTAGGGGCTGTGCATGAGTGGCAGGGAGTGCTGGGGATACAGGCAGCCATGCACAGGCTGCAGTCCTTGATGCTATATGCAGCGCTGGCCAGAGCAGAGGTCCACTAGGCACATGCGCCCTGAGCACCTTGTCTGCTGCTGAGCCATGGGGGGAGTGTGGGAAGGTCCAGTTTATGTCATTTTGTGAACCAATAATGGCATTACTTTTTATAAGGATTACAGGATCTTAATATCTGAATAAATGAGGATCAAACAGTGTATATAGGTGGTGAACATGCCTATTTGTTGCAACAGATAAAGCTGGACAACTCATCTCATGCACACATTACTTTGGTAAAATGAAAAAAAATATCATTAGTATAAACTGAGTGATGGCTTACAGCAGAAACTCATATGGTTCTCCTTGAGCCAATACCAGAACTACCACTAATTTGAGTTGTGTGTGGATTTCACTCAGTGAGAGAGACTTATTTTTGGAGGTTTTATTTATTTATTTATTTCTGGAGTATTTTCCCCTTCCACACAATTTATCATCCCTTTAAACTTAGAAAAGGAGGAGTATGTCATTTATAGTCAGTGCACATCTACCAGAACATTTAAAGTAAAGCCGGGTGAAATCAAACTGTTAAAAGTATTTCATAGGAAAATGGAATTTATAATAAAATGTGTAAATTTGTCAATTAATCTAAACCATACTTCCTTAGTTCACCTGTGAGAATGTTGCAGGAGACTTTCAAAAGCCTTGCTAAAGTCAAGGTACACCACATCCACTGGTCTCCCCACATCCACAGAGCCAGTCATCTCATCATAGAATGCAATCAGGTTGGTCAGTCACGACTAATTACTTTCTTCTTCTTCAAGTGCTTACAAATGTATTCCTTGAGAATCTGCTCCATGATTTTTCCAGCGACTGAGGGGAGGCTAACTGGTCTATCGTTCCCCCAATCTTCCTTTTTCCCTTTCTTAAAGATGGGCACTATATTTGCCTTTTTCCAAATGTCCAGGTTTGCACTTTTCCAATTCCAAGTTTTTAAATATGATGGCCAGTGGTTCTGCAGTCACATCAGCCAACTCTGTCAGCACCCTCAGATGCATCCGAGCTCTGATCCATGGACATGTATGTCCATCTTTTCTAAATAGTCCCTAACCTGTTCTTTCACCACTATTGGCTGCTCACCTCCTCCCCAAACTGTGCTGCCAGATTCAGTAGTCTGGGAGCTGACTTAGCCTGTGAAGACTGAGGTGAAAAAGGCATTGAGTACTTCAGC
>NW_017729032.1:108550203-108550838 GCF_001723915.1 Gavialis gangeticus
ATAGTTGTGTCACACACACACACACACTCTCCCTCCCCCCCATTCAGTAAGGTACTCACACTTTCCTTGATTTTTCTCTTTGGCATACTTGTAGAAACCTTTCTTGTTACCCTTTATGACTCTTGCTAGCCACAACTCCAACTGTGCTTTGGCCTTCCTAATTTCATCTCTGAATGTCCGAGCAGTACCTTTATACTCCTCCATAGTTGTTTGTTCAGGTTTCCACTTCTTGTATACTTCCTTTTAGTGATTTAGCTTACCAAAGGGTTCTCTGCTAAGCCAAGTGGTCTTCTTCTATACTTGCTAGTTTTCCTGCACATCAGGATGGTTTGTTTCTGCATGCTCAATAAGACTTATTTAAAGTACAGCCAGCTCTTCTGGATTCTTCTCCCATCAGATTAGCTTCCTTAAGGGATCCTGCCCATCAGTTCCCTAAGTGAATTGAAGACTACGTTTTTGAGGTCTAGAGTCTTTTTCTGCTACTCTCCTTCCTTTCTTTCCTCAGGATACTGAACTCAGTTATCTCATGGTCTCTGCTGCCCACATTGCCATCTACTATTAGATTCCCCACCAATTCTTCCCTGTTTGTGATCAGCAGATCAAGAAGATCATGGCCCCTAGTTGGCTGCTTCAAT
>NW_017729032.1:108555838-108556998 GCF_001723915.1 Gavialis gangeticus
TACTATTAGATTCCCCACCAATTCTTCCCTGTTTGTGATCAGCAGATCAAGAAGATCATGGCCCCTAGTTGGCTGCTTCAGTACTTGCACCAGGAAGTTATCCCCAGCAATCTCCAAAAACTTCCTGGATTTCCTGTCTACTGGTATATTGCCAGCCCAGCAGATGTCAGGGTGATTGAAGTCCCCCATTAGAACTAGGGCCTGTGATTAGGAAACTTCCACTAGCTGTTTTAAAAAAAAGTCTCATCCACCACTCCCTCCTCATCTGGTGGTCTAAAGCAGACCCCCATCATGACATCACCCTTGTTGCTCTTCCCTCTGACCCTTACCCCAAGACTTTCAACAGAACTATATCCAATTACATACTTGAGCTCTGAGCAATCATATGGCTCTTTTACATAAAGTGCAACTCTTCCTCCTCTTCTCCCCTTCCTAAACAGTTTATACCCATCCATAAGAGTGCTCCAGTCATGTGAACTGTCCCACTAAGTCTGTCTTATTCCAGTCACATCATAGTTCTTCAACTGTAAAAGGACTTCCTATTCTTCCTCTTGTATACCAGACTTTGTGCATTTGTGTACTGGCACTTAAGGTAACTAGCCAATTGATTTTTCCAAAGAAAGATAATGCCTCCCCTGTTGCCCACTCCTGCTTTCACTTCTTCCAGGTAACCCACTTCCCCACTTACCTCAGAGCTTTGGTCTCCATCCCCTGGTGAAGCTAGTTTAAAGCCCTCTTCATTAGGTTATCAAACCTGTCTACAAAGATGCTTTTCCTTCTCTTTGTCATGTGGATTTCATAGATTTCATAGACATTAGGGCTGGAAGGGACCTCGGAAGATCATCGAGTCCAGCCCCCTGCCCAAAGGGCAGGAAGTCAGCTGGGGTCATAGGATCCCAGCAAGATGAGCATCCAATTTGCTCTTGAAGGTGTTCAGACTAGGTGCTTGAACCACCTCCGATGGCAGACTGTTCCAGACCTTGGGGGCTCGGACAGTAAAGAAATTCTTCCTTATGTCCAGCCTGAAACGGTCTCGCAGTAGTTTATGACCGTTCAACCTCGTTATCCCATCTCTTCCTAGCAATCCTTCTCCTTGGAACATCACATGGATGAACAGCATGGGGCAGTAGTTAGAGGCTTGGATGAGTCTCTATCTCAGT
>NW_017729032.1:108561998-108574206 GCF_001723915.1 Gavialis gangeticus
CCCCCCCCCCCCCCCCCAGCCCAAGACAACAGGCCAGGCTGGCAGATGGATGCCTCTGTCCCTCGCAGAAGAGAATCTCCAACCACCACCACCCATTGCTTCTTCTTGGTGATGGCCATCTTAATCCTTCCCACCTGGGGAGGCCTGGTCTGTTCTTTTCCACCAATGGAATGTGCTCCTCCCCCTCTGTTGCTAGGGCTCCATATCTCGTCTAGAGAAGAACTGCTGCAGGTGGAAATCCAGATTTCTGCTTGCTGCCAGAAGTCACAACCCTCCACCTTCCACCTACCTCAGAGTCCATGTCCCCCTGCCCTTCTCTAGCACTGCCTTTGGCAGTTCTTTGGCCACAGTCCTGAAGGTCTCCTCCAGCATTGAATCGATGAACTCCTCATGGTAGAGGATGCTTCAGAGCCCCCCACCTCCTTCTGTAGCTCTGTTGCCTAGTGTCTGAAAGACACCACCCAGAGGCACTGCTCACACTGCAGGCACTCCCCCAGCTGGCTGTCACTGGAAGTAACCTGCAAGCAGCAGTCCCCGCAGCACCAAAACTGGACCCGGGTGAAAGCTCCATTGGTGAGAGGTCCTGTTTGGACAGAAACCTCACAGGAGCAAGCAGAGGCAGTGGCAGTAGCTCTGGTATTATCACATCTTATAGCAGTTTCCCTGGATTTCTTAATCTGTCTCCTCTCTCTTACTGACCTTCTTCCAAGAGCATCTCCCCTAGCAAACTCACCTGGAAGCAGGACTGTGTACCATTCTTTGGCCCTCAAATTGTTCCTTTTTCTCTGCTTCTTCACACCAAGCTTAAAGGCTCCTTCCTCAAAGAGGGGGCAGGAAGAGCAAATTGACTTGTGAACTGACCAGAAAACTGCCTGCAAGCTGCTTGTCTTGCTTGCTGCCCCTGTTTTCTCACACCTTGGTCACTCAGGGCATTTTCTTTTATACCCTGCTGCACTTGGACTGGCTTTTCCCCTTTGTTAGGGATTTTGTCAGGAACAGGTACCCATCACTCAGCAGTCACTCAGCTAGCAATACTCCCAGCTTCTCAGAGCAGCACCCAAAACACACACACACAGCTGTCTCTGCTGCCCCGCACCGCAGCTTGGCTAGGAGGATTACCCATTGTATGGCCAGGCAAACACTCAGTAAGCCAAAGGAGTGAGAGCCACCCCTCCACCCACTTTCCCCCTGCTGCTTAATTTTTCACAAGGGAGGGATGCAGAGTTAATGGTGGTGGCACTCACCATTTGGGCTCCAGAGCTGTGAGAAAGCAGGGTGTCCAGCCAGAGCCTGCTCTGATAGGAGGATGGAATAGCTCATGGAATATGTGGAGTGCTAGCAGGTGCTCAACTGACATGCTGACCAACTCAGAGAATTCATATTGTATGTACTGCACAATTGAGTGGCAGGTGCAACACCCTTCCTGCCTGAATCCCAGAACTGCCTATGAATAGAAAATAACACCGCCCCCCTATAATTAGGGATCTACCTAAGAAAATAAAAGGAAAAAAACCCCTATAATTAGGGATCTACCTAAGTTGTGGTGAGCAATAGGGATTTTCATGGGACATTTGTGGTGCACAGAGCTGATTTTATAGCTCTTTGTGGCAAACCTGCCCCTTGCTACTGATTGGCCAAGGGGTCCCAGTGGCCCCACCTCTCACCACTGATTAGCCAAGAGGGCTGTCCATTGTGCAGCCCCACTCTGCACTGATGATTGTCAGAGAGGAGCCTGGCCATACAATGGGTAATCCTCCTAGCCAAGCTGCGGTGAGGGGCAGCAGGGACAGCCACCGTCTTGGCTGTTCTCCTTTGTGCCAGAAGCTCTCACCTGGAGGGCTGCAAGTCTAGGCTGCAGTGGCCATAAGGACTGCTGATTCCCATTGGGTAGCTAGAATTTATTTTTAGTAAGTGTTGTTATTCTTTTTCTTTTCCTTCTTCTTAATTCACAGATTTGGTGGACAGTGCCCAATTTCACAGTTTCTGTGAAATCCACAGAATGGTGAATTAAATAAGTCCTTAACTATAATGAAAAGCATAAGACATTCACTATCACTTCTTATTAGCTTTTAGGTCCAAACTGTCCTTATAGGTGCCTACATGAAACTTAGCCTGAATGTATGCTTGAATCATAAAAAGTAAGTCAGATCAATTCTGATCCAGATCCAGAAGTCAATAAAACAAAAACAAAAACATAGATGTGCACCCTTGCACTTGTACTTGAATTATGTATAAGAGTTACAGTTAGATGGATCTAACCAGGGTTAGGTTGATCTAAATGCCTGCTGATATAGGCATTTGCAGGGTTTAAATTGGCCAAAAGATGGTGTGCCCTTTTTAAGTTATTCACTTCAGGAGGTCCTGAGGTGACTTAGATTTAGAATGGATTAACCTGATCTAGAGAATGCCTGCATGCTTTTACAGTACAGCCATTCACCCAAGCCTGAGGACTGTGCCATTTTTATACCCTAGCTGAGGGCTATTTCTAGCCCTCCAACTACCCCTCCCGGACAGGGCCACTGCACTCCCCACTTTGTGGATCCAATCCCCCCTGACCTTCCCCCCACTGTGGACCCACCACCCCCTCCTACCCACTATCCCCTTCACCCCAAGTTGCTTACCTTTGCTTGCTTGCATTGCTTTCAGCAGCAGAAAATGCCTGCAAGTCCTACACCTGGTTTAGGTTCAGATGGCTTAAAGTAAGCCTAGAGTAGGTGCCCTAAATACTTGTATGTATCCTTCAACTTCTGAGTTTGCTTAGAAGCAGTCCAGTTCAAATAGATAGGAGGCTAAGCTCTGTTGTGATCTAAATCAGAACTGAGTGGTATCAAATGTCAATCTTAGTCTCCATTCCCAAAGGTAATTGCTGAAGATGCCTAACATGCCAACAGTATTGAGCTTAGTACAAAGCACAACACCTATGGTCACTTACATTCAAGAACATGGTTGGTGGTAGTGTCCACATTTTAGAGAATGTTCTTATGGTTAGAGCACTTGCTGAGGAAGAAAAACTAGGTTATTCTGGTTCTGAGGGGATTCAAACCACATCTCCTAATTCCTAGGACAGTAACTAATTACCAAACTATAAAATGGCATAGGGTGAAGGCACACTCTACTCTTCCTGTTATGGCTGGGCTGCTACGCAGTCATTGATGCAAAAATTAAGCAAGACAGAATATGACTTGATAGCCCAGTAATGGGGAAACTCAGCTGGAAGGAGTAGTCTAGGGGACTGATCCCTTTTACCATAATTATTTTTACTTAAAAAAACCCAACAAAAACTATAACTATAATTGCCTAAAGACACGTGCATGAACAGTCCTGGAATTAGGGACCTGAGCTTGGGACTGTTTCATCTTCATTGGACTACAAAGCAATGGACCTATTAATTTACTTTCCTTGCATTCTTGTCTGCTCAGTACACCAGGTTCAATAGGAGGTGTGGGGAATGCCCTCATCCAGCCTGTTATACAGCCTGGTGGCTATGGTACTGTACTTGTGAGTAGATGTGGGTTTGAATCAGGCTGAGATGGGCCTAGAGCCTAACTTGCCTTTATCAACAAGTTGTCTAACCACTAGATTATAGGGCAAAATGTGAGCACTATCAGAACATGGTTTGTTTAAAACTGTTGTGGATGCTTTTGTGCTAAACTTGAACTTAATGATTATTTGGTGTGATTTAGGCATCCCAGTCAGTTAGCCACCTTTCTTTGTCCAAAGATAATAGAGTCACTTAATCAACCTGGAGTCAACCACCTAAACCCCGAGTGGGAGTTCAGATACAGCCTTGTTGTCAGTATTTTCCACTGGACACCTATAAATGCAACCTTTCCCATTTACATTATACCAAAGCTGGTGTGGAAACCTGTCTATTTGGTTCACCCCGCTGGGCCAAGGTGCTTATAGGTGCTTTAGGCATCCTGAAGCTTTAAGTGCCTACAAGAATGGTTTGGACCTGGCCCTGCCTCCTAAACAGTCACTGATTTAAAATTAAACCTTGACAATCTGAGTCTTCATCAATACCATTGCCTCTTTTAATGTCCCATACACTGTTTTTGTCATGTTTTGTTTGTGATCGTTGGTTGAATTAATCATATTCACATTGACATTAATAAATATCCTTTCTTAAAGGTTTTTCGTCAAATAATAATAATAAAAACACAATACAGTCTTTCAATATACTTTTCTAATATTTTATTAGAAAAAAGTGTTAGAACTAAATTTAGTTTATATTGTACAGCAGCCAAGCCACATGTAAACCCATAACATTTTAGAAACTAAAATCACCATGACATGTCCATGTTTAGAAACTCCAAAGAGTTATCCCAGTTGTATGTACAAGAGCTTTGTGTAATTGTGGTTTTTCTTTGTGTCTGGTAAAATTCTTTGTGTCTGGTGATTGAAAAATAAAACCTATTTTGGGAGCACAGTGAGGGAACTAAGAAAAACACAAAATATCTCTAAAACCTTTTATTTCCATTTTGACATGTTCAAGTTGGGCACATTTGTCTCCTAAAATATTGTTTTAATTGTTGTCAGATACATTACTGAAAACATTAACAAAATAGTCAATCCACATTTCCTTCTATTGAAAAATAGAGTTCATTAAACATTATTCTTAAAAAAAAAACCCTCACAAAATAAAAAATCACACATTTTTTCATGAAAAAGAGCCCCATTTTTCTGATCAATGTTCCCATTTTGGTTAAAAAAATATATTAGATTAATTCACCAGGGTGTAATTACTATAAGAAGTACAAGCTGGAGATTGACAGGGAGGCGAAGCAAATCTCTATTTGCTTGAAACAAGGATTTTGATTTTGCTAGAGTGGCAATTTTTTTTCTCTGAGAGTCACTTCGGAGCTAGACCTAGAGAATAATTCTGCTCTGGAAAATGCTTCTGCATAAAGTCTGTTGTTCGGTTCTACATTTTTCATCCAACATGCTTTCCTCATCTATGTGCTCATTTTATATGTATAAAGATGGGGTTTTTTGGTTTGGTTTATTTCTTTCCTGTCAGTCCTGTATTCTCAAGTTTGCACAGATTTAATTCCTTGCAACTCTTTAAAACAACTTCCTTGGTGAGGCACAGGCAAGCAAAGACTCTAGTTCACTCAGTCTTTGCTCTATTAGCTTTACAGATCTAACTGAAATAGAAAGCAGTAAAAATCCCTCTCGAATACAGAGCTATAATTGTACATTCACACACAGGATACTGGCTGAGTAAAACTAATGGGAAAAGTAGTATGTAGTTAATATGAAACAGGTGATTAACAATAATTGCCTGCCCCTTTTAGCTCATGATAATTGCTTGGATTTCTGTAGCCTAAGGCAGGACTATTCAACTTCTGGGCAGCTGCACACTCCACTAACCACACACCTTCAGGCCACACACCCTGAAGGTGCCCCCTGGAGTCTCCCCACCAGCCACACAGGCAAATCAATTCCCCCCAGCTGTGTGGGCAGCATGAGCAGCCTGGCTTTCCCTTGCCACATGGGCAGTGCAAGAAGCCTGTCTCCCCTCCATTGCAAACGAAACTCAGCCTCCCTTTTGACCACACACATAGTGGGCTCTGACAGTGGGCTCTGTGCTGTAACTTCGCAGGAAATGCCATGTGTTACAGTGATTTCAGCAATAGACATTTGCTGTTGGATCTGGGGTGTTGGGGGGTCAGCCTCCATTTTGGAGTGGCTGCATGTTTGCAGCCTTCTTCTCTAGTCCTGCACATTCCTACCCCATGCTCCCAGCTCCAGTGTTGTCTTCAGAATGGGAGGTGGGACAAGGGATGGGAGGGAATTTGGTCTGGGGTTTACCTAGCCTGCACTGGAGGGTGAGGTGTATGATTTGGAAACCCCCACCTTAGGTGTGGCAAATCCCAGACAGAACTCCCTCCCCTCCCTTCTCCCCCTCCCATTCTGAAGACAGGACCAGGGGTGGGGCTGCCCTACATCAGCCCAGCCCAGCTCACAGTGTGTGCTGACACAAGTTAATGAAGGTGCTTTACCTTGTAATGAGTGTTCAGATTGTTGCATGATTAGACACTTTTAAAGCACTCTGCAGCTGTGTGCTTCTGTCAGGGCACAGGTGTAAAACACTCCATGGGCCCTATCCTGCAACAAACCATCACTTCTGTCAGCAACCAGTGTGGGCAAACTAGCTTCTGTTTGGCCACGTGCTTAGCATAAGAGCCCAACTTTTCCCTGCTGCATGAGCAATGTGAGCAACCCAGATACCCTCTGCTGCACAAGGAACACAGTCTGCCTTTTGGTGATATGTGCAACCTGAGTTTCCCCAGGCCAAGCATGCAGCCTTCTCCTGCCACCTTATCCTCAGGAGCAGGAACAGGGAAGCAGAAACAGAAAAAGAGGGAAAGCCTGGAGTTCACAGCTGCCATTTCAGCAACAGGAGTGGTGATGGGAGTGGCAGTTTGGCAAGACCCCAGGGGCTGCATTTTAACCCCTTGCAAACTGGATGCAGCCTGTGGGCTGACAGTTGAACATCCCTGGCCTAAGTCAGTATAAGTACAGCTGGATTAACACTATGGTTGATGCTAGCATAGAGAAGTAGTTAGTCATGTTAGTCTGAAGTCAGGTAGAAGGCAGGATACATATGCATCATATAGGGTGTATCTGCATATGAATTAATATGCTTTAGTTAATGCACATTATATTTAGTACCTCTAGACACTTATACACATACCTTTTCATCTTTTGATGCGCCGGAGATCTGGCAGGTTGGAGCAGACTTGATTAATTGAGTCTGCTCTGCACACAAGCTGGTGTCCATTGTGCTATGGTGCATGCAGTTGTATAAGTGGTGAAACACACATCAGCGTGCAGAAAATGGCAGTGGTGTGCTTTCAAATGTAGACATCTTCAAAGTGTTTTAGTTCAAAAGTGTGCTGCCACCATTTTGTCAGCGCTGATGCCCATTTCACTTTTACAACTACATGTGCCCGGCTCTGCAGTATAAGCATGTGTACAAATTAGCTCCCACAGCCTATTTAATGCACATTCACTAAAAAGCATGGTTTGTAAGTGACACTTAATGTGCATTAGCTTATTTTAATGCACATTAACTAAATCACACTTTTTTCAGTGATGCTTTAATATGCATCAAAATAAGTGAATGCTCATTAAAGCACAATATAGACATGCCATAGACAAGCACTGGGCTTATGTCATCAAAGAACAGGGGAGAGCAAAAAAGGCAGTTAACTCATTAAGGACCTAAAATTTATAAAGGTAATCCAGGTAATGGCATGCATATCCAAACCAGTATTTACCACTCTATAGGGAAAAGACCTATAGGATGGATCTAGATGTGCAGATACATGCAGTTTATGGTACTGAAAACCTTTTTTGCAGCACCACAAACCTCACAAGTTGCACATTAATCAGTGTACAGCGCTGCTAATTTGCAGCACTGGGGTAAAATTTTCTACTAATATTTCCTGGTAGCAAAAAAGAAATCATGCAAAAAAAAAGGTGCACAATCCATGCCAAAGTGGTGAGTGCTGGGGCAAATGCAGAGATGGGGAACAGGCAGCCCTGGGCTGGCTGAGGTGCATGGTACCTCAAGACGGGGTGGGGTGGGGGTAGAGGCATCCCTGAGTCGGCTGCTCCTCTGTTTCTGCATGCCTCAGTGCAAGGGTTCCACTGTGCTGAGGCATGTGGAGGACCCGCACTAAGGCATACTGCACCCCAGTCAGCTGCAGAGCTGCTTCCTCATGTCAAGGCACACTGTGCCCCAGCCAGCTGCTCTGTGGACTCTGCAGTGGAGCCCACACGCTGAGGCAGAGATAGGGAGCAGCCAGCCCAAGGCTGCCTGCTCCCCTGTATCGAGGCACACTGCACCCCAGCCAGGTGGGGAGAAGCTGGCTGGGGTTCAGGGAGCTTTGAGATCAGGGCTCCACACCATGCAGATACGAGAGCAGGCAGCCATCTCCACATACCACACCCAGCTAGCCAAGGCACAGGAGCCTCAGTGCAAGGGATGGCTAGCCCCTGCTAAGGCTCTTTGTGACACAGCCAGCCTCCCCCCACCCCTACAGCACAGGGAGCAGCAGGACAAAGCACACTGGCAGGGGCGTGCACTGAAGCACAAAGTAGCAGCATAAATTTGTGCCGCTACTATTTGTGGGCATGCCCTTGCTCATGTAGACCTGGCCAAGGAGTCTTATCCCATTACTTAGATTAGCATCCCTCAATGGGTTAACTGCTTTCCTACTCACCTTGCCTCTCTCAGCAGTGCTCTTCATTTTTCCTCCCCACCACCTCATCCCTACCCTTTCTATTCTTATTTAGAAGCTCTGTTTCCAGTAAGTCCACTGCTTAGGAAAGCATATATTATGTCTCTCTGATATAGTTAGTCTGTAAGTTGCAAACCTACCCTTCCTTGTGGTAGTATCACCATGCCAATTTAAAGAAAATGGTTTATTATGGACCAGTCCTTATTCTTCTATTTTACTTCATTTTACTCAGTAATGTGTGTTGAATTGAGTGGAACACTGCAATAACATAAAGAGTTGAGATCAAAAATGTTATCCATCACTGCTAATTTTGCCCACAACTTACATATTTACAAGAATAAAAGAAAACAGAGTACAACTTCTGAAATGCTGTAACGTAACATTCCCATTTATGCCTATTATGCATACAAGGCATGTGTACTTGAGGATATTCATTGAGTACTATGTTAGAGACTAGTGTAATCATATCAAAATGGCATTTGAGACTGAGTTGCTCTATGACAAAAATACTGTGGAAATGAAAAGGCCTAATTACCATTTCAACAGTAATTTACTGACTATAACACAACATGATCACACTTTCTTAATGAGGCTGAAGGGAAAACCCCTTCCAGGGCTCAGTCTAGGCAGCTAATAAACATCTTCTGAAAACAGAAATACTGCCAGTAATTCATTATAAGAGATAAAAAGTAAAACTACTAAAAATGCTCTATTTTATTATGTTTTACTAATGCTAATGAATAAAAGAAGTAATTTAGCGTTATTAAATTTAATGGTTAGATTTTAGGGGTTTTTTCTTGCAAACTACCAAATGCTATTCATGTACAAAAGGGAAAACAGTCTTGTGGTTAAGCCAGTGAACTGGTACTCTTCTTGGCTGTGTCACACATTACCTATGTGACCTTGGACAAGTTGTTTAGGAAAATATTTTTAAAGGTGACTTTAATTTTTGTTGTTTGTTTGTTTGCTTGGGAGTGGGGAGGGAGGAGAGAGGGACTGGGGGAGAAGGGAGACAATCTGTTTCTTGAGTATTTCTGGCTAAAACAAGTCTACAGAGAAACTGCACCTACCTGTACTGAAAAAATAAATACAAGATAATGCGAGTAATGGCATTCCAGATTTTAAAAGTCCTGACCAGGGATCCTGGTTTTCTCTAATAAAAAAAAAAAATCCCCAATTTTCAGATTTAAAAAAGTAACCCCAAATCCATGTTGTTCCATGGTTAAAATGAAACACCACTAATATATATATATGTGCATATGTATATATATGTGTGTATGTGTGTGTGTGTGTTTGTGTGTGTATTATATTTAGCTAGCTAGCTAGCTAGCTAGCTAGATAGATAGATTGGTGTTTCATTTTAAGCATGGAAAAATGGGGTTATTTTTTTAATTTGAAAATTGGAGATTTATTTTTTATCAGAAAAAACAAAATCCCTGGTCATGACAAGACATTCAGTAGAGAGTTTTGATTTTTCAAAACATACTTAAAAAATTAGTGAGGAAAAGCAATAAAGGCATCCAGAGAGACCATTAGAAGACTCTGAAATGGGAAAGCTGAGAAAGATGCGAACGTTAATAGGCTGATCTGTTGTGATGGTTTTTGTTTTGTGTTTGTAATTGTATAGCACTAGAGATATCTGTGCTGTACCATTTGTTTTTTTCTACTTGAAACAATACATGTAGTAATTAATTGGTAGGTGTGGGAATGTTTTTTGGACATCCTGGTAATGGAAAGCCATGGTTGTTCAAGATCTTAAAATGATTCATAGCATCACAGAATCATAGAAAATTAGGGCTGGAAGGGACCATTAGAGGCCACATAGTCCAACCCCCATCCCCTAGCCATAAACATGATCATCTCTACCCAAACTATGAAATCACAAGCTGGGCACACACAAGTTGAATTTGATTGATTGCTTTTTGAAACTTTCCTTAAATCTATCCCATCTGCATTCTACCTCCATTTATTCACCCAGGATATATTTGAAACCATGATTTTTTTTTTTTTATTATGAATAAGCACATCAAGTTTAAAAACTAAAAGTATGATGCATCGTTACAAAAAAGTTACTTGTTGGTCTATGCAATGAGTTTCAAAAGCTCAAACTGCATATTAATTAATGCTTTTTATTTCCTATTTGTTCAAAGATTGATTCCCTGTATTTTTCATTGTTTTATTTAAGGTGGAAATTAAATTCACACACAACTAACTGTGCGGGCCATTTAAAAAAAAATCTTTAAGGATGCCTATACATGTGCTCGGGGCTGGAGTGGGGGTTGTTTTAATTACAGTGATTTCTGGAGAGCCGCTGTAATTAAAATGCCACAGCATCAGGTGTATTAAGCTCCTGTATGTTTAAAAATGGCAGCGGAATTCTTTAACTAAATATCATTTGATAAGCTTTTGTTAAAAGACCCCTGAAGTCATTTTGAAATGCAAGGGGTTTGATTCATATGACACTGTGGTGATGCTAGAGTGTTCTAATTAGAACTTGTCAGAGCACATTTATAGGCAGCCTAAGAGCCTAAACTATACAAGCCTTTTCCCAATCTTCTGGCATTTCATCTGATTTCTGAAATGTATGAAGTATTTATGACTGAAGATTCTGCTCTTTCTTCAGCCAATTTCTTCAGAATCCCTCAGGCTACATTCTGTACTGATAATATTTAGTGACGCTCACTTGCTTAGAAGACTACAACAGGGAATCGGGAGATGGTCGCTGAGGCTAAAAAGAGACAATCAGTTTAATGTGGCCCTGATTAGGTCAGGATATGACTCACACCCAGGCACAGCCAGACCCAGGGTCAGTGACGACCTAGTCAGGAAACTTCTGGTGGGACCAGACGTGTTCAAATCATCAGGCCCTGATGATCTCCACCCCAGAGTGCTGAAGAAATTAGTAGAGGCCATTGCAGGACCCCTGGCATGGCTTTATGAGCACTCATGGTGTTCTGGCAAGGTGCCAGAGGACTGGAAAAGGGCCAATGTGGTCCCCATTTTCAAAAAAGGGAGGAAGGGGGACCCAGGAAACTATAGGCCTATTAGTCTTACCTCAGTCCTGGGGAAGCTCTTTGAGAAAATTATCCAGGTGAATATCTGCGAGGGACCAACAGGGAAGATTATACTTAGGGGCAACCAACATGGGTTCATTAGAGGCAGGTCCTGTCAGACCAACCTGGTGGCCTTCTATGATCAAGTCACAAAAGCCTTAGATGCAGGTGTCACGGTAGACGTAGTCTTTCTGGACTTTAGGAAGGCCTTCAACACTCTCTCTCACTCCATTCTCATTAAAAAAAAAAAATAGGTGACTGTGGTGTCTATGCCTACATGGTCAGATGGGTCACTCATTGTCTGGAGGGCCACACCCAAAGAGTGGTGGTAGATGGGCCATTATTGATCTGTAGGGATGTGGGCAGTGGGGTTCCCCAGGGCTCAGTCCTCAGGCCCGCACTGTTCAAGATCTTCATCAGTGACTTGGACGACGGAGTGAAATGCAGCTTGTTCAAATTCATGGATGACACTAAGATGTAGGGAGAAGTGGGCACACTAGAGGAGAGGGACAGGATGCAATTAGATCTGGACAGGTTACAGGGGTGAGCGGATAAGAACAGGATGGGTTTCAATACTAACCAGTGCAAGTTATTGCACCTGGGGAGGAAGAACCAGCAGTATACCTATAGGCTGGGGAACTCCCTTCTCATCAGTGCAGAGGCAGATAAGGATCTTGGAGTCATTATTGACTTCAAGATGAATATGGGCCGACAATGTAGGAGTACTGCATCCAGTTCTTAGGATTACTGTATCCAGTTTTGGGCGCCACACTTCAGGAGGGATATGGACAACATGGAGAGGGTCCAAAGGAGGGCCGCTTTCATGATCGGGGGTCAGAAGTGCAGGCCCTATGAGGAGAGGCTACAGGATCTGAACCTGTTCAGCCTCCACAAGAGAAGGCT
>NW_017729032.1:108574627-108576463 GCF_001723915.1 Gavialis gangeticus
ATGTTTGGCCAGTGTGCTATGGGATGAAAAAGGCTGAGGGGGGACCTGGTGACTGTTTATAAACTCACTAGGGGGGACCAGAAGGGTTTGGGGGAGACACTGTTTCCCTAGTGCCCCCTGGCATAACAAGGAATAATGGACACAAATTATTGGAGAGTAGGTTTAGATTAGACATCCGCAAGAACTACTTCACAGTTAGGGTGTCTAGGAGCTGGAACCAACTTCCAAGGGAAGTAGTGCTCACTCCTACCCTGGGGGGTCTTCAAAAGGAGGCTAGACAGACACCTAGCTGGGGTCATTTGACCCCAGAATTCTTTCCTGCCCATGACAGGGGTTTGGACTTGATGATCTACTCAGGTCCCTTCTGACCCTACCAACTATAAAACACCAAAATAAAAGCTGCACAGTCATTTACATGTTAGGCTTAAATGGGAATTAAGTCAAATTTATTGGGATTATTTTGAGTGTTAATTTGAATAGGGCAGACAAGTTTCTTTGGGTGACTCTGATATCTTACAAGTACTCAATGAGTAACATTGAGTTTGGATTTCTGTGACTGCATCTACACAAAGCGTCACGTGGCAGGAACTATGACGTGATGTTACTGCACAGTAGTCACAAGCCTACTGAGCATTCAATGTCACAAAACAACTATTCTTTGGCATGACCAGAATTACTGTGCAGTCATTTAGAACTTGTTTATACCAAAGTACTAAATGGGTACACAAGATGCTATGTTACTGTAGTGATGAGCTATGGTAACATAGCTTGTTGCTACAGCATCAGCGGGCACAAACCGTGACAGTGATGCTACTGTGTACTCATTGATACTGCTCGATAGGGTCAGAAACAACCTGTGTGACATCAGGACTGCACAGTATTTGTAGTTACAGTTAAGTAATTTAGTACTTGCTAAAGCAAGTACTACAAGTACTAAATGACTGAGCTGTAACAACTGCACAGTCAGGTGCACATATAGATGTGCGCAGTGTGCATTTTGTGTAGATGTGGCCTGTAAGGTCTGGATTTGATGCATCACAAAGTGATCTGATTCAAATAAAGTAGGTTGCCTACTTTTAGCCTCAGTTAGAGGAGAGAGAGAAAGAAAAAAGCTCTGCAGAGGTTGCCTGCTGCTCCACAATAAAGTTCATTGTTTATATTTTTTCATTTACATATATCTGTGTTAATTGAATTTGGTGATCACTATACATTCCTCCTAGCCCTTGGAACTCATGTTTATTAAGTTTTGTTAATTTTACTCAATCCTTTTTACTGTTGTGTATGCTTTTATTTTTCATAATTTGATTTTGGTGCTTTTGTTGTTTTCCCCTTACAAAAAGCAGAAATACTAGGACCTAAATTGACAAATGCACTCTGTCACCTAACTGCTACTTTGGCTTTGAACTCCAATGTTAAAATGCACTGAGGTCCCTGAAAACTGCACTCAGCTACAACCTAAATCTGGATATGCCCACATTTCAGTCAGTAAACCTCTGTCCTATACAAAGGAACCATGACAGCGATCAGCTGCTCATTAAGTAAACCCAGACAGGGTTCACAAATAAATCTATTTCCTGCCTCTCTGCCTTAGGGGCTTAATACAGCAGCTGACCTCAGATAGAGCCTATCAGATTGAAACTTACACAAAACAATGAAAACAAATGCTCCTGCTTTGTTCTATAGCCCAAGGGTTAGAACACTTACCTGGAATGTTAGTATGTCTGTCTGTATGTTTGCTCCAGTGGTTGAGGGAGCCCTTTAATTAGGCTGGCCCTTTATAGATTTTATTGACATTAGGGGCTTGAAGGGACCTCAAGAGTTCATTGGATTCAGCTG
>NW_017729032.1:108576818-108595383 GCF_001723915.1 Gavialis gangeticus
CCCCCCCCCCCCGCCATAGGTGAGAAGGCAGCTGGGGTCAAGTGATCTCAGCAAGAAATAAATCCAGCTGTTTTTTGAAGGAATCCAGAGTAGATGCTGGTCAAACTCTTGGGGGGGAGTTTGTTTCAGACCCTGGACACACACACCATAAAGAACTTTTTTCTAATATCCAGTCTAAATCGGCCTTCCTGGAGTTTATGGCCGTTAGACCTTGTTATCCCTTGGGGAGCTCTGGTGAACAGAACTTCTCCCAGGTCCTGATGTACCCCTCTTCTGAAGTTGTAGGCTGCCACCAAGTCCCCCCGAGTCTTCTGTTCTCCAGACTGAAGAGTCTCAAGTCTCTCAGCCTCTCCTCATACAGCCTTCCCTCCAGGCCTTGGATCATATGAGTGGCTGTCCTCTGGACTCTCTCAAGCTTCTTCACATCCTTCCTGAAGTGAAGGATTGAAGTATTGGGGGCCCTAATACTGGATGTAGTATGCCAGTTGTGGTCTCACCAGGGCCGAGTAAAGCTAGAGGTGGACTTCCCTGATTTTGCTTGAGGTGGTTGTATGCCAGAGTTTGGCTAGCTTTTCCCACCACCACATCACACTGGTGTCTCATATTCATCTTGTGGTTAATCAAGACCCCCAAGTCCCTTTCGGTCATGGTGCTAACAAGCATAGCACTGCCGAACCTGTAAGTATGCTGAGAATTCTTCCTACTGAGGTGCAGCACCTTGTACTTCTCTGTATTAAAGGCCATCCAGTTTTGGTCGGCCCACCTTGAGAGTGTGTCCAAATTGACCTGTATCCCCAGCCTGTCCTGCGGTGTGATGGCCCTCCCCGATAATTTGGTATCATCCGTGAACATGGCCAGTTCACATCTGACTCCCAAATCTAGATTGTTGATGAAAATATTAAAGAGTATTGGCCTGAGTACCGAGCCCTGAGGGACTCCACTGGTAACACTGCACCACACTGATTTGCTCCCTTCAACTAGTACTCTTTGGGTCTGACTCCATAGCCAGTTGCCTAGTCATCAGACTATATGAAGATCTAGGCCACATTTCACCAGCTTAACCATGAGGACATCATGGGGAGCTAGGTCAAAGGCCGTCTTGAAGTCCAGATAAATTACATCCACATCATCTCTCTGATCCAGGGCATATGCTACCTGGTCATAGAAGGAGATGAGGTTGGTCAGGCAAGACCTGCCAGTCAAAAAGCCATGTTGGCTGGCATTCAGAAGCTTGCATTCCATTAGTCTGGTGTTAATGGATCCCTTGGCAATTTTCTCCAGAATTTTTCCAGGGATGGACCTCAGACTGATTGATCTATAGTTCCCTGGCTCATCCCTCCTCCCTTTCTTGTAGATAGAGACCACATTGGCTTTTTTCAAGTCATCTGGGACCTCACTCAAGTGCCCTATTTTTCAAATATCCCTGCCAAGGGAGATGCAATGATGTCTGCCAGCTCTTTCAAGACCCTCGCATTCATTCCATCTGGGCCTGTGGACTTGTGAATATTCAGTTTCTCAAGGTCTTCCCTCACCTGATCCACATACATTTTGGGCCCATCACCTGCTCTCAGATTGGTTTGTGCCATTCCTGGCAGTGTGATTCTCATGGGAGGGTGAAAAACTGATGGGAAAAAATTACTTAGGAGACAGGCCCTTCCTTGGGCATCTGATGTCAATTTCCCCATTGGATCTGTCAGGGGCCCAATACTGTCCTTGTTCTTTTCCCTACTTCCCACATATCTAAAGAAGGACTTTTTGTGGTCTTTGATTCCCATAGCAAGCATGTTAGGTTTGTGCTTTGGCTTTTCTCGACCACTCTCTGCAGGTGTGGGTGAGCGCAGAGTAATCCTCTTTGGTAATGCTTCCTGTTTTCCAGCTGGTGTAGGCTACTCTTTTGCACTTAAGAGGTTCAACAGTTCCTTATTCAGCCATAGGGGCTTCCTTGCTCATTGACTGTACTTCTTGTGAGAAGGGATGGCTTTGCCCTGTGCTTCCAGGATTAGGATTATGCTTTTGAGTGATGACCATTCCTCATGTACTCCCTTTTCTGGGAGGGGAGGTATGGCCTCTGATTGCCTGACTGACCAGTTCTCTCAGTTTGCAGAATTTGGCTTTCCCAAAGATAAGGACTTCTGTTTTACTGAGGGGTTTGCCTGCTCTTTGGTGAACTAAGGTGACCAGTTCATGGTTGCTGTCACCAAGCTTCCCCTCAATCCTCAGATCACTCACCAGGTCCTCCTCTTTGGTCAGAACTAGATCCAGCGATGCCTCTCCCCTAGTCAGCCCATAGACCTCCTGGGTTTGGTACAGGTCTTCAATGCATGTGAGAAAACTATACGACCTGTCAGATTTGTCTGTGTGATCATCCCAAGAAATGTCAGGGAAGCTGAAGTCTCCCATGATGATCAAGCATTGGGAGTGTGCTGCTTCAACCAGTTCCCTAACAAATTACCGATCTAGGTCTTCCTCTTGGTGGGGGGGGGGGAGGGGAGGCAGGGGTCTATAGCAGACTCCTACAAGTAGGAGTTCTCCTCATGTTCTCCTTGCATCTTGACCCAGAGGGTCAAGGGTCCTGGTTTGGAAACTCAATCTGCAGGGTGGTGAGCTGATCTTTGACATACAGAGTAACACCCCCACCTCTCTTCCCCACATGCTCTTCTATACACAGTGTAACCCTCTACTGCCACCGACCAATCATAGGTGGAGTCCCACCAGGTCTCCATAATTCCTACAAGGTCATAATCATTATCACATAGGAGAAGGGCCAGTTCCTCATGCTTGTTTCCCAAGCTCCTGGCATTTGTGTACAGGCAGTTAAGTCTTCCATGTGAAGCCCAATGGTCTCCTGAGGAGTTAAGAGGGTCCCTTCCTTGGGCTGTCACCAGAGTGGGATCCCTTAGGCTGCCCAAGGTATTGGTAGTGAAGCTGACTTGATCTGGGCTAAAACTGATAGTTGACCTCCCATCCCCCAGTGGTCTCAGTTTAAAGTCCTGTCAAGAAGGTCAGCCATTCTGGCCAGGAAGAGCTTCTTCCCTTTCCAGGCTCTTGGAGCTGCTCTAATTAAAGTGCTTGGAGTGTCTTATGTATCAGCATTCCCACAGTTCAAAATGACAGCAGGAGGTGGGAGCGCTTTATCTAAAGCTCATTCAAGATTTAGATAAAGTGCTCCCGCTGCCATTTTGAAGCATGGAAACACTGATACATGAGATGTGGAGGATGGCTGGAGTGTGGTAATTACCACGCTCCAGCAGACTCGATTAATCGAGACTATTCTGATGCACTGTAATTACAGTGCATCAGAGCAGCCTCCACACTCATGTATAGACACCTTTAATGAGTGGCTCAAATTCTTCCTGATTATTTTGAGCCAATACTTTAATTGAGATCACTCCCAAAAGTGCTGTTAACAGTGAACTACATCATGTTCTTAACTGCATGTGTTGAAATTAGTACAGTTTTTATTAAATAGTTAACTGTTCAATGGGCTACAGAGAGAACAAAAATAACTCTATAACTTTGCAGTTAGGAAATTCACCCAGAAGATCTTTTGTTCCAGTACCTGTATTTACCATATGATTTTGCAACATTTACATAACTTCAAAAATGGGGCTATGCTTATATAGTTACATTTTTAGATATATTAGTCCAGTACCTGGAAGCCTTATTTGAGCAATACTGTAATAGGTGTTAAACAAATACACTGGAAAAAACAGTTCCTGTCCTATAGGTCTTGATGTTTTAATAGTCTAAACAAGCCAATAGTGGAAAGGAAAGCTGAGGTATATAGAAGTGAAGTAAAATGCTAAACATTGAACAGCAGGTTATTGTCAAAGATGAAAACAGAACATCAATCTCTTTACTCTTATTTATCATCTTATCCTCTGAACTGCGCAGTCTCTCTAATACTTAAAAAATGTGTGTAGTCATTTTTAGAATGTCCTACATGAAAGTTTATTGATGTACACATTCTCTTCTTGGTTAATTCAACAAGTGTATTTAAAATGCACTTCTTTAAGTACAAAAAGTATGTTGTATGTTTTCTTTTTTAATTAAATAATAGAAATTTTGGGAAAATGTATTACATTTATACAAGTTTATAAATTGACAATAGGATCAGATTTTAGAAAATTCTGTACTGCAGACACTTCCAAATGTTATGCTAGAAGGGTGATAGAAGTTACCTATTTTATTCTATATCATGTAGGTGAAAACATTCTTTGCTGCTTGCTACATGGGACCAAGAAGGAATTACTGGCACCAGGGGGTTTTTTCACCTTTTTCAGAAGCATTGGGTATTGGTTGCCACCAATTCTGGGGGTTTTGACTGGCATTTGCCAATACCTTCTAATTCTGTAATAGGTTTTATTGTTCAGTTTTAAGAATAGATTAGATAAGGACTTTTAAGGGATGGTTTGGTTGAAAATTAACCTGCTTCAATCAAGGGGTTTAGTAATGAAATCCAGAGGTCCCTTCCAGTCCTGCTTTTCTACGATTTTCTGAATCTGTGGATGGAAGGAGTCACGGGCATTACTGGACAAAGTTTAAGGCTACCAGGATATAGACCAGTGTATGTTTATTACCTAAGCTATTAGTAATATCTCACTTAATTCTTATTTGGGATTTTCTTGATATTCAGAAGATTTAGAGTTGTTTGCACATGAGGTCTTTTTAGTTGGGGTATATTCAAAATTTCTACATTATTAATATGCATATGTTTAGAAGAAATGTCCTTAATGAGTTAAACTTTTGTACCAAAGTGACAAAATTTAATTTTAAAAATTTGATTACTTTCCTAAATTATATCATTATGTCCGTTATTTATATTTCATTGTGATGAAATTTAATTTCCTGGCTTATCTGTTTGTTTTACTTCCTTACTCTATTCACAACCAAGAATTACTCCTGTAATTGCATTTTATAAAGTTACTTTTCAGTCAGATCTCTAACATGTCCCTCAGCAATATTTATGCAGGTTTAATTGTTGTTGTGTGTAGCTAACCAATGAAATTTAACTTGATCACTAGATCCATTAATTCAGAAGGGAAGATATTGATTTTCACAGTTAATTAGACAGAAAAATATACATAATTATATTCCATGAGTTGGAATCTGGGAATAAAGTCTTTAATTGGAAATTATGTGTATTTGTGTTTCCCAGTATCTAAACCTCTGTTATGAATGCTGTTATTTACCTGAAAGCCCACTCTTGCAATAAATGGCTACATAAAAGGATGAATGAAATACATATGCACACTTCCCTTTATCATTATATATTTTAATTTATTTAAAATAGTCTACTTATTTTAACAATAAATTATTCTACCCTTCATCTAATAGTGATATCACACCAATCCAGTTTGCATTAGTAATCATGTTATATTATATTTGGTAATTAATTTTATGACAAATTTTAGTATTTTTTCCCATCGATCTATGAAATCTATTTGTAAACTCAGCAAATACATAATCTTTCTTCACCACATTTTTTTATTGTTCAAAAGCAGTTTCCACACTCTCACTCCTGGAGAATCTCAGCTAACTATAAGGAGAAAGCTCCAGCTTTGCCTCAGATGTAGTTGCTTGTCTGAAAACATGCAACGGCAAGACAGAAACTCTGAGAATAACTCAGACTGTTAGTATTTGGTAGATTTCCCTTGCTTCTCTTATATTCATCATGGTTAAATAAGCTCACAAATGTTACACAGCTTCAAGGACACAGAGCACTTGCACTCCCTATAAAGCACAGATATGTTAAATTCACTAGCTAGGTTTGAAATTGTCTGGTTTCTTTTTTTTCCATAGCAGGAGGTCACAGAACAATTCTGTCATACTGAGGTAAGTCGAGAGAGTCAAATGAAGTATTATCTTTTTTAGAACTTGTCTTAATTACCAACTTTGCGCTTATTTTTATACCATTTATTAATAATCCGTATTATTGTGATGTTTTATTGACTTTGCCTGACAAAATAGAAATGCATTTGCAATTAACCTATGTATTAGCACATTTGTTTTAGGATGAATTTCACCATTAAAACCTTAGCAGAATCGTCACACTTTGTCAATCATAGACAATGGCCCTTCAAAGAGGAGGAAGCAGGATGGATATTTTGATCTCATGACCTTTACAACCTGGAAGAAAGCAAACAATATTACATTATCCTGACATTACAAAAGCCTTTAATGCAATACAAAAATAAGTGACATATAGGATGCACTTGAATAATAGCTGAACCTGAATGTGCTATAACAATTTATGACCTGTACCAGAATTCAGAGTATTTGAGATATCCGATCAGTCCCAAGAGAGCCATGAGTACCACTCTAAATTGGACCACTGCAACTGTCCAACTGTGTATCAATGTATAAGATAACATTCTGTGACCACTGGACGAAGACGGAGCTTATTTGGTTACTAAGCAATAGAGCTAATTTAAACATATAAATAGGTGTCTGTGAATAATTATAGAGCATGGATATATCACATAGGAATGGATGATACCCCTGAGATCACAGATTTTCTGAATTTTCCAAACTATTTGTTGGGTTCAGAGCACAAGTATGAGTTGTCAAAACTTTAATTCCTTTAACTATTTTTCCCCCACAGTGGGGATTTGCCTTAACATTTCAAAACAAAGGGAAACACATTTTTTCCTATTTAAATACCCTTAAAATTAGGCCAGAGAAAGATACCCTTAAAAAAACTAATTTTATCTATCCTCTTGTGTCTTTATGCAATACTCTATCTTTATGTGCCCTTTTTTTAAATCCCCCCCACCGCCCTCCACTCACATCCACACACACACAACATTTTCCCTCGACAAAGTCTGTTCATTCTTTAGGCAGCCTGAACTATTGTCCTAGATGGGATGTGTAACCAGTCATGTTGAATATTTGAATACATGATGCCTATACAGTTTTAAATTTAAGGAAATAATAGCAAAAAAAGTTTTATGTTTAATAATATCTGCTTAAAACCTCAGGAGGAATCATTCTAACGGTGTTTCTATTAGTCTGTGTAAAAAACACAAAGTAGTCTGTATACATTTTTCCCCCCCACAAGGGAAGTGCTAGGGGAAAGGGTGTAGAGAACTATCGCCCACCCACAAATGACACTCAGCCATGATTTATATGTAAACCAGGAGAGTTCAAAGCTCGTGCTATAAGTTTTTGCTGTTTTTAGAACTTTACAGATTTGTGGAAAAATGTATACAGATGGGTTTTTAGTAATTGTATACAAACACACAGCTCTGGAGACATATTAAGATGAGATTAGACTAACAGAGACTTGGTGGGATAGATCACATGACTATAGTACTGTCTTGGATGAGGATAAACTGTTGAGGAAGGGCAGGCAGGGGAGAAGAAGCTGCATTTTACGTTAAAGAGTAAAATGATTATTCAGAGCTCCAGTATGAAAATGGAGGCAGGCCTCTTGAAAGTCTGCGTGTTAAGGGACAAAGGGAAAGAAAAAAGGATGATAGAATACTGAAGGGGCGGGTAATTAACTCGGGCAGAGGGCCACTTACTGAGTTGTGGCAAGCCATCAAGGGCCTCATGACAGGAAGCCAGGGGCAGATAAATATTAATTTTATAAATTGTTTAGGGGACCAGAGGCCTGGATAGAATGGCGTGCTGGGCTGCATCTGGACCTTAGGCAGCATTTTGCATGCCCCAGGTCTATGGCATGTTTCCCGCTTCGAGTGCAGGAGGTCCCAAATTCAACACATGAATGAGCCTGGCTTAGAGCACTGCCTGGGGAGCCCAGGTGTGGACCCTTGTGTGTGGATAGCTCCTTTTGTCCCACTTCAAGCCCATAGTGTTATGGGACAGTGGCTGTCGAGGTGTTGAGCCGGGTCATGGAGGTTGTCAGAAATCATGGCCTGGCACCGCCCCATCCCCCTTGAGCAGGGGCTCTCATTCCCACTTGGGTAGGTGACTACTTGTGCATGGGTGTGGCTGAAGAGCTGAGGGAGCCATCATCAGGGATGCATGTTCTTGAACAAGGAGTCTTCAGGGCAGAGTTTGGGGAGTCCAGGGTGAGCAGTGTGGAGGTGTGGAAGGGGCTGCCTGTGCCAGGAGCTAGAATCCATCTGGAGGAGAAAAGTGTGCACTTCACTGTGCAGCAGAGTGCCAGAGAAGCCAGAAGGAGTCCTCATTGGCTAGCTTATTCAGCTACCCTGGGGCTGGGTAGCAATCATGGCAAAGAGACAAACACCACTTCTTAGAGCTTCTGACTTTTAATCTGAGGGGCCAGGGTTCAAGTCCCTATTCAGGCATGTGTGGGGGTTTGTTCCTTTGAAGGTGTGAGACTGAACTGGGTCAGCCCTGGCTCCTGGTTCTGACACAGGTGTCTCCCTGTATGTGCCTATCTTTTTCCTGCTGGTTGGCCTACAGCCATTGATTGCACTGGGAGCACCCCAGGGCTCCCTATGGCCTCCCTCCCATGGAAGCCAGGTGAGGAAAGGGCAGTACGTGCTCCTCCCTCTCCCCATCATTGCAAGCCCCATGGCTGAACTGAAATCTGAGCATCTGCAGGCAAGGGGCGCTGCCCTGTCCACCCCAAGCCTGGCATCCCAATGCATCTCTTCAGGCTCCTGGCCCCTGGCATTTTGCCTCCCCTCCATGTCCTGGCTGGTGTCACAGGACTTTGTGGCCTTCCACCCAAGCAGGAGAGCTATTCTTCAGAGCTCACCATGGGGGAAGAGCCACAAAGGAAAGACAGTTTGAAAGGCTGGGCTCAGAGATCCAGCAGCAGTTCCATGGCACAAGAGGGTCCTGTGCCACAGGGTCCTGAAATGTGGCAGGGCAGAGGCAGGGCCCACAAGGCACCTGGCTCATTGGGCTAGGGGCATGATTTCCACTTAGGATGCGGGAGGTTCAATTCTGAAATGAGCAGTGCTTAGCGCCCTGCCTGGGGATCCTCAGTTTGGACCCTCCTGTGCAGATAGCCCCTTTTATCCCACTCCAGAGGCAGGTAGGGTCATTCCCCTTTTGTGGCTGGTGGATGGCCCAGAGCAGGGAGAATTTAGGTGGTACCTCCTTGCCCCTGTCTCCATGGTCCCCAAAGCTCATAGTGTTGTGGGACAGTGGCTGTCAAGGCATCAAGCCTGGCCATAGGGGCTGTCAGAAGTCAGGGCCTGGTGCTGCCCCATCCCCCCTTCAGCAGAAGCCCTCATTTCCACTTGGGTCAGGTGACTACTTGCGGATGGGTATGGCTGAAGAGCTCAGGGAGCCATCATCAGGGAGGCATGTTCTTGAACAAGGAGTCTTCAGGGCAGAGTTTGGGGAGTCCAGGGGCAGTGGTGTGGAGATGTAGAAGGGGTGACCTGTGCCGGGAGCTAGAACCTAGCTGGATGGGAAAAGTGTGAACTCCACTGTGCAACAGAGTGCCAGAGCTGCTAGGGGCAGATAAATATTAATTTTCTAAAAATTTTAGTGGCCCTGTGGGCCAGATAGAATGGCCTGGTGGGCCACATCTGACCCGCGGACCGTATTTTGCCCACTCCTGGCAGAGTGGGTGTGTGTTATGGACCATAAAACCAGGAGGATGAGGTAAATGAGGTTTTGTTTAAACACCTAGTGGAAGTTTTCAGATCATGGTCCCCGGTTCTCATGGGGGACTTCAATCACCCTAACATCTGCCGAGAAAGCAAGATAGCAGTGCAGAAGCAATCCAGGAAGTTTTTGGAGAGTGTTGGGGACAATTTCCTGGTGCAAGAGTTGAAGAGGCCAAGTAGGGCTGTGCTCTACTTGACTTGATGCTCCAAACAGGGAAGAATTTGTGGGGAATGTAGCAGTGGGTGGCAACTTGTGCAACAGTGACCATGAGATGATTGAGTTCAGGATCCTAAAGAAAGAAAGGAAATAGAGCAGCAGAGTAAGGACTCTGGACTTCAGAAAAGCAGAGTTCATGGAACTGTTGGCAAAATCCAATTGGAGTCCAGTCTAAGGAGAAAATGAGTGTAGCAAAGCTGGCTGTACTTTAAACCTTACTGGGAATGCAGGAATGAAGCACCCTTATGTGAAAAAAGACTAGCAAGTATGGCAGAAGACCAGCTTGGCTTGGCAGGGAATTCTTCAGTGAGCTAAAACACAAAAGTGAAACTTAAAAGAAGTGGAAACTTTGCTAAATTACTAGGGAGGAGTGTATGGATATTGCTCAGGCTGGCCAAAGTGCGTATGAAATCAGGCTGGCCAAAGTGCAGTTGCGGTTGCTGCTAACAAGGGATGTGAAAGGTAGCATAAAGGATTTCTAAGAGTATGTCAGTAACAGGAGGAATATCAGGGAAAGTGTGGGTCCCTTATTGAATGAGGGATGCAAACTAGCGACCAACACAGAGAAGGCTAAAATACTTCATGTTTTGTTACTTCAGCCTTCACAGGCAAGGCCAGCCACCAGTTTACTGTACCTGGTAGCGCAGATGGGGAGGAGGGGAGATGCCAACAGTGGTGAAAAAACAGGTTAGGGATTACTTAGGAAAGTTGGATGTGTGTACAAGTCCATACTGAGCTGCAATTAGTAGGCGTGTTCCCAGCAGATTGAGGGAAGTGAATATTCCTGTTTATTTGGCACTGCCGAAGTCATATCTGGAGTAGTGTCCAATTTTCTGCCCCCTCACTACAAAAAGGATGTGGACAAATTGGAGTGAGTAGAGCAGAGGGCAACAGAAGTGGATAGATGGCTGGGGAACATGACTTATGAGCAGGGATCCTGGTTTTCTCTTATTTAAAAAAAAATCCCCAATTATTGTTAGGTAAAAAGAAGGAATGACAAATCTACATTTCTCTATTATTTAAATGAAACACACACACTTATGTATATATAAGCATTGGTTACCCAGAAAGGTTGTGGAATCGCCATCCTTAGAACTTTTAAAGACCTGAGTAGTAAAGCCTTGCCTAGGATGATATAGTTGGGATTGGTCTTTTGATCAGGGGGCTGGATTACATGACCCCTCAAGGGTCAACCCTAATTTTCTATGAATGAGTTGCAAATGTCTTGGCTTTTTATTAATCTGAATCAGCTAGTTTGTGTTAGGAATGTACATTATTTAATTATTTAATTTATTTACTTCTTTACCTTAGCAAAGACAAGACCATGAGAGGTAAAATTGAGATTATATTTTTCTTTTGCTATCTTGTAAGGGCCAGAATTCTGTTTTGCTTGCTCATATCGAGTAAACAAAATCAATAAGCAAAAAAAGTTGCTTAACACTTTATCACTTTAAAATCTCAGGAGACGATTCTAACATGTTTACAATAATATGTATAGGGATTGCTAGGGGAAAGGGAGATGTACTTTTTTTCCAAATAAAAGTTCCAGAGATTAAATGATCAATTTTCAGTCCCCCAGTACCCCAGGAGGCACTGCTTCTAGGTAGAAAAGCTGCCGTCCAGATTCTGTTATTTCTGGGATGACCAGCTAGACAGCAGAGCAGTGACTGGTGAGTAAGGAAAAGGGAGAGGGGAGTGGTTAGGTCTTAGTGGGGCCCAAAAGTGGGTATGCAGTTAAAGCAGGTGAGTCGGGGAAGCAGGGTAGGGAATTGCCAGGCTGCAGGAAGGCCCATCAAGAGACGTATCCACCCAGCCAGCACATTCAGTCACACACACACACACACTCTCTCTCTCTGTCCCCAGCCTTTCCTTTGGCTGCCAAGCAGAACAGCTCAGGCACAGGGGAGTCAGTGGCAGTATGCAGGGGGGATCCCTGAGTGAGTGGCACTGCATGGAGCCCAGGAACAGGCAAGGTGTCCCTCCCAGAGCCACACGAGTATATGTGCATGCAAGAAAATTACTTACCTGCAGCAGGAGACATGACGTGGTAGAAATGAAGAGTAAGGCCCATGCGGGTTACAAGCCATGCCTTTATCCAGCTGAAGCTGGCCAGTGATGTCACAGGCAATCACCAGCAGGCAGAAATATGAAGAATCACCATGGGAGAAGTGGTCGGAGCAGGAGAGGCGGGGTGGAGGCTGTCCACACTGGCAGCAGCCGGTGCTTGTATAGTAAGGGAAGATCCAGGCAGAAAGCAGCAGCAAAGATGACAGGGTCTCCCTGCTCAGGGGAAGGAGAACCCAAGTCCCGAGGGCTAAAGGACGCCAGGGGCGGGACACTGCAGGCAATGCTAAAGAAGGATGGCACTGCAGGCTGTACTTGGCAACGTGAAGGGAGCAACAGTACTGAGGAAGGAGCCATAGCAGACCCAGGGGAGATGACAGGTCATCCTCCTGAATAATACCAGGTACTGGGTACAGGAGATGGGTTGGTGGTAGTGGAGCCAAAGAAACTCCTCAGGAAGGGTGTGGAGGGGACCCCATCAAATTTTGACATTGGGGCTGCTGGAACAGCCCAATAGGCCACCCAGACCCTTATTTTGATCTTTTTTCAATTTTCTTTTCCCCTTTTCTGTGGGGCAGTGACGAGGTGCACAGGCCTCATGAATTTAGTCTCTTAGTCTAGAAGAGCTGCAGCATGGGGAAGTGAATGTGGCCGAGGGAAGCTGGTGTTGTGGCTTCCTCCCACCCCCTTTTTTTTTGTTTTATGTTCCTGCTTTTTTGTTGTTTCCCCCTCTCTTTGGTTATCCCAGAGGGGGTACAGGTCTAGTCTACATAACTAGTAGGCTTGAGGGTCACCGCTGGCAAAATACGCATAGGACACAAAACCTGAGAGAGGCATTGAGGTCAAGGAAACATCTACACCGGAGGGACAGCTGCCCCAAGACCTGGTGTCCCACTGGAAGTTGGCATGAGGTTGGAGTGTAGGGGAGGTGGAGTCACACGAACGGCCATCAAGCAGACTACCCACCCTGGAGGGGCCTCCAGTGGCTCGCCCTCCCATTTGTAGTACATTCAAAGTCATGGCAGGTGAGTTTGGGAGTGGCCACTGAGGCGATACAGACCTACTTCAGGGGCCCCATGAAACACCAGTATGTCCATCAATGGCTACTCAGGCCAAGGCAATGTGTGAACTGGCATTCGAGGCCAGGTGGGCACACTCCTTATATGCTCCTAGGCATGTGTGGCTCCATGGACTCATGGATGGCAACCCTTGCTGCTCCTGCCACCCCCTTGTCCTAGTTTTGCTGCTCTGCAGTCAAAGGCAAGTCTAAGGATAGGGAGACAGTGCACTGTGGGGGTGGGGTGATGGGTGTGCACTGGGTACATGTGTGTATGTGCTAGGGGGGTGGAGGCTGTGTATGTGTATTGCTTCAATAGAGACAGTGAGTGGAACCAGCATGGAGCAGGTTATCAGCTCCCATGCTACTGCTCACCAGCTCCCTAGAGGCTGGTCAGAGATTTGTGCACATTAAGCAAGGTTTTAACCACAAACATGCAACTGCTTGAAGGACATGCTGACTTTTAACACTGACCTAACATTCATTAAAGTTAGCATGTGCTGTTTATAATGGGTAAGCACACCCTGTATAGATAAGTTTACTTGACCGGTTTGAATAGAATTTCTGATGAAGTAAGGAATTACTTAAGGGAAGAGCAATAGTTAATTTTTAGAGCAAGATTAGAACCTGCCAGTTTATTTCACACTTGCTTATTCTGGCAGAAAGTAGTGATATGATATTCTCCATATCCAGTGAAATATTACTTCTCCCATTGCAAAGGCTCAGACTGGCCCTCTGTACCTCAGGCCCTTATTAATTACAACTTAACTAGCTGAGAAACTATAAATTGTCTACCTCCATGCCGTTTAAATTAGGACATATCTGTTCAGTTAATGTGTCAAAGTAATACTATTGTCCCTCATTTTAGGCCACTTCACAAATAGAAAGAGGTGTTTGATGGCACAACTGGCAACACGGATCTATTAGTTAGTTTCATTAGTGCCAATACACATTACAAGCCTATGTTTTCTTGCAACATTATGTTTTCTTGTTTAGCATCACTATAACATCATTGATTTCCTATAGACATGCTGTATTTTCAGTATAAAATTTAGATTGCAAACATCCTAAATTTCATTTTTTTGGTTTTAATTTTCATTAGACAGTTACTGGTGCTCTACAAATAGAGAATATAAATAAAAATATAATGCAGAAAATATAAAAAACAACTAAGAGCCTTGCTAGACCTTATGTGGTGAGCCACACAAACACGGATTTGTGTTAGTGTTAGCTCATGTCTGGTGCAGCCATATTTCAGGCCATCAGGGACTTGGGGAACTGAAAGGTGAGAATCTCCCACCTCCCATCCCAGCCCACTAGGGCTTCCTTCATTCCCCTTAGGCCCACTCCTTGTAGATGCCTGGCTGGGTGTCCCAGGGGAGCAGGCAGGAAAGGGTTAATCTATATGCCCAGATGCTGCTGCTGACTGGCTGCTACTCTTCTCTGGGTTGCACCTGCTGTGTTAACCATGCTGTCTTGTTATCTGGCTCAGGGGTTCATGTGCTTCCAGAGAGGTTGGGGAATCTCCATCCTTGGAGATTTTCTAAGACCTGGGTAGATCTAGTCAAGGATGGTCCTGCTTTGAGCAGGAGGTTGAACTAGATGACCTCCAGAGATCCCTTCTGACCCTAATTTTCTATGATTCTGGGATTCTAACCCTTCCCTGCCTGTTCCCCTAGGACAGACTGTGCAGGACACCACAAATAAGCAAGGGGGAAGGGGAGGCAGGGATGTGGCATGCTGGGGAGGGGAGGAATGGGAAGTGGGGTAAATCTAGGCCACCTGGTGGGGTGTTTACACTAAGGTGTATCATAAAGGAGTAAACATTAGTGTAACACAAGCTGGGTTGCACAGATCAAAGACAATCCTGTTCTAGAGTGCCCTATCTTTGTGCCTCATAATCAGGGATCCTGGTTTTGTCTGATAACAAAAAATACCCAATTTTTGGATTAAAAAAAGTAACACAAAATCCACATTTTTTCCACAATCAAAATAAAACACTGCATTAAATATATTTAAAGCAATGTTTCATTACACACACACACACACACAATTTTATCATTTTATATATAGAGCTGGGAGAGCAGTGTTTCATTCTGATCATGAAAAAATGTGGATTTTTGATTTTGGGTTACTTTTTTAAATCCAAAAATTGGGGATTTTTTTATGAGACAAAATCAGGATACCTGCTCATAAAATGAGTTTAAGGTGTTTACATGCAGACAATCCAGGGGTTAAAAGCTGCAGGAACCACCCAAAATTACAGTGCAACAAAGCCCTAAGGATTATAAATATGTGTATACGATGACCTCATGTAGGCACTATCAGCACTGTTAGTCTCAAATAAAATTATGATCTTTAGTTTTCTCTCTTAATTTTTTGTTCTGTCATATAGTAAAACTATATGACCTTTAAAATAAATCTAGAGTAATGTTATATCACCTGTTAATTGTTTAGTAAATTAATGTGTTTATACATTGCTCTGCCTCTCAAATACCTATTTCATTGCATTTTCAATATCTCTGTGCATCCCACAGTGTCCCTGATATAGGATGTATAGATAATAAATCTACTACCCTTGACACTTGAAATTTACTGTCAGCCTCCAAGAGTCCTTGATATTAATAGAATGACTCATATGAGATCAACTCTAAACTGAATGTATACATTACATACGGTAAGAGTACAAACTCATAGTAATGTTAAAGTAGAAAATAACCTCCTTGCAGAATCCATATTTTTTACAAAAATGAATTTCCAGTGGAAAAATTGATTTCTAGCTCCTCACCCTTAAAAACAAAAACAAACAAACAAGGACTTTGGAAAACTAAGGGATCCAACTCTAATTCTCTTCAGACTCCAGGTAACCAGCAAACTGATTTTCTTAGAATCATCATGACCTCTCCTGTTTCTGATTTTACCTTAATTGAATGGTTTTGATTGGTTAGAAAAGGGAAAATCCTGTTTTTGAAAATGGACTTTCTGAGATAGTAACATGTCTATAGTTGATTTTTGCTGAGGCACTGAAGGCAAAATCCTCCTTCATGTCACATACCCAAATAATATTAAACCAGTGCTGCTTTTGCACTTACGGAGACTACGAACCTGTTCTACCTGCACTGTGGAGACACAAGCACCCACTGTACTACTAAAGAAACACAGTAGGCTGTATTCTGGCCAGGCAGGTACATGATGCCATTCATTCATGCATGGGCGAGCACAAATCCCCAAACTGTAGCTAGGAAAAGAACCATGACTAGCAAGTGTTAGAAACCAGAAAAGGGCTATGTTGGAGCATGTTTGGCATAGTGGTCAAGACAGTCACCTATGAAATACATAACACGTACTCAAAGAATTGCCTTCCAAATGAAAGTTTTCAACTTGCATATTTTCTAGTTCCTACCACAGGATCTGAAGCACCAGAAAGGTCAGGCATTATTTGGCATGGTCTCTAGCCCTCCTCTTGAAACTCGATCCCTAGACAGCCAAGCAAAAAAGATGCTTGGAATTGGAAGGATTTGTGTGTAAATGAGACAGCTACTACCAGGCTCCTCTGAAGGAGAAGAGGGAGGGGCAAGGTTCTCACTTGGCCCTTGCACCCAGTGATACAAAAATTTCCACCATTCCACATCTATTTTATCCAATAAATGCAAGATTCAGAGGATCAGCTATAAGGGGAAGGGCTAAGGAGGAGTCTGGACAATGCTTAACCTGCTCAGTCAAAAAGTAGCCATTTGGACCCCTGTGCATCCATACTATGTGAGCAATAGGAATGGAAAATGTGATTAACTACAAAAATGGCAGTACCAGTTGGATGAGTGCCATTTGGGTCTTGGAAGTGTAATACAATTCTTTTGAGTTTTTTGTCTGGTTTCTTTTCTATTTTCTGCTCTGTACTAGCCACCTGTTTTTTGAGAAGTGCTGTGATTCTACACTCTTTTTTCCAAGTATGGAGTGAGAGGACCTTATGTAAGGGCATTATCAGTAGATTTAATTAGAATTGTGGTTATAATTATTTGATCTACCTACCTATATTTATCTATGTATCCAGGATATTTTATTTATAAAACATTTATTGCTATGGAAAAATATTTATTACTATTTATAAAACATATATTTCTATGGTATTTAACTGTGAGAAAAGATCTAAAATATAATAAGAGTTATACAACAGTAGTCAAGGGGTTTGTCTATAGATCTGTGATTGCCAAGTAGAAAGATCGTAAGTGTACCTGCATGACTCTGAAATAAACCAGCTATTTTGTAAATCAGGCTGAACAGAGGCTTAATCTAGATTGTTTTTTCCAATTTTACTAGGCAATAAACAAGCAATTATTATGGTTTTCTCTGGTACTGGTTTACTCTATTAATTTGTCACTCTATTTTCTGTTGTTATTCATTATTGATGAAAGTTCCACAAGTTCTGTAGTGCCTGTGAATTTAACTGTTAAAACAGCAAAGAGCTAATAAATAATTTACTAATTTAATTGCAACTAAGCTCCATGTGTGCACGTTTCTATTCCATTTACTATATAATCAGAGTGACTTTAGGTTTATTTATTTCAATGTTTATGACTATCTTAGTATGATATACCTAAAAATAGACCCCCCCTTCCTACATACGTTAGTAAATGTGTCTGCCTACATATTTAGAACTGTCTCCAGTATTGTTTTTTTCTGTCTTAAATGATAACATATTTTAGATGGCTACAATACATTCTAAGCAAGTTACAAGGCTTCAAACTTAATGACTTTTTAAGAAGTAGTAATAATGATATGATTTTAAGCATTTAGGAAAAGATTCTATTCTACAAGTTAGGTACATGAGTAAACTTAGGCAACTAAGTGCAATCCTATTCCATTTGCTAGAGACTGAAAAACTTGAAGACAGAGAGTGTGTGGATCTACCTCCCACTCTTCATTGCTCTTTTATGATTAGTGTCATGTATCAGATGATGGCTGTTACAAAAGTAGATCAATTAATGGACTTGAGACTTGAGAAGGATGGAATAAAATCATATTTTGTCACCTACACCCATTTATGTGGCTGATAGGTGGGATAGACTCCAGCCCGTAAAGTCAGTTTGCCTTCACATTTTGAAGCTTTCTTCTGCAGCTATAAAAGATAGCTGTGCACTTTACTTATAACAAAAGCTGAGTTTCTCGTGTTGTCATGTGAATCAGAAAACTGGGAATTAAGCAAAAAATATCATGAGTCATGATAAAATTCAGTAAGATGATAGGAAGTGTAGTGCATTTCTCTGTATTAATAACTAGTGAAAACAAAACAAGCAACAAAAATAAAAACATGAATATATACCTGTGCACATTATTTATGAATCCTTGTATACCATTTATGATGTCATAGGGATAACGGAGACCTGGTGGGACTCCATCCATGACTGGACCTCGGATATAGATGGCTATACCCTGTACAGGAGGGATCATGTAGATAAAATGGGCGGGGGTGTAGCTCTCTATGTTAAGGAAAGCTCACATGTCCCTGCAAGCTGATATTGGCAACCAGGGTGGATGACTGGAGACCCTCTGGGTTAAAATCCATGGGGAACATGGCACAGGGGACACAACAGTGGGAGTCTACTATAGACCTCCCACCCAAAGTCCTGAGCTTGACCAGGAGTTCGCCCGGGAACTGGCTGAGGCCGCATG
>NW_017729032.1:108595700-108599960 GCF_001723915.1 Gavialis gangeticus
GACCCAGAGGGTAGTAATTGATGGAAGTCACTCAACATCGTGTCCTGTGACCAGTGGGGTCCCCCAAGGCTCTGTCCTTGGACCCATATTGTTCAACATCTTCATTAATGATGTGGACATTGGAGTCAGGAGCAGACTGGCCAAGTTCGCCGATGACACTAAACTTTGGGGTAAAGCATCCACGCCAGAAGACAGGCGGGTGATGAAGGCTGACTTGGATAAGCTCAGCAAATGGGTGGGCGAGAAACTGATGGTGTTCAACACTGAACAATGCAAGGTTCTCCACCTTGGGAGGCAAAACCTGCAGCATCCTTATAGGCTTGGCAGTGCTACGCTGGCTAGCACTACGGAAGAAAGAGACTTGGGGGTCATGATTGACCACAAGATGAACATGAGCCTGCAATGTGATGCTGCGGCTAGTAAAGTGACCAAAACACTGGCTTGCATCCATAGATGCTTCTCAAGCAAATACCAGGATGCCCTTCTCCCCCTGTACTCAGCCTTGGTAAGGCTGCAGCTGGAGTATTGTATCCATTTTTGGGCTCCACAATTCAAAAAGGACGTGGAGAAGCTTGAGAGAGTCCAGAGAAGAGCCACGTGCATGATCAGAGGTCAAGAAAGCAGACTTTACGATGACAGGCTGAGAGCCATGGGGCTCTTTAGCCTGGAAAAGGGCAAGCTCAGGGGTGGTCTGATGGCCACCTATAAGTTTATCAGGGGTGACCACCTAGACAGATCGAGTCCGACCCCCTGCCACGGGCAGGAATGAGCACTGGGTTGATGACGAGGTCGAACGGTCATAAACTACTGCAAGACCATTTCAGGCTGGACATAAGGAAGAATTTCTTTACTGTCCGAGCCCCCAAGGTCTGGAACAGCCTGCCATCGAAGGTGGTTCAAGCACCTACATTGAACACCTTCAAGAGCAAGTTGGATGCTTCTCTTGCTGGGATCCTATGACCCCAGCTGAATTCCTGCTCTTTGGGCGGGGGGCTGGACTCAATGATCTTCCGAGGTCCTGTCCAGCCCTAATGTCTATGAAATCTGTGAAATCTGAAAACACTGAAGTCAATAAATTGATGATAGTATTTTGGCCCATTACAATGAAATACTGCATTTGTTATTGGAAGGAATAGTATCTAGTATATAACATCTATTCAAGTATTACAACTTTTCATTGCTGAATTTGCTGTGGAATCTATCCTGAAGTAGCGAGTTGTGTTCTATTAATCCAGAAATAATATTCAAAGCAAAAATTTTGTTCATGTTTTTTCAGGATGAGTTTCCAGGAAGTTTTTCAGGATGGCAGCTCTCTGATTTTTATGTTCCTAATCACTTTATGACACAATTGACACATCCAGACAAGTACACACGTTGCACACCACACATGCTGCATGTGCAGGCATTCCTCACACTGTAAAAAACCCCACAGTGGAAAAACGTGGGGCGGAGCACATGGCAGCAGTGTGCACTGCTCAAAACTGAAGCCTGGCTGCTCAGAGCCTTTCTCCCGCTGCTGGTCAGGCTCCCTGCTGCCGGATTGCTGTCACTAGCACCCCAGAAGGCCCCCAGGATCCAAGGCAGACTGCTGAGGCCTGCCCAGGTGCTGGCCTCAGCCTTTCCTACCCTACCTGGGGTCATGTACTATGCACCAGAGCATGCATGCGCAGGTGTTCCCTGGAGACAAGCAGCAGCACATGTTGTGCTACTGCTGTTTGTCCTTGGGGTAACACACATTCCTGCATGTCTGGATCCAGCCATTGCTACTTGTAGGTGATTGGGAAAAAATTTCAAAAATGTGTGTCTTGCTAAAAAATTTAGTTAGTTTTTGATTTTTTTTCTTCTCTGTACCAGCTCCTAAGTTTCTTAAGGTAAGTGTCTCATTGCTGGAAGAGAAAGAACTAGAATTTATACCTGTATTACTGTAGTAGACTGAGATTTAGGGTTGTATTACAGATTTCATTTTCCAGAAGTTTCAAAGTTTGTGTGATTACATTACCTTGCTTCAAATATTTTTCTTAGCTCAGTAGCAGTTGCACAATAGCTAATCGTTTATCTAATATTTGTAGGAGAAAAATCTATTGACACTAGTAGTCTGGAAAATAATCCACTGGGAAAATGTATTTGGATGGAAAATATAATTTTACAGTGGGGGTGGCAGGGAAATCTCCATGAACATTTGGGGGAAACAAAGAGAAATGAAAAATTCTTGTATTATATTCTAAAATCTTTTTTTTTTCATAATTAACTTTATTTCAAATTCTGTTCCCTCAGCCTTTTTTCTTAAAGCACATTCCCTTGCAGCCCAACTGGTATGAGAGGGAAAGTCCATTAATGTGTTATGAGACCTTGCATGTGATAACCCTATTGGTACAGAGGCATTCTCAGAAAATGGTTTTACCATGTAATGTATAATTGATGGGGTGGGGAATGTTCAAGGGCATTAAGAGTTTCTGTAGGTCTGTTGTGTGATGGGGGTCATTTTATTCTGTCCCTTTAGTCTCACTTTCATCTTTACTTCAGTATTGACCATTGTCTTGGCCTGTGATGTGTTCAACATAGATGTTTCCTCACCGTCAGATGATATTGAATATTATGAAGGATCTTAACAGTTCTGAGTAGTGGCAGAATGCTCTTCAGGCCTCACTGCTCACTTCGTCACCACCAGGAAGGACAGTACAATGCAGGCACTGACTGGTGGATCACTTGGAGCATGGAACCTAAGCAATGAGAGCATCCTGCAAGCCTGAAGAGATTTCTGCCACTACTCAGAACTGTTAAGGTTCATCACAACTCCTGCCACTTACTCTTACACTACTATTCACCCCACCACTGCTTGCCCTGCTGTCAAGGCCACTGTGAGGAGCCCCATAATCTGTATCTGGTTTGAGAGGTGGGATGAGTTTTACACGCCTGGTTTAATATATATGGGAAAAATAGATATACTTATTATGCCTCTACTTCTGGAGATAAAAATGACCTTTAACTCAGGGAGTTAAAAAGAAACTTCCCCCACTGGTAAATTATTCTATAGCTATGCCTGCCATAGCATCTCTATTTTGCAACATCTAATACGAGCCATTGCCTAATACCAAATGAAAATCTCTGTGCTTATGCATTAGCTGTGATAAAATAATATTGAATGCTTATAATACTTACATTCTTTTGCTGGATGTTTTCTAGCTATGCCTGAGAACATGAGAATATTTTGGATATAGGTGCGTAAGATTGTACATTTTAAACAGTGCAATTTATTGTGGAGAAGGGTGTTTTTGCTTGATAAGAAATATTGTCAATATACACATCATGCGTCAACTTCTTTCCCACCAGCTTAGTGCAGCTGAAGTACACAGAGAAAGAAAAAAAGAAAGTTCCCTGATTGTTAGGCAGCAGGGGCCCCGCTGTTGTGATATAGTGGTACAATCCTTGTCTGCCACCTGGGTTTGATTCCTGGATGTGTGCGTAACTACAGCCATCGACGTACTGAATATCCAGACTCAGTCTGGCCTTTGGATTCTTTTCAATGGTCTCAATGTGATCTCTCACACATACACCATGATCCAAAAGGATCGACAGTTGCCTACTAGACAGCAGGGCCCATAATGGCCCTTACTATAAGAAGCATAGCCAAAAAACTGATCTAAATTTTAGCAGTTAAAATGGTTCCACAAAGCAGCTGAGCACGTGGGACAATGCATTTTCTGTAATCTTCTAATAGCAATCTAACTAAACGGGGATTCTGGTTTTCTCCAATTTAAAAAAATCCCCAATTTTTGATTAAAAACCGTAACATCAAATCCACATTTTTCTGTGATTTAAATGAAACATCACTTTATATATATTAATTAATTAATTAGTCAGCGACCTAATGATCAAAGGGAAGCTGGGAGACAGTGACCACAAGTTGATCACTTTCACTACCCACTGTAAAGCTGGCAAGTCAGTCAGCAGTGTAGAATGTCAGCAGTGTCCTCAACTTCAGAAAAGCTGGCTTTGTCTTTGACAAGCTCAGGAAGCTTGTTGGCAAGGCCCTAAGAGACCAAGACTTAAAGGGGAGGGGAGTTCAGGATGAGTGGTTGCTCCTCAATCGTAAAAGCACAAGCAATGTGTATCCCAATGGGTCGCCAACTGGTTAGAGAGTCGCACCCAGAGGGTGGTAGTGGATGGGTCCTTCTCGACCTGGAAGGATGTAGGAAGTGGGGTCCCACAGGGCTTGGTCCTTGGGCCTGCACTGTTCAATATCTTCATCAGTGATTTGGA
>NW_017729032.1:108600361-108605656 GCF_001723915.1 Gavialis gangeticus
GCCGCAAGGAGTGACCAGGAACAATGGTCACAAGCTGGCGGAGGGAAGGTTTAAGTTGGACATCAGGAGGCGCTACTTCACGGTCAGGGTGGCTAGAGTCTGGAACCAGCTTCCAAGTGAGGTGGTGCAGGCTCCCACCCTGGGGGTTTTTAAGAGGAGGTTGGATGACCACCTTACTGGGGTCATTTGACCCCAGTGCTCTTCCTGCCATGGCAGGGGGTCAGACTAGATGACCTGCTCAGGTTCCTTCCGACCCTAGAAACTATGAAACTATCTCAGAGGAAAGGTAGCAAAAGGCAGCAGTCCCCTTGGCTCTGCAGGGAACTCATGGACCTCCTGCATCAAAAAAGAAAGACCTATAAAGGATGGAAGACTAGAATCACCTCAAAGGAGGAGTATTCTGCACTGGTCCGGACCTGTAGGGAGCAAACCAGGAAAGCCAAGGCTGTGACCAAACTCCAACCGGCTACACATATCAAAGACAATAATAAGTCCTTTTTTAGATATATGGGGAGCCAGAAGAAAAACAAGGGTAACATTGGACCCCTGCTAAACCAAATAGGACAACTGACAACCAACACCCAGGAAAAAGCCAACCTACTTAATGGGTATTTTGCATCAGTTTTTCACTAGCCCCAAGGGACCGGCCTGCTCAATATGGTATGGGATGGCCAGAGTGAGGGAGAATTGTTACCCTACATCAATGTAGACCATGTAAAGGAACACCTTGAGAGGCTAGACACCTTCAAGTCAGGTGGCCCAGACAGTTTACACCCCAGGGTACTTATGGAGCTGGCAGACATCATAGCTCAGTCACTGACACAGATCTTTAAGAACTTATGACACTTGGGTGAAGTGCCCAAAGACTGGAAGAAGGCCAATGTGGTACCTATCTTCAGGAAAGGGAGGAAAATAGATCCAGGGAACTACAGGCCTATCAGCCTGACCTCCTATCCTGGGGAAGATCTTGGAAAAAATTATCAGAAACCATTCTTGACAAACTGGCTGATGGCAGCATCCTGAGGGATAGCCAGCACAGATTTGTTATGGGTAGGTCTTGCCTGACCCATCTCATCTCCTTCTATGACCAGGTGACATATCACCTGGACAAGGGAGAAGAGATTGATGTCATATATCTTGACTGAAAAAAAAGCCTTCGATCTGGTGTCCCGTGATCTCCTAATGAAATAATTGGTGAACTGTGGCCTTGGCTACATCACAGTCCAATGGCTGGGGAATTGACTCCAAGGTCAGACCCAGAGAGTGGTAATAGACAGAAATAAATCATGGTGTGCTATGACCAGTGGGGCCCCCTCAAGGCTCTGTTCTTGGGCCTATACTCTTTAACATCTTTATTAATGATGTAGACATTGGTATCAGAAGTGGACTGGCCAAGTTTGCCAATAACACCAAACTTTAGGGTAAAGCGACCACACCTGAGGATAGGTAGGTGATCCAGGCTGACCTCAAAAGGCTCACAAAATGGGCAGATGAAAACCTGATGGCGTTCAACACCAAAAAATGCAAGGTGCTCCAACTTGGGGAAAAAACCCTGCAGCACACTTACGGGCTCGGCAGTGCTACATTTGCTAGCACCACAGCCAAAAGAGACTTGGGGATCATGATTCACCACAGGATGAATATGAACCACCAGTGCAATTGTTGCAGCTAATAAAGTGAGCAAAACTCTGGCTTGCATCCATAGATGCTTCTCAAGCACATCCTAGGATGTCATCCTCTCGCTGTACTCGGCCTTGGTGAGGCCCCAGCTGTAGTACTGCATCCAATTCTGGGCTCCACAATTTAAAAAGTATGTGGAGAAGCTTGAGAGAGTCCAGAGGAAAGCCATGCATATGAACAGAGGGCAGGAGAACAGGCCCTATGATGACAGGCTGAAAGCCATGGGACTCTTCAGCCTGGGAAAGTGCAGGTTCAGGGGGTACCTGGTATATCAGGGATGTACATCAGAATCTGGGGGAATGCCTGCTCACCAGAGCTCCCCAAGGGATGACAAGGTCAAATGGTCACAAACTCCTCTAAAACTGTTTCAGGATGGACATAAGGAAAAACTTATTTACTGTCTGAGCCTCCAAGGTCTGAAAGAGACTGCCTCCAGATGTGGTGCAAGCACCTACTCTGGACTCTTCTAAGAAATATTTGGACATCAATCTTTCTGGGATACTTTGACGCCAGCTGACTTCCTGCCCCTGGGGCCAGGGGCTGAACTCAGTGATCTTCCAAGGTCCCTTCCAGCCCTAATGTCTATGAAAACTATGAACTGAAAATTGAGGATTTTTTAAAAACAGAGAAAACCAGGATCCAGGCAACTTAGCAAGTGTCCTTACTCTTTTCTTTTATCCTTACAAGTATAAGTGGTGTTAGAAGGGTGGCTACTTTTGTGCAGGGTAGCTTTTTTCTACAAAACTCTATGTGCTCCTACTGTTATTCCTTTCCAAGATCTTATATTAATAGTTCTTTTATTATTGTTCCTGGTACATTAAAGTGTGAAAGGTGGCAAAGCCCAGAGCAGAGGCTCCTCACAATCCTCTATTAAGTATTTCCTCCATTAAATATTTACTTATGAGTTTGGCAGACATGGCACAGAAAATTCTTGGAAATATCATCTCTTGGGGAATAAGATGGTCTATTGTTTTACTAGGACTAAATGGTTAATGTTTCTTTAATATCTCAGGAATGCAGAAATGCTTAGTAATATTATTATTTTCTTGTGTCCGACTTTGGCTTATCCAACTTACTGACAGCAACAACCAAAGAAAGTTGGGAGAAGTAATTCAGCTTTTAACTGGTTTGTAATCTGTTTGTGTTATGGAACATTCTGAGAACTCATTGCAGAAATCTATGACTACTTTGCAGTCAGGGATGAAAATAATACAACAGCTATGATTTTAAAGACACATTTAAACATATTTTATATGCATCAAGTAATTCAGGAATTACAGCTTCCTCCTACTTCATAGAAAACTAAATGTCATTCATAAAATAACTGCCCAACTGGAAAATAGGTACAGACTGCCGTTTTTTGCAGCACTATCATCATGTGTAGAATTGCTCTGATCCCTACTGTTCATTGCATTAATGGCTTTATTTTACATATTTTCCTGTACTCATATATAAAGCCTAGAATACCCTGTGGTAGAAGTACAGGCTGAATAGGCATGTGCCTGGAGCCTTCTTGCAAACCTAGCAGGTTTTTGATTGGCTATAGCAGGTTTGGGGAAATGGACATTTCAGACAGGACACAATGAAGCAGAAAATGGGCAGATGCTGTAAGTTGCATAATTAGTACAAAGAAAACTCATCTGCCATTTATAGTATATAAAATTAACTGATGGGATGCTGACTGTTTCAGGCTAATTTAATGACAACCTCTAACCATCTGGCTAGAAAGCTGTACTGTACCGAAACCTAATGCTGACCCACATAAGTTAGTCTAAAAACAATTTGCAAAGTTTAATAATGGATTATACATCAAAGCAAGAACTCATTACAGTAACAAACCATGAAATATTTATTTTTAATCTGACAGTCCTACAACTGCTAAACAATAAGAGATTACACTGTGAAGCCACATATATAATAAATGAGTGACTACTTTATCCATTGTGTTAGTAAATGCATAGCTTTCTGGATGCCATGTTTTCATATCATTCGGTGTGGCTGTTTCATGTGGCTGTACCAATCTGTGGGAAATACGGCTATTTTTCTGTACCCTTGACTCTTCCAAAACCAAATCTCCCACATGCTCTAAGTTTTCTCAAATGGTGAAAGTCACAAAGAAGCATAACTGTTGACCATCAGATCCATCATGCTAAGTTCTTTCTATTTAGCAGGTCCTCATTAATGATAAAGAACCTGCAAGCCAAATTACATGATCAGTGAAATCCATGCCTTGAAAAGGATAGTATTAGTGTTAATGAAAGCATCATCTGAAGAAAACTGAGCAATCCAAGGTATAATTTGTCTTCCATAATCTGCATTATTTGTGAAGATGCACAAAAGAGAACCAGCTTGGCTATCAGAGCCCATGGCTGGTAATTAGAAAACTTACACAGGCAAATATGGATAAGTTAGTGAGACAACATGCACTTGATCCACCTTTTCCTCCACAGTTTCACAGCTGGTAGGGTTGGAAGGGACCTGAACAGATCATCAAGTCCGATCCCCGAGTGTTTAATTATACACTAAAATAAGTCTATACTTGATATTGTTACTGCTTCGAACCCAATGTCACAATAAAATGTTGTTGAAATACAGTAATGGAAGTTGAAATACAGTAAAGTGCCTGTTTGAATTTAACTTCCCATAAGCATTCCCAAACACTCTGGACTGGACTTTGTGGACTGTGGTGCTCTCTCTTACTTAAATTTCTTTGCTCTCTCTCTGCTCATTGATCTTTGTAAAAAATCAGAGTATAATAATAACAAACTTAGGTTTAGGGACAAGATTGTCACACCCTGCTCCAAGCAAGGAACAACTAAAGACACGTGGTTTCTAAATTTTGGGAGCAGAATTAACTGTGGCAGGTGGGTGGAGGTCAAGGAATGTTTCAAAGGTGGCAAGCCATATGTATTATCATCCAGTGAGTGGTGACACTGATTTTCTTAAAGATAACATCGCCTAACACTGTTCATTGCAACACTGCTTTCATTTATTTTCAACTCTGCTACACTTTAACTGTTTTCCACAGCCTTCTGACTCGTGAAAATGGGGTTGCTGTCTCCAAGCACAAAGTTAAAAGAAAGAGATGGCTTTGCCTGCATTAAATGTTTTTACCATTGTTTCTCTGAGATTATCTGATACTTTGATTAGAGATAGGGTATTTGTCAGTGTGGGGGAGGGAGCTGTTCAAGGACCAGAAAGGTCCCTATTGCTAGCCCCATTGCAAAGTTGTAAGTCCCTGAAAAGTGCTATTTCCACATGTTTAGTAGATCTTAGGCCAGTAGCAAAAATGAAAAGTACTATTTCCACATGGTTAGTAGAACTTAGGCTGGTAGCAAAAACTACTAAATATAGTCTGGTATTTGGTACTGGTAAAAATGCTTCATCCTGCACCTTCAGGGATTGAGCAGTGCTTTCCCTGCCATTTTTCTTCCAAACTGGAGTGGGGGTTGCAGAGTGGAGGAAAGGGAACCTTTCATATGCTCATAATGCTGCCTTCCTGCTGGTGGCCTGGGAAAGAAGGAGGAAACAGTTTGACTTGAACTTGCAGGATGGGAGAAAGAAGGGGACAAAATTAACTATGGAATAACTGAAGAACAGAAAGTTCTTCAATGG
>NW_017729032.1:108610656-108616920 GCF_001723915.1 Gavialis gangeticus
TACTGAATGGTTAGGGGAAAACAAATAATGAACAATACTGAGAAGGCTGATGTGTTTAATCTCCCTTTAACTTTAGTCTTCACAGAAAAGGCCAATAAGTAATATCCAGAACAGGGAATAGGATTTTAGCTTAGAACAGGGAAAGAAGGAGGAAACAGTTTGACTTGAACTTGCAGGATGGGAGAAAGAAGGGGACAAAATTAACTATGGAATAACTGAAGAACAGAAAGTTCTTCAATGGTAGTGTCAGGTGACGGGCATGCTGGTACCAATAAGAGCAAGAGGCAGGAACTGATGGCAGCAGGTTGGTTTAACAGGAAAGAGGCAAAAGACAGAGCAATGGAAGCTGGTGATGCTCTTTTAGGCTTTTGTTTTCCTTGCACAAGTCCAGCTTCACCCTGCCACCCAAAAAGAGCAAAAAGCAAAAAAATAGTAAAACCAAGAGAAACAAGTCCCCCTCAAACTAGTTTTCATAAACCTGTGCTTCCTTAGTTGAGACTCTAGGGCTTCTGCCTCCCCTGACTTCATTTCCAGTGGAAAATCAATTACCATCTCTCACTGGTGAGTAATGTCTCATGAAACATATCACATAAATCTGCACAACATTTGACAGCTATGTTCTGGCCTAAGGGGGAGTGTACTGGCTAGGGATCAAGAGGGACACAAACAGCTCTAGTCCCCAGGTCTTGTACTAACTGATACTAATCCTGCTGTTCACTTCACCGTCTTATTACTACACAGTCTCATAATCATATTTTTGGAAGCAAGCCAGCCTCAAACCCCTCCTCCTAGATTTTACATGTGAGCCAAAAAGTTGCAGAAGATGACTCCTGCTGGAGCTAGAAATGGCAAGAAAACATGTTTCTAACTAGGGCAGACCTACGATTCCTTCACTGTGCTTTTAGAATAAATGTGCCAAATGCACAAGATTGAGCATGCCATCTGTAACCAGATTTCCTTCTAATCTCAACCAGACAGGTAAAGGTTGCCTGTACCCAGTCTATAGCCTCCTGGTTATGTCACCCTTTTGGGAAGCAAGCAATGTTGATTTAAATCAGGATAGCAAAGGCCTAGAACACAATTCTCCCACTTCTGTGTGAACTCACCAAAGACTTAAGTAAAAGACCCACCACCATGAGAACTCAGTGCTGCTGATGAGCTCAGACTGGATGGTTTCTAGGCATATTCAGAAGCCAAACACTAGGTGCCTTGGAAACTACACAATCTAGAGTAGAAGTGTTACTTCAATTTATGTAACTTGTGCTTCTTGTGGCTTGGCTTGCTTTTTTGAAATTTAGACAGATTGTAGGTACTTAATTCCCATTTGAAATCCTCAGGGAACTTCCAGACAAGCATGCACGTGCAGTCTGTGGTGCCTTAAACCTGGTTGTGGTGTGCAAACTGCATGCAGCAAATGTGCAATTGTGTGCCACAGTACAAAAATTCGATACCAGAATGCCCCGGTATTAAAAAAAAAAAAAAAAAAAAAAATGCCGCGCAAAAGCAGATGTTCCACCAGAAATGAAGCCTGGCCATCCAGAGCCATGTTCCACCTGCCAGTCAAGCTCCATGCAGCTGGATCAGTTCTGCTCCCATCCAAGGAGGCTCCAAGGACCCCAGGTAACCCTGCTGGGTGCTGGGCCTAGCCTCCTCTATCCCATCTGTAACAATTGGTATGCCTTGCAGTACATGTGCAGGGGCATGACCTGGGATGCAAAGAAGCAGCACAAATGTATGCCACTGCTTCTTGTGCCCATGAGGAAACACCACCAGAGGCCAAATTGCATCTGTCCCATGAGCTCACACTTCACTAAGTAAACAATGTAATGTCTCTGTTAATGTAATTTTGTCCCTGTCTATATCATCTGAACTAATGAAACCTGAGACTTTTGAATATCGAAAGACAAGTCTCAAGAGCATGAGCTAAGGCACTAAAACAACTACACTGATTTTGTCACTACGTTGCTGTAGTGGTGTGCTGTAACTGGGTAGTGTGCTGTTTCAGCAACATAGCTGGTGATCATGTGTAGACCCGCATGATCACTACGTAGCCGTAGTGAACAATATGGTGACGTAGCACTTTGCTGTGTCACTGTAGGGTGACCTACAGATGCACCCATTAGTTATTATTTTATTAGTTTTATTTTTGGTTTATTTTAGTTCCTGCATTTTGTGTCTGGACTGTGTTCTGTGGCTCACCTGTTTCTCTATTTGATTTGTGGTTCGTTAGACTAAAGAATATATTTTAGTTGCCTGCTATGCAAAGCTAATGGCAAGAAAACTGTTGAGCTGCACCTTAGGTCTCCTGCTTAACCAAAGGTATTATTATAGTAGAGACTCTGAATGCATTATACAGAAAAAGAAAGACTAAACTGATGGTAACATAGTTCTTACTATTTTCTTGAAGTCTCAAGTGCAGGACAGAAATATTTAACACAAAATATTTGTTATAGAGTACTAGAGGAGACTTCATAAAAGACAAATGGAATAGTTATCAGCAGGGATCCCAGTTTTCTCTCATAAAAAAAATCCCCAATTTTCAGATTTAAAAAAGTAACCCCAAATCCACATTTTTCCGTGATTAAATACAAATATATATATATATGTGTGTGTGTATAAAAATACCTCATTGTGGTGCTGCAAACCACATGCAGCAAATGTGTAACTATGTGCCACAGTACAAAATTTGATAGCAGCATACCCTGGTATTAAAAAAAAATAAATAAATAAATTTAAAAAGCCTCAAAAAGCACATGTTCCACCAGAAATGGAGCCTGGCCATCCAGAGCCATGTTCCACCTGCCAGTCAGGCTCCATGCAGCTGGATCAGTGCTGCTGTCACCCATATATATATAGTGGTGTTTCATTTCCCAAATCCACATTTTTTCAGTAATTAAAATGAAACACCACTAATACACACACACACACACACACACACAATACAGTGGTGTTTTGCTTTAATCATGGAAAAATGTGGACTCGGGGTTACTTTTTAAATCCAAATATTGGGTTGTTTGTTTGTTTTTTTAAATCAGAGAAAACAAGTATTGCTGGTTATCAGACATTTTCTTGAAGTAGATGTGTTATGAAAAATCTCTCAACATTATGCAAACCAATTGACATAATCTATAGACACACTATAACCTATTACATTCAATAAGCTACTTCTAGAAGATTTGTGAGGTAAAGGGTCACTTGTAGAGCTTAACAAAATATCGTACATGGCTGCTATCAGAGTGGTGGTGACACTCTCCAGTTGGCAGAGACAACCTGAGCAGGGTACAGGGCCTGGGGCAAATCAGGCTGCGTGGGGTCCTGCCCCTAGACGTGAGGAAGCTAGCGGCAGATTCGGTGGTAAGGGGGGCAGTGGCCAGACGCACCAGATTCAGCAGCAAATTTGGCGACGGGCGGGAGGAGTGCCAAGCAGCTGGACGTGAAGCTGTCAGCAGCGCAGAGTCACCGCGCCACTCCACCCGGCTCCACAGACCCCACAAAGCACAAAGCCTTGGTGGTCGCCCTGATTCACACCCCTACCCCCCTTCAGGATGGTCATGCAAGTTAGGCTACTGATGGATCAGATTTGTGGTGGTAACCTGAGAGAAGCTGAACAAGTCAATTTCTACAACTAAGCAATGAGAGTGATGGAGGAAAAAGAAGTGCATATTACTACTTAAAAGAGAGTCTCTCTCATTGAATCTAGTTAGCAGAACAAACATTTCCTTCTATGTTCTAAATGCCTATGCTGAATGTTCACAATGCATGATTATTAAAACTGACTTGCTATACTTGTCAGATGGCACAAGATTTTACTGCAATTTGTCTTTTGGAATTTGTATGTAAATCTCTCTGTTACTCTTCATAAAGTGATATTTTGGAAGTGCAAACCTATAAAGAGAAAATTCCTGAAATACAAATTTTTAAACAAAGGTTCTTTGGAATTATTGTCATTAGAAAGAATTAGTCTTTGGCAGAAATATCTCAGGTACTCATGGGATATTTTTTCTTTCTTTTACACCACGTCTCTATAGAGGATTTCTGCTCTCTTTCTTTATTGACTACATAGAGACTGTCACTAAACTGCTTCTGAGGGAGTTATAGAGTGGCAAGACTTAATGAGAAGTTTCCAACTTGTTTTAATGAATATTAACTTTTCCTTAGCTCTAATATATTTTTGGAGTAACTGTGAAAACAAATGAAAAAGTACAACCAGCAATATGTTCTTTTCTCCTTTGTTTACTTGGCGTGACATACACATTTCTTTTTCTTTTCTTTTTTTCTTTTAGCAAATATTAATGATGATTAAAAAGACTTGAAGGACCCAAGCAGGAAAATTCAAATATATTTTATATGATTTATGTCTCTCTGCAAAGTGGAAAGGTAATCTGATTTAGGGAATGTTCTGAACTTCTTTTGAAATCAGGCCTCTTGCTTACATTAATGACAGTTTGTAAAAAAATGCCAGCTTCGGTATTGTAACCATAGGCCCACAAGCACCATTGTAAGTCAAAAGTGACTCTCTTGAAGCTGCTGGATTTACAGTTGCATCCCTGTCAATAACAAACCTATCCTTTCCCTTCACATAACAACCCTTCCAAAGACATTCTTCCCTTTCCTTACTCCTAAAAAAATAGTGTCCTTCAAACACATCCCCACGTACAGGGACATGTGTGTTTTGTGGCACAAATTTGTGCTACTGCTTTTTGCTGCTTCACATGCCCTTGTATGTGGGGTTTGCTGCAGGATAAAATGCCACACTTTGGGGAAACTGCCATTTCTCCACTCTTCCTGGCTTCCGGTATGCTGTAGGAGCCAGGGGACACCTAAAGAAGTACAGACGCTCCAGCTGACCCAGCCTCCAGTTGGTCTGGTGCAGACTCCTGGAGTGTGTGCTGTGCTTTTTTTCTTTGCAAATATGCAGCGTGTGGTTGGCAGCATCTCGAACAGTTTTGAGATGCCAGAAACTAGACATACATGCTCATCTGGATGTGCCCTTAGATGCATTGGAACCAAAAATCTGGGTGGCAGTCACCCAGACAATGGTGATTTCTATTGGCTTGTTAACAGAGCCTTGGATATGTGCATCTCAGATTCATCTTTTGGTAGTAACTGGTGTTCTGACAGTTCAAAAGCAGTGAGGTAGAGAAAGAAGGCAGCCCTTGGCATAAGTCTTTCCTAGATTAATTAGGTTAGACTCATTTCCTTTCTTTTTTAGTTTATTCCTTGTTAGTTTTCTGCCTTGAGACATCAAAGCACTAAGACGTTATTCATTATAACTGCTTGTCTTTACTAGACTGTTGCCCACTGCTGGGGGAAAAAAATGAAAAGGTGGCAGTTCTCTTCATTTCAGTGAGACTGCATATTATGAATAGAATACAGTATTGCATAGAAGGATACTGGAATTAATTAATTAATTTTGAATGCACAGCTGCAAATGAGGAATAATTCTAACTAACTCAATAAGCTAATTTAACCTCATCCTGTGCCGTATTCTCAAGTACCATAGGGTGCAGAAAGACATAACATTTGAACTATTCCAAGAATGTAACTGATTGGGAGCTGGTTCCTGGTTTAGATGAGCATGGATGTACCCTGCCAAGGGTTCTAGATAGAACAGTCATCCTTTAGGCATTGCACTACTGTCAAACTGGAGCCAGGGAGTGGTAGTGAATACTACACATATACCTACATCTACACATGCAATTAATGTGTGCGAATAAATGTTTTTGTGCACAGCACATGGAGCCCAGTCAGAGCAGTTTGGGCTGGCAGAGGACACAGTAGGTCAGCCTACCAGTCCAGGGCTGCTCCGGCGGGGCTCTACATGCTTCAGGGGAAGTTGGCTAGTGCATGAGGGTGCTTCAGGATGGGGGCAGCATCCTGGCTAGCCCCGCACAGAAGCATCTTTGTGCCTCAGCCAACATCCCCACTGCACATGGAGCTGAGTTGAGCAGCCCTGGGCTGGCTGCTCACCCCAGCTCCCTGTGCTGTTGAAAGGGTGACTGAGGCATGTGTGCTTCAGCGTGGGGGCTGCTTCCTAACCAGCCCCATATTGAAGCACCCAGTGCCCCATGCAGCTGGGACAGTGTCTATACATGTGCTTCTGCTCAGGAAAAATCTCTGCAGCAGCGTAGTGCTTGTATTTTCCAAGACTACCCTCAGCAGAGTGTGTTAGTTTTGTGTGACTTAATAGGGGCACATGTATAGACACCAAGATGTTTACTGTGCACTTAATTGGTCAACTATACAATAAATGTCTTGTGTAGA
>NW_017729032.1:108621920-108635101 GCF_001723915.1 Gavialis gangeticus
CTACCCTGTATCCTATTGCAACCCTACCCCTTGTAACCAATAAAGTTCTCCTTTGTTCCTAGCATGGCAGACTTATTGGGTACGGGTCTAGACTACGCCTTGGGGTCCCCTTGGTTCAGCTGACTAAGGGAGACCACTACTTGTGCTTCTGACTGAGAGAAGCACCCCCAAGTGCTTGAAGTGAGTCAAATACCTTTGAGGGCTACTAGGTCTGTGTTTGTAGGGTGCACAGAGCCAGAATAAAGCCCAGCCCTGGGTGGTGACAGTTTTTACCCCAGGCTAGCGAGTGTGCTCCAGGAAGGGGGTTGGCCAGATGTAAGGCACCCCCATGGAGGCACTCAGAGCCTGGAAGGTTCTGGAGGCACAGTGAGGTGGGTGGCTCAGTGCAGGAGCACCTTCTACTGGCCCACCACAGATGTAACCAATGGTGTATCCTACTTTTCCCAGTATTCCCCAGACATGGGAGAAAGACCATGGTTGTCTGCATTCCAAGGAAGAGGAAAAAAATGATGCCAGGTGCTTGCAATTCCCAATTTCTGATCCTCCCTCTCACTGTCATTGACTTCAATAAAGACTATGCCTGAACTTCAGCAATATATGTGAAGACTCCGACTATATATATATATATATATATATATATATATACATATACACACAGAGTGCGTGGATGGGTACTGACTGCCTAGACCCCTACTTCTTGTTTTCTGGGTACTCTGGGTCTTTCAGAGTATTTGTGGGCTTTTGAAGACCAATTTCCCTGAAGCCACTCATCAGTTTACTTCAATTCCTGGCAACGTTCCATGGTTGGTGCGTCACAGGCTGATTTGTGGGTGAATAGGTAGCCAGTTGTTTAACAGGGGCTAATGGACTCCTGCTTCTCTCTTCCTGAGGAACTGGGTGCTCCATGGGCATGTACAATGTCTCTAGCTCAAACCACTGCTTTAAGAAGACTTTCCCTGAAGGTGGCCAGGTTGGGGACTGGTTCCCAGGGAGTATTCTGGGGACTGCTGGAAATCTCCAACACCTTCATACAATATTTCCCCCTAAGTTGAATATTGGTTTAATTCCATTCATGGGAATTTACCAGGCCAAAGCCTGATTTAGGGTGAGATATTTGGCTGAATTAATATGTAGGTAATGATGGATTAAAAAGACCCCCCATAAAGTCTGTTTGGATGAGGGGGTACTACACTACAAGCTGCAGGAAACCTTTTTTTCAGGTATGGAGGGGAAAACAGTCTGTAACTATAAAAGTGCAGTAATGCTGCAAGCAACGATATAATGAACAACAAATCAATATTTTACACACGATGAATATAAAATTATGTCTTTGTATTATTTTTTGGTTTTGCTTTGTTTTTTTTAATATCTCCATGACATCTAAAGTAGATCATATTTTGTATATTACCATAAAAAAGCAAGAAAATGTCTCTTGGATACAAAGAAGAGGTAAACAAGTCTTCATGTCTAGAAAAGAAAAGCAAAAAAGGGCCATGGGGAGTACTAAAATGTCAACGTTATGGGGGGGGGAACAATAAAAGCCAAAATTTATTCTTCTCTGATGAAAGATTGGAATTCTAAGATTGAAATTCAGGTCAACATATCCAGGTCTGACAAAGACCCTGAAGGGATCTACTGTCTTAACCAATCACTTGTCTGTTTTACTTCTGTGATGTGGGATTGCCCTTGATGTATACTACTTAAAAAAATTAGGACACACAAAAGAATCAGTAGAAAGTCCAGAATGTTGGGTTTTAGCTTTGAGTTATAACCCTGAGGACTTTAGTTTAATATCTAGTTCATTTAATTTCAAAGCCAATTGGAGGGACAGAAAGAATGAGTTTGAATGAAAGCTGCCCAAGGAATCAATTGCAGATGTCTAAGGTAAAAAGGTACCTATACCACAGTCTATTTTTTTTCTTAGGTTTCAGCCACCTGTTAGGATAATCTCAAACCATAAATCCACATTCACTTGGAAAAAGGAAGAAGAAAGATTGAAACAAACTTTTGACCACATTTCCACAAGTAAAATATTTAAGAAAATAATCAGGAATGAGGTTGAATAAATATGGATAATGGAGAGTTGCTATCAATCACAATAAATAAATAAATAATTAATTAAAAAATTTCTAACCTGAGAAGATCCAACCTCAATGCTTCTAACCAGTCAGTAAGGATTAGGTACTGGGCAGGGGGGCAAATTTTATAAGTAATTCTGGTGGATGCTTTAATTACCAGGATGACTGAAGCTGTTATACATTATATCCAGGTGAGAAAAACATATTGAGAGACATTATCTGCCTCCTGAATAGCAAATGTTTATGCACCCATGTTAATTCGTTTCATGATGTCTGTTGTTTCAATTGGTTCATTCAATATAAATTAGCTTTTGGCTGATATAATTTTAAAGTCAGAATATACTGGAATAATTAGATATGTTCACACACACCCTCCTGATCTTTACTGCTTCTACTTCCACGGTCCCACATCTTCTCACCCAGTTCGTCCTTTGCTTCCCAGTCTTTCATCCCTTTTCAGCTTGTTCAGTCCCAAATACTTGGATCACCAAAGCAAAAATTATCAAAAAAATAAAGTCTTAAGTAATCTGCATTATATTTTAAAATTGAGATATATATGTGCACAGAACCATACAGACGTATCCTTTAAATGTCATTGAATTGTTGTAATTCCATGTTTTACCTACCTGTCTTATTCTATCTGTCCACACTGTTTGTTGCAGTTACTTGTCTCATGAGTAAATTTAGCATGGTATCTTTTAAAGACATTGACTTTGTTTATTTATCCTATACACATCTAGTATACCTTTGGGCAAAGAACAATAATGCTAAGTACTATAGTGATACCATTTTATTGTCATTGTTTCTAGATATGCCACTCAGAGGTTTGTGCTTTTTCAGTTTCTATCAAAGCACAGAACAAAACTTTTGACAGATTGGTGCTATGCTGTCATTGGATAAAATCATACCTTTTGTAGGTGATATTTTCAGGAGGTATTCCAAAAGTGATATATCAATCAAGGTGATGTGTCTGGATGAGATGGAGAGGGATGGAATGGGTTTATTCACTGACAGAAGAGATGCATAGTACTTATATAGATGCTGCTTTAATTAAAGTAAAAATTTCTTCCCCTAATTTCTCTGTATAGTTTTACTATTTTAAATTATCTTAATAAACTTGCTAAACAAAAACCTTATGAAGTTTATAGAGATATAATCTCACTGTTAGAGAAAAAAAATAAAAATAAGTGTCTTATTTTTTATTAAATCAATATTAAATTGCACACTCTTTTTATGACTTGCTAACTAATCCTAAACAGAGATGCATGTGATTTGGTTGCCTTTGTCTGGAATTCTTTTTTCATTCATGGGAACCAAAGACAATAACTGAATGATATGCTCCCTCCCAAACACCCTTAAGATGACAAAGTTAAAACAAAATTTACTGATTTACATTTTCTCTAACTCTCAACATAGCCAAACTCTTATTTTCTCTGAAGCTAGTTATTTAATTTTAATTTAAATATGGACTATGGCTGCCGATGAAAACTCTCAAAAACAGTGAAACAGAAGCACTATATAAGTCAAAGTTTTCTGAAGCATATATCATCTCTTAAAATGGAGCATGGTTCTCTCTTCCAATATGTAAACAGATAGGATTACCCATGACTGCATTTTGCATTAGGTTTGCATTACTTTTTAGTGGAATACAATTTTTAGTTCAATGCACTAGAAAAGTCTCCATGATGCAAACCACAGTCAAAGGACATAAGACTAGTAGCACAGAAGCCTTTCTAAAAAGTAAATGTAAAAATATTATAATGTTAGGCTTTAACTTATTCACTCAAACTGGGAAAGGCTGTAAACCGATGTTTCCTTTGACCTGGGACAGTTTGGGTGCATCTACATGTACTATTAACGTTCAACAATAAACTCTGGCGCATATCATGCTGGACTTTATTGCTCCCAGGCATGCTGTTTGAGTGCGCACCTGGGACTTCAGCACATTGAGCTGGGTTGGAGCAGCTCTGGCTGGCAAAGGACCAAAAAGGGTCAGCCTGCCAGCCTGGGGCTGTGCCAAGCCAGCTCACTGTGCTGCAGAGGGACTAGCTGGGGCATGAGGGTGCTCCAGTGTGGGGATAGATGGCTGCCAGTCCCCACACTGAAATACTGTTGTGCCCCAGTCAGCCCCATCAGCATCTACACATGCATTGTTGCTGAGTAAAAAACTTCACCATATGGCAGTACTTGTATTTACAAGTACTAACCTGCAGCAGCATTAATCAGTTTACTCCATCCTAATAGCACATCATGTATGGATGCTGAGCCATTTACTGTGGGGCTCATTAGGCAGCTCCACAGTAAATGTCTAATGTAGATGCACCCACCATATTAGGTTTTGGCCTAGATCAAAATAGGAGCAACACAGCCACTTACATGTGTCTTCCAAACTTCTTTGCTGCTCTTTTGCTAATAGGTGGCTAGAAAGAGCACACAACCTGACAAGCTAGCCCCTGGAATGACCCAAAGCAGCCTTACACTCACACTGGAATGCCCAGCAAAAGGGTTAGTACATTTTATCAGACGTGCATAACAAGTACTTGAAGTATGTAACATTCAAGGGCGAAATGCTTTTTCTTGGGAGAAATGCAACCTCTGCTCATATAAGTGCCATTTTTTTCCTACAACATCACTAGTTTTCTTGGTTTAAGGGGCATTTCTGTAGAACAAATGTATATCTGTCAGAAAATTGCCATTGTATCCATAATGTTTTCACCTCTGAGGCTGTAAACAGATGTCTCATTTGTGACTGTCCTGATTGATCTGAATCAAAAACCAGAAGAAAACAGGAGCAGCATAGCCCTTTACATAACTTGGAAGGATAGCCCTTCCAAGTTGTATTCTTACTTAGTGGCCAAGGACACAACATACGCTGACAGACTTGTCCCTGGGATGATTAGCAAGTAACTTGAATGAGCCACTAGTTATTTACAGATGTACAGAGCACTATCCCTGGGGAAAAAATACACTTTCTCTTGCATACTTCATAGGTACTTAAAGTGGGACAATAGACTGGTATGTCTGTAGGATTCCATAACAAAAGGCTTTCTCCTGGGAGAAATGCAATGTTTTTTAATACTCTGAGTGATTATTGCTAGGGCCTGGTTTAAGTCATAGGCCCAGCTTGTGGCACAGTGACTCTGTAGCAAGAATCCTTATTTTTGCCTGCCCCCCCCTTACAATGTGAAGCCCCTCCATATGGCAAAAGGCCCCTTTTGCAACTCCTTTAGTCTTAGATTCCCCCTTGCACCCCTCCCTACAGCCCCATTGATCACTCCTGATGGTTGTGGCGCGAAAACCACAGTTTTAAACATACCACAGTTTTGCCTCCTATCCAATCAGCTTGAACCAAAACTCATAAGCAGAGATCCTGATTTTCAAAAACAAATCCCCAGTTTTTGGGTTAAACAAAGTAACCTCAAATCCACATTTTTCCTTGATCCAAATGAATCATCACTATACACACACACACACATTTATCTATGTATTAATAGCATTTCATTTTAATAATGGACAAATGTGGATTTTGGGTTACTTTTTTTAACCCCAAAATGGGTGGTTGGGGGGGTGCAGTTTGGGAGGGGTTGTTTGTTCTTTTAATTGGAGAAAACCAGGTTTCCTCTTTATGAGCTTTAGTTCAAGCACCGCCGCCATCATTTAAGTGCAGGGATGTTTTTAAGTGGAGCCGAGCCAAGTGGGGTGAGGGTAGATGCGAGCTGCCCATTGTGCGCTTGGGGCTATCTGCTCTGCTGCCTTTCCCCAGGGGCCCCACGTTGGTCATGTGTCCCTTGCCTACCCAGCAGAGGGAAGCACAACTCATTTTCCTCACTGCTGCTGGGCAGGCAGGGGACAGGCAGCTGGCATGGGGCTCCTGAGGGAAAGGCAGCAGAGCAGAAAGCCCAAGACCACAGCAGGCAGCATGCATCTTCCCCGTACACAAATCTGGGGGGGCATAGCCCCATGCCTACCCCAGGGGGTGTGCTCAGCAGTAGGGAGCTGCCTCCCCACACACCCTGAATGAGTCATCCACAGCTCTGTCCTGCTCCCTGTTCTGGCCCCGAGTCCCATTCACTGGCCCAGGTAGGCGGCATCCCTGGCCCCAGCCCCTGCCCCACTGCCTCCTTCACCATGGGGGCTTCAATCTTCCCTCCACACCCCTTCCTGTACTCATCTCCTTCCCTTCTGCTAGCAGAGTAGAAGAAGAATTTAAATTGCTCAATATATTATTATTATAGTGAATTTCTATAAGGAAAACATATTAGTAATTTTATTTGTGTTTTTAATTTAAATCTTATTTTGGTATTTACTGGAAATACAGGGCCATTTACTGTATTTATATTAAAAATACAGATTATCTTAACTGATCTTCATTGCTGTAGAGCTGTGTCAACTTCTCTCCCACCCTATATACATCTTCAGTCTTCTTAAAATCTTCTTAAATGATAGTATGATGTGGGATTTAAGAAGCCTTTTTTGTCTGTTTTCCTTCAATTCAACTTTTCAGTTACAGATTCTACTTAATGCATGAGAGAGTTTGCATTTTGATTATGGTGTGATAGAGAGGAAGGAAAACTATGTGCATGACAATGATAAAATTGGTCCTTTAAATTTCCAGATCAGATCATTAATGAAGAATTTCAGGACACCAAGTTTCTGTAGCTAGTACTGTGGATTATGCATAGTTTCAAGGATACTTGAATGAAACATATTTGGCTTAGAAAACTTCAAATTATGTTTGAGTTATGACCTGTCAACAAAGAATTAGAATTTTCAAAAACTGGTACCTAATTTCTGTTAGGGTAACTTCAGTTTGCTCCACAGAGATAAAATGAGCAATTTGCTGTCCTCCAGGATCCCAGGGTGCACTGTTCCCAGCCCCCTCCCCACGCTGAGCAACGATAGAGCTCAGGTGTCCTGACTTCTGATCACATCCTTGCTCACCAGCCCTCCAGTGACAAATCAGAAGTCTGCAAGCAAGAAAAGGTATTAACCCTTAACATGTGACTGCTTACATCGCATTCTAACTTTAACACCGTTTAACATTTCACAGATATAGTATTGCCTAAATGTAACATGTCACTTCACCCACAGCCCTAAACTGAAGGACATTATGGCTGCTCTATGAACACTAGATCCTGAACCAAGTAGTGCAGAGAGAGCTATAGGAGGCAGAGCTTACTAGAGCTTATTGAGGGGCATGCACTATACTGATGTGGCTATGCTGACTCATTCAAGAGTTATCAAACATGCAGTATCTCAGCATAGTGCTAACTACTACTACATAGACATGCTCACAATTGCTTGTCTCAATTTCTGTAGGCCAGATTCAATAAAGGAATTAGTTGACTCAATTCAGCCTAAGCTCTGCTTCAAGGGTCCCAGTTCTAATGTATGACCCCCAAAATTGGTGGATTCAGCAGTCACCTAACCCAACAAGTGACCAAACTCACTTAGTACTTCCATGTTTGACTTGAACATTTCCCAAGAGTACTATAAAAGTACTCACTTTTTTTTTTCTTGCCCACTCCTCTGGGATCTTAGGCAGAAGTATGCCTAGTTCTTGGGTCCTGTCAGGAAGACAAAGGCTGACGTACTCAGGATGGAGCAAATTTACACATGATACAGACAATGATAAAGGGTATAGAGAAATTTCAAGTCAACCAGTGAGGAGCCTAGTGAGTTTATGTACTTCAAGGACTAGGGAGCAGATGACTGGGAGTGTTTCATATCAATGTGACAGGCTGGCTGGCAGTAAACTGGTCCAGGGGTTTTGAAAGGGCAAAAGATTATTGGAGGACTTGGGATTCCCTTTGCTCACCAATCAGGCCCCAGAGACTCACCCCCCTGTGTCAGGACCCTTGGGTCACCTGGAGGGGGATAAAAGGGGCAGCGTGGGCTGACTCAGGGGAGAGACCAGTGAGGGACAACAAGGAAGGAGCTTCACAGAGCTGGTGAGAGCTGAGCCAGTGGGGGAGGAGCAGTGCCCCAGAAGAGCCTGAAAGAGCAGGACCTGCAGGCAGCAGTGAGACCCTCAGCAGTGCGGCATGTGGCCAGCAGGAGAGGCTCCCCACTGGACTCCAGGATCCCCAAGGAGAGGCTGCAGCCAGCAGGAGAGGCTCCCCAGCTCCAGGAAGGATCTGAGCAGCAACCTGAAGGGTTCCCAGCTCTGCTTCCAGCTCCTCCAATCAGAGGCCAGGCAGCTTGACATGAAGCCAGGGCTCTGGGAAGATCAAGACCCCTAGCAGGCTGAAGCAGTGCCACCAGTGGTGGCTGTGTGGTAGCATTCCTGCCTACCATGGGGGAGATCTGGGCTCAAGTCCCAGCAGAGGCAATTTTGGGTGAGTGAAATAACAAAGAGCAAATCTTCTTGTTGTGAAAAGGGGCCATTGTGTTTTTCCCCCCTTTCTGCCCCTCCAGGTACCAACGCCCTATGTTTCCTTGGCATTTGACATTTTGCAATTTGTGTCTTTTTATATTTAACCAACCCATATTGTTTGTTCTGCTGCTTGAACTTTATATTTTGTTAACCCTTCTTTTGTCAATGATTGTAAGTGTCTAACCTTTGTTGAATCCTGCCCCCTTGGGGCATTGTAGTGTCCACTATACCCTCTGATTTATGCCTGTTTATGTTCCCAGTATTAAAAGGTATATGGTTAAGTCACCATTGGTGGTCTGGCTCTGCTCTACACCTCCCACAGCACTTGTGCACCTGCTCTGATCCGTTCAATTGGAGAGGGGGTACCTCTTGGAGTACCACCCAGGTTACATCAACACTTTTGGTTTAAATATTACATTCTGCCTAAGGGTGCAGACAAATAACATTGTTTTTGTATACACTGGGCATGTCTACATCAGACATGTACTGCACAGTTGGCTAAGTAACTGCACAGTAAATATCTCAGTATCTACATGTGAGCCCCTACTAGGGTGCACTAAACTAACTGACTCTGCAGCAGCGTAGTCTTGTAGAATACAAGTTCTACCCTGCTGTGGAGTTTTTTCATGTGCAGTAGTGCACATGTAGACACTGCCCTGGATGGCTGGGGCACAGGGAGCTTCAGGCCAGAGCTAGCTGACAGGCGGCTCCCACACCTGAGGTATCCTGCACTCCAGCCAGCCACCCAGCAACCCATGGAGACAGGGAAGCAGCCCTGGGGCTGGCAGCCTGACCCCTTGGGTCCCCTGCCAGCCTTGATTGCATGTGGTGCACACAAACTTTGGAGCAATAAACTCTGAAGGTCATGCATTAATTGCATGTGTAGGCACCCTATAGCCTTTTGGTTGTACCAGGAACCAGAAAGGACAGTTAAACACCTCCCCTTTGCTAATATTAAACAAGGCCAATTGGCATCAGAGGAGCCAGCAATAACTAGCTTGCAATGAGAAAATGACTACCCAATGATTAAATTGATCATAACTGTGAAGAAATGGTGCTTACTCTGCTGAATATGGCTGTATACACAATACCAAAGTCTAAGTACTCCTTATTTTCTAAGAAATAACATTATAGTGGAACAAAATGACATTAGTGTAAAAGTATATGCCATGGGTCCATTTCACATTTACAGTTATGTATAAGAAGATTATATTGCTATAAATATGCCATGAATCCACCCCTTAAGTTCTGGTTGACTTTGTTAGTTCTAATTCTATAGAAAAGCTTTGATCTGGCCATAATTCTTAAATATGAAAGACCTTTTTAAGCATTGTCCTACATTAATGTAATAGTGCATACAATGCTAAACAGGATAAAGTTTAAATTTTATAATATGTGGAAGAGTATAACTCAGAATTACATAAAATGTAGAACTGGATTTCACAAAATAGGCAAATCAAGAGGCAAAGCTATAATTTTAGATAGCCTCATATGGACCGGGGAAATGCAAACATTCCATTTGATATGGACAAATTACTGGCTGTTTCCATGACAACTAAAACCTGTGGGTGCTCTTAATCAGCTCTTTGATGCTCTGCAAAAACCAGGTACTCTGAGTAAAAAAGGAGCAATGTTTTCTCCTTGTTATTTAAATGTGGTGATTGTTAATCCTACTACTTTTTCAAAAGGGAATGCATTTTCTATTAACAATAAATAGACTGTGAGTCAACTAATATGAATCTTGCAAACCCTCCAATAAAACATTTATGCCTTTGGATGTTTATCATGATTACAATAATATTAGTTAAAACAATAGCTGTTTTTTCTAATATGATGCAAATAATCTCTAATAATATATGTACAACTTTTGACTAACAGTTTGAGAAAACATGCACATGATATATATATAACCATTATTTCCAGAGGCAGGGAGTAAGATCTTACCATTCTTTAATTACTACTCTTCCCAGAAAAGTTCCATTTTCAATGCTATGTCAGTTTATCTACTCTAGAAATGAAAAGTTTGAGACAGGCACAAAATAATATCATATTATATGTGCTTCAATTCCCCCATTGTCATTACCCAATTAGAGGAACATGAATTGAGAGTGTACATAGTGATATCTCTAGAACTCTCCATTTATTTTTCTGTTGCAGGTGTCTTTGTGGCACCAAAATGCAACTAATAAAAGTGCCGAGTTTTTGAAAACACATTGTACTGCTACTAAATAGAATCTGAAAGATCTTTTAAAAGGTCATTTTACAATTCCAAGGTCATGAATGAAAAATAGAACAGAATCTTAAAGAAAAAAAAATCCCTGTATCAGTGAATAAGAATGACTAAAAACAGCAAGCACAAGAAACAATGAGGTGCTAAGAAATGTTGGCATACAGTAGCTATTGTAGATAAGAATATAAAAACTCTTTTAGGAGAACAGAACAGAGGTGACAAGGGAAAAAACAGATAAAGGGAAATAGAAAGGAACTCAGATAACTTGGAAATATTTAGTTACAATATTGGGAACGATATCAGGGGCTCTGCCTGATACTGGCTAGAGTCAATGGAAATATCAGGTCCTACATGAGACTAGTTTCAGTAATCATCAATTCCTGTTAGTCATATATATATAATTTGACAATAATGACCAAACCATGCTATGTACTATGTAGACCAGGAGTTGCCAAAGTGTGGCCTTTACCTGTCACCTAATGTTTCATTTGAAAGGAATAAGTCAAGGATGGAAATAAAGTAAGTAAAAGAATCGTGTTATATTGTAGACAACCAGTATAAATGATAGGTTGATTCTCTTACAAATATAAATAGTGATTCATAAGCTTTAAAGATACATATATGTATACATATATAAATTTGGGTGATCATCATACATCCCTGTTTGGCTGAGCCTCACAGATTTTGTAGGCCAGTCTTTGCTGGTTGGTGAAAAGTCCTGGGCTGGAGTCCAGGGAGGAGGCAGAGTAGCACTGGTGCCTGCCCAGCCCCCTGCCTGTTTCACCATGCCACTCCAGCACAGGACTTTTGACCAGCCTGTCAGGACCAGCCTACAGAATCCAGGAGTGTCCCTGTCAAATTGAGATGTACAGTAACCCTACATACGTATGACATGTCTGACAGAGAATGAGTTACAGCCAAGATAGCAGAACTCAGGACAGAATCCTTTTTCATTTTCTATGGCAAAACAAGGTTTTCCAGCCATGTGTCTGCTACTGTTGGCACTTCTGCAGAGTTTGTGATATTACTGCTTGTTCTGTGTAGATGCATAGTACCCATAGAGCTACTGAGTATGGGCAGCCGGTTGAATGCTGGCCAGGTAGGTACATGGATCTGAAATGATACATGGTAAAAACCTATGACTAGTAGGTGTTAGACAAAGGAGGAGAAGCATTAGCTGAATGGTTAGGGTGCTTGTCCAGGAAGCAGAAAACCCATATGCTAGGTCCCCATGACCCTTGCAAAAGAGTTGGAGTCTGTTCCACTCTGACTTCCTGATATGGTGCTCCAGCCCTCCTCTTGAAGTTGACTCACTAAAATTTGCATTTAATATTCAGTGGAAAAAAAATGGATGGGGAGCAAGTTATGGGGTGGGGGGGTCGGCAGGATATGCCACTGTAAGTACGGGTCCAAGCTGATGCTCAGGGCATACTCTTTTCCAGAGCAGAATCCATCTAGTTTATTCTCTTCCTTCTGGTCCCAAGTATCTCCCTCTCTTGACTGTTGGATGATCTAGTTTAAAAAGCTAGACTGAAGAAGGATCTGGATAGTGGTAGCTAAAATATTATGCCGAGAAGTACAGGTCAAACTTACTCTGAGTGAAGGGGTCTCGGGATTCTGGGTCTTCCACTTCCTGGCTGAATGCCCAAACCACTCACTAGATTCTCCTCCTCCTTTTTGCCATGTTCAAGGCTTTGCTCAATTATGTGTGTGAAGAGCTGCATACCTGCTGATTCAAAGTGCCACCCCATATGCATTGCTCACTAGCCACATCCACACTGCACTGGCATTTGGATCACAAACTATAAGAAATTATTCAATTACTAGTGCCAAAAATGGTGACTGCCTGGCTTGGAACCGGCCATTGTGCCACATAAAGCAAAATAGGATCCTGTTTTTATTTTCTCCACAGCATTTCATGGCAAAGCTATTCATGACAATGTGCCTTAAAGAAACTGAACCAAACTCATCGCTGGGGAAGATTCAACTGCAGTGAAATCAAAGTATTCAAATGATTATATCTGTAGATGTACTCATAACCAGAAGATAGGATGGTGTTTTTCTGCGGTAACTTGAAGAATGTGTCTTTATGAATATTTAACAATTTACAAATCACAGTCTGGTCTTTTGAATTGTCTGTATCCTATTTTACAAATGTATTTTAATATGTTCTTTATTCATTGCCCTCAATCTTAGGAAACAGAGGAGTGGCTTCTGTGTGTTTGGGTTAGGTAAGAGAACTGTTAACTCTTTGATATTTGAGTGGGTTTATCTGTTGAATATAATGGATTTGCTTAACAAAGGTGGCAAAACCAAAATTGGTTGTTTCCAGATGGGCTAGTAGCTAAGCAATGGATCACCTGATGAAGCTGATCAATGGGTCACTAACAAAGGGGCTTGAAAGTTATAAAAGGAAGAGTCCCTTAGCAGGGTTGCCAGGTGTTCATAAATCTATGGATGATCAGTAAAAAAAAAAAAAAAAAAAAAAAAAAAAAAA
>NW_017729032.1:108635226-108640584 GCF_001723915.1 Gavialis gangeticus
AAAAAAAAAAAAAAAAAAAAAAAAAAAAAAAATCAGGCTAAAAACGTATGTCTATAAAATCCATACACTACAGGAGTCATTCATAGCATACATACACAAACACACACAGCCTTGACCCTGCAGCTCCCTGGAAAGGGGCCAGACAGGACAGCACAACGCACACATAAAGACACACAAACACAGCCCCAACCCCATGGTTCCCAGGAGTGGGGCCGGACAGCACAACATGGCACATGCACGTGTGTGCACGCGCGCGCCCACACACACACACACACACAGCCCTGACCCTAAAGCTCCCAGAAGTGGGGCTGGGCAGGACAGCACAGCACACACACATACACACACATGCAGCCCCAACCCTGTGGCTCCCAGGAAGGTGGCTGGGCAGGACTGCACTGCCCCCCATACACACAGCCTTGACCCTGAAATTCCCAGGAAAGGAGCCAGACAGAACAGCATGGCATGCACACAAAGCCCCAGCCCCATGGCTTCCTGCATGCATCCCCCACTCCCCTGACTCTACTGTGTAAGCAGCTCTGCTCATAGCCCAGAGGGGTCCAGATCAGGGAGCAGCCCACTGGCTGGGCTCCTTGGAGAAAATTGTAGCAAAAAGTTCCAGATTGGCATGAATCTGTCCACATGTGCTCAGCTCCTGGTGGGTGCATGTGGGTTTGTACCAATCCAGGACTTTTGCTTCACTTTTCTTCAATGTCAAGGCTGCTGAAACAGCTTCTAAAATCTGGGACTGTCCTAGCCAATCTGGACCATAGGGGCACATTTACACTTGCAACTAATGTGACTGAATATACGCCAGCTCAATTTAAGCCAAAATAAATGAATCCCGATGTCACCATCTACACTTGCATTTAATTTACTTTGGCATAGGATAATACCTGTGGCTGACAGGACTATCCTATGTCAGAGTAAATTAATCTACTGCTCATGAATCACAGTGTGCGTGTAAATAGTGACACTTTATTGTGCATTAAACTAGTCTAATGCACAGTAAAACACACATGTAGACACGTCCATGGTCACTCTATGTACAATCACTGCTGCAGACAAGCAGGGTTGCCATCCTAGAATTTTCTTTTTTTCTTAAAAAACAACAACAACAAAAAACTTTTTACTGAGAACCAAACTCTTTTTACTTTTTGACTACAGTTGTTGCTAAATCCCTAAATGTGAACCCAACCCTTCTAACTGGGGCTTGGAGGTAGGGCAGAGTCTGGCAGAAAAGTTACATTTATATTATGTTAAACATCTATCTCTAAACAAGTGTAAATAAAAAAAAAATAGCTTAATTGTCAGTAAAAAGTTTGCAGATTGTCAGACAAAAAAAATATTTAGTTAGCAACCCTGGCTTTCAGCAGCCATAGGAAGAGGACTGGGCAAGAGGGGAATGACTACAAAGTAGCTGATTTCAAGGAAGAGAGAAAGAGATTGAGGGATGGATTCTTTCTACCCATTCTGTGAACAGTGTGATCTTATTCCAGGTGTCTTGAGTTCATTAGTGCATCTCCTTTTGTAACATAGAATTCTTATTCAAGTCACAAAACAGTACTGAAGAGGATGAAGAGGACCAATCCACATTTTGTATTAACAGGGGGGTTTTTTAATAGCCCTCTTTTTTAAAATAGGGTAGAATAGAATCTCATTTCGGTGCTCAAGTTCATTTGCAAATCTAATAGATGGAATAGAATTTGATCCTGTGACTAAAGAATTTGTGGAAAAAACTGTGTGATGAAGGTTATATGCTGGTAGACTGAACAAATCCCAAATAATAGTCAACAGTAGTTAGGAAACGGAGAAGGGGACTAGTGAACATATCTTTAAACAAAATCTGCATAAAGATTGTTAGAATTCTTATCAACAGGGATCCTGGTTTTCCCTGATAAAAAAAAAATATCCCCAATTTTTGGATTAAAAAAAGTAACCCAAAATCCACATTTTTCTGTGATTAAAATGAAATGCCACGAATGAGGGGTTTTTTAGTCTGAAAATTGTGGATATTTTTTATCAGAGAAAACCAGGATCCCTGCTTATCAAATCCTGTGGTATATTCTTGCATTACTGGCTGTCTCTACAACGATGAACTGGTTAGAGAGGTAAACAAGGTTAGAGCACTGAAAAAGGGTTTATTTTAAGGGTCACTATTTGCCCTGATAATGTAGGGCAGTTGGATCTTGAAGTCTCATTTCTATGAAGAGGTAAGAGGAAAAGAACCTGTAACCAGAGAGCACAACAGGGGTCCATGGAAAAAAACAAAACAACATCATGGGGCCTAGTGAGAACAAGAAAAGGTTAAAAGCATGACAGGTCCACTATGTCTGGAGCCAAATACAGAAAAAGTGCTTAATATTTTCCACTTTTGGCTATGGCTGGAAAGGACATTTGACTACGGCTGTCAACTAGTTTTAAACTTCTTGTTTGGCTATGGCTGTCGACTAGTTTAAATTTCCTGTTGCCAAGACTGTCAGAGTTGGCAAGTTTTGGACAAGACAGACCAATTTGTGGAATGTGGCTTTTTTATTATAGGTTCGTGGGGTGGCATTTTATTAATTAGAAAAATTAGGACTAATTCACCTACAACTACTCTTGCTCTGTAACATCAGGTCAATTCAGCCTGAACAGACTGAAGTTTAAAAATGAGAATAAAGCTGTGTATTGAAAGCCCTCTGCTGACTTGGCACTTATTTGAAGAAATCTCAGCTGTACCAGAGAATGCTGCTGTTATCTCCTGTGCAAGAGGTGGTGTGAAATTCCTTGCAAGTGGAAAGCAGGGGAATGGCAGCACCAAGTTAATCAGCACACTTGATAAGGAAGAAAGCTATTACAATACGTGTTAATCACTTCACCTAACTTTTGCAGTAATGGATGAAACTGAACCAAAGTATCCTACCTTCTCACATGGCAAGTCAGCAGCAGGTTTCCAATATCTGCAAAAGGTAAGGTTGCTGATAAGATACATTTAATTATCCTATTTTCACCAAGGAAAGAGCCACAAGAAAAAAATTCTGGACCAAGCTGAGGTGCCTCTTTTCTCAGTGTCTGTCCATAATGTAGACATTTCACACGCAACATCAGACCTTTTCAAGCGAGGATGTTTGCAAATATTTTCTCCATTAGCACATAAGTGTGTCTGAATGTATTTCTACTTAATTTTATTCTATGCATATCTGTTTAAGTCAGGTCTTCTGCTAACATATTGCACATATAGTCTTTATAAGCAATAGAGGAGAGTAGGGCCAACAAAGAATGCTTCTCTTTAGTCACAGCAGCTGTTCATGTGCTGCACTACTAATCCCAGTAGGAAATTAAATGAAATAAAATAATAATAAAAACCCCTGCATTTTAAATTTCTATTTCCACTGTCTTTGAAGGCCATTCATAATACTTAAAACAAATAAGACATGGCAGTCATTAATGGCAAGAAAATGTTTTTAGAACATGCTACAAAAAGTAATCCATGAACACCATTAATCATATATAAAACTACTACACCTAAAAATAATTGAAAAACAGATAAAGAATGTTTAGCGTAAACATAAATGATACATACTGTACACTGTGCATACAAATTTAAACTATGTATTGGTGTTCTGATATAAAAAAAAAAAATCAATATGTGACCAGGCATTTGTATATTTCATGTTGTGCTACATTTTTTTCATTTACTTAACAGCAAAAAAAACCCCTGATCCCTGCTGCAAATGTTGATCTACTATTTCCAGTGACTGCATGTACTTCTACATCTGTGATCACATACATATTCAAAATCAGGAATGAATGGGTAATCTGTTGCCTTAATAAAATTAATTTGTTGGGAGGACTGGGCATGGGTGTGGGTATTTCCCCCCCTCCCTTCCTTTTTCTTCTCGTGAAAAAGTTTTATTTTTATAATTGGGGTTACAAAAGGATTTGTTCTTTACCAACCAAAGAACAAATTTAGATCTTCAAGCACCCGCTTAGCTAGTATCTTACTCAAAAGGCATCTGACACCCAACGGTGCCTAAAACCTAAACACTATTTCACTTATAAGTCTTTCCTATGCCAAGCACAAACACTGCATGTTCTGCCTTAGGAGTACTAGTTCCCTCAGAGAAATAAATAGAGCTAGATTCCATTTTACCTGTTGGAAGCATAAATGAATTTTGAGCACCTAAATGTGATCCAATTCAAATCTGTTTGAGTCCATGAAAAAAAAACGTTAATATAAAATTTTGGGTCAGTTGTCCTCCTTTTCACTGTTTTCTTTTTTTTTTTTTGTGACAGTCTTATGGGTAAGATGACCATATGTTACAAAAGTAGATTCAGGGACACTCAATAGCTAGAATAGGATCTGGCTCATAGTTCTTTTCTCTCAGTGGTCATCCAAGAGCAATTAGTGACTAATTGCTAATTCACCTACCCTATGGATGTATGGAATCTTTACATGTGATCTGGAGGGGCAGGGGGCGGGGCCACTTTAAATTAGCATGGCAGCATCTCGTGAATACAGCATCCCACACTTCAGAATGGTGGCAGGGGCACTTTAACTAAAACTCGTTCAACAAGCTTTACTTAAAAAGTGCCCCACTATCATTTTGAAGTGCAGGGACACTGAATACATGAAATGTGTAGGCTGCTGGAGCATGCTAATTAGTGTGTAATTAATTGTTTCTGTTCTGATGTGCTGCAATTTCCATGCATCAGACCAGCACTGTCACACTTCTACAGGCATACATCTCTCTTATTCTGACAAACTTCACTGATCCAAAAAAGTGCATATCTCTTTTCTACTTTTTTTTTCCAATGCAAATCTCTATTTCCACAAAAGTGCTCTAATCATTGGGCAAAGATGCATGCAGACCCAAGATGACTCTCAACTTCCTGTGGAAGTTGAACCACTGGCTATCTAACATCAAAAAATGTACCGGAACAGAAGGAAGCATGATTGCAGCACAAAGTGGTAGACATTCTAAGTTGTGCACCCAATGACTTCATATATGTTCCATTGCAGTTACTGGATAAATTAGGAATAATGCTTCCTCCACTACCATCACCCTGATGACTAGAGAGACTAGTTATGCTTTTTCTGTGATTAAGAGAATTTTATGGACTTGCACAGAATTTAGGTACTTTCTGAACAGATTTGACCTGAAGCAAAGCACTGTATGGAAGTAGAGGTCTTTATGGAAAAGTTATACTTTTCCAAAGTTATGGAAAAGAATACTCAAATAGTCAAATCAGAGAGGTAGTAATCTGCATATATGAATGGTTTGGCTATCAAGGGTAGATTAGTATTATATTTATCTGTGGATAACAGCTTGATACTTAACATTTAAGCACTAAAATATGCAGGGTGTTTGTGGGGGG
>NW_017729032.1:108640594-108644586 GCF_001723915.1 Gavialis gangeticus
TTGGATAAACGCTTTATTCTTAAAATTTAAGCCCTAAAAAATGCAGGGTGTTTTTGGGGGGGGGGGGGACTCCCTCCTGTGGGGCACCGAGGGGCCCATCTGCCATCCAGACCCCCTAGCCCTTGATACCTGCTGCCTCCCTGGGGTCTGAATCTGGGATGTTATGAAGAGGATCCCTCAGCTCATCCAGCTCTCCAACCACTACCCCATGCTCCTCATCCATGTGGGCATGCATGACACAGCCAGGAATAATCTGGACTGGGTCATGAGTGACTACAGGGCTCTAGGAGTGGGGTGCTGGGGTTGCAGGTGCAGGTGGTGAGAGAGACCTAATTATAGGTGTATATTACAGACCACCAAACCAATGGGAAGAGCTTGATCTAGAGTTCTCTTGAGAACTAGCAGAGGCAGCACAAGCACGGGACATGGTCATCATGGGTGACTTCAATTACCCAGATATCTCTTGGGAGGAACACTTGGCTAAGTCAGATCAGTTGTGTTGCTTCCTGACCTGTATCAAAGAGCTGTACCTAACCCAGGAAGTGCATGGGCCAACCAGAGATAACTCCCTCCTAGACTTGGTTTTGGAGAAAGGAGATTATCTGGTGAGCAACTTGAATATAGAGGGTAGCCTGGGTGACAGTGACTGTAAAACCACCATGTTCACTGTCTGTCACAAGGCAGGTAAATCAGCTAGCAGGGTTGAAGCTTAGGACTTCAAAAAAGTGAATTCCAACAGGCTCAGGGAAATAGTAGGGGAAGTGCTGTGGGATCAGGGACCGAAGATGAAAGGAGAGCTTGAAGAGTGGTTGTTCCACAAGGACATGATCCTTGAAGCACAAAAGAAGTCCATTCCCATGTGGAAGAAAGGTAACAGAAAGACTGCTAAGCCCTCTCAGCTTAATAGGGATATCATGGTCCTTTTGAAAAAGAAGCAAAGAGGCATACAAACAATGGAAGCTTGGGACAGTCTCTAAGGAAGACTATACAACAATGGCCAACACTTGTAGGGAACAGATTAGAAAGGCTAAGGCAGCAACTGAATTTAAACTAGCAACAGACATCAAGGACAATAAGAAGTCCTTCCTTAGGTATGTAGGGAACAGGTGTTACTTAAAATTCCCAATTGCTCAAATGAAGAGTGAGACCCCAAAAAGGGGGATAAGGCCAAATGCTGTGTTTATTGGTTACATGAAGCAGATACATAAGCTTGGACACACCAGCCATACAAACAGACATACACAGGCATACAGACAAAACCACTCCAGTAAGATGTTATAGTTACCAGCAAATGCTACTCAATATTTGCACTGGATGGCCAGGTCCAGGCTTATTGAGGATGATAGGAGCGAGAGAAGAACAGACATGCATGCCTACGATCCATGAGGTTGCAGAGAGTGGATTACCCATCTTGGCTTGTCTGCATCCCACTTTTATAGGGTTTTTAAGTCTTTGTTCAGCATTGGGGTTTTTCATGCTCAGTCTTTAGGTCATTCTAGTGTATCTTTGATGAGGTCATTCCAGTCCTTGTGTAGTTGGTACCTTTGCCTTGAAGCATTGTGTAGTTCAAATGGTAGGCCAGATATGCAGAATTCCTTCTTCTCACCATCTTCTTTGAACTCGATTACAGACGAGTTCTTCAGCTATCCATTAATTAGCTTATTTAGTTTACTGTTTGGTAACTTATACATTGGCACCTTGTTGCTTATACAATCAGTTAAATCTTTTTTCTGTTTTCATAGAAATAGTTACCATTCTTTCACCATTCACCCTCTCACACAGACACTCATATACACAGGGCATATGAAGTTCAACTACTCATGTCAAGGAAGGAACAAGCACAAGATGAAGTTTTAGTTGTTTATACAATCAGAGGTTGATCAATTCAATACTATTACCATTTGAACATAATAATTAATATGCAAAAAATCATACTGCACAGGAGAAAACCAAATGGAAATGTGGGGCCATTGCTTAACAACTCAGGACAGCTGGCTGCTGACACTCAGGAGAAAACTGAACTCCTGAATGACTACTTTGCTTTGGTATTTCACCAGACTAAGGGGAAAATCATACTAGATAAAGTTCAGAATGGGCATGGTGGGAATGACTGCCTTCTTACTGTTGATGTTGAACTCGTGCATGATCAGTTAGAAAAGTTAGACATTTATAAGTCAGAAGGACTGGATGAACTTCATCCAAGAGTGCTGAAGGAGTTGGCCAAAGTCATTTCAGGACCTCTGACAAAACTCTTCCAAAACTTGTGGTGCTCAGGGAGGTCTCCGAAGACTGGACAAGGGCCAATGTTGTTCCCATCTTCAAGAAAGGGAGGAGAGAGGACCTGGGCAACTATAGGCCAATTAGCCTAACTTCTATCCCAGGGAAAATCTTGGAAAAATTCATCAAGGAGTCAATGTGCGATACACTTGCAGAAGGTAGGATTCTGAATGACAACCAGCATGGCTTCATCATGGGCAGGTCTTGTCTTACCATTCTCATCTCTTTCTATGACTAGGTAACTCACCACCTGGATAAGAGAGAGGAGGTCGACATTGTATACCTAGACTTCCAAAAGGCCTTTGATCTGGTATCCCATGATGTTCTCAAGGGAAAATTGGAGGATTGTGGGCTTAACTGCTCAACATTTAGGTGGGTAGGACCCAGAGAGTTCTAATGAATGGATCTGTGTTGTTCTGGCAAGAAGTGGCCAGTGGTGTCCCTCAGGGGTTCGTGCTTGGTCCAGTGCTTTTCAACATCTTTATCAGTGACTTGGATGTAGGGATAAAGAGCTCACTGGCCAAGTTCACAGATGACACCAAGTTATGGGGGAGCATGATCACGTTTGAAAATAGGCTACAGATACAGGCAGACCTAGACAAGGTAGCACATTGGGCGGATCAGAACCAGATGAAGTTCAACATTGAGAATTGTAAAGTGCTCCATCTGGGGATGAACAATCCCCAACATACTTACAGTCTCGGTGGTGCCAAACTGACTAGCACCACGACTGAAAGGGACCTAGGGGTAATAATAGACCATAGTATGAACAATGCAATGCTGTAGCCAGCAGGGCAAACAATACTTTGGCATGAATCAAATGATGCATCTCAAGCAAAACCAATGAAGTGATTCTTCTGCTTTACTCAGCATTAATGAGACCACATCTGGAGCACTGCATCCAGTTCTGGCCACTGCACTTCAACAAGGACCTGGAAAAGCTTGAGATTCCAGAGAAGAGCCACCCGTATGATCAGAGACTTACAAGGCAAGCCATACGAGGAAAGGCTGAGGGACTTGGGTTTCTTCAGCCTAAAAAAGAGAACACTGAGAGTGGATTTGGTAGCAGCTTACCACTATATCAGGGGAATACCTCAAGGTCTCAATGAACAACTGTCCTCCAGGGCACCCTTGAGGAAAACCAGGAGGAATGGCCATCAACTCCTGGAAGATCATTTCAAGCTTAACACTACGAAAAACTTCTTCACAGTTAGGGTGTCCAGACTGTGGAATAAGCTTCCTCCAGAGGTGGTGCAATGACCTACCCTAGATATCTTCAAGAGGAGACTGGACGGTCACCTCACTGGGGTCACCTGACCCCAGTTGTCTTTCCTGCCTAGTGAAGGGGGCTGGATTGAATGATCTTGCAAGGTCCCTTCCAGCTCCTTACAATCTATGAATCGATGAGTATTACAATACCTAAGTCCTTTTGTAGAGACTTGGTACATTAAGGTCTGCTGCTGGGCAAGCCCTGACCAATTCGTTACTGTCCTAGCCCTAAAACCTTAGTTTTGTGTTTTATATATGTCCCCTATCTTTCTTTATTACATTATAGAATATTTGTAAGCATTTTGGGTGAAATCAGGTGTCATGTACTTCACTGATTGCATTTTAGACAATCATATAATAAATTTATTGGACCCAAACAGCAAAATAACAGTAGGTTTACTTCAATCTCATTGCTGTACACTTTTGTGGTAGATCCTTTTTTCTGG
>NW_017729032.1:108649586-108663076 GCF_001723915.1 Gavialis gangeticus
ATACGTTGAAGTATTTTGCTATATCTAAGCTTTACAAAACTTGGTAAATGACTGGCTTCTTATTGTTTTTCTTAATAAGTTTATTTTAAAGAAGTAGGTACCAAGAGCCTGCAACAAGCACTCTTCTACTTTCTCATCACTCAAAATACATAGAACTTTGCTGATAAATGATAATTACTGGGAAACTTATTCAGATGTAGTATCCTTCCCTTGCCTCTCAAAACTCTTGAAACAGAGTTTTTGTCCTCTTTATTGTTTGGAGCCAAATATTAGCAATATTCAGGCAGCTACATATTGTGATTTTTATGAGCAGGGATCCTGGTTTTCTTTGATTAAAAAAATCCCAATTTTTCAGGTTATTATAAGTAACCTATACATTAGTGGGGTTTCATTTTTATTATGGAAAAATGTAGATTTGGAATTACGTTTTTTTTAAATCCAAAAAATTGAGGATATTTTTTTCCAGAGAAAACCAGGATCCTTGGTTATGAGAGGTCAGAGATTTTTAAAACTTCTAAAATGTATACATGCAATATTTGCCCATGATCTTCCAATGAGATTCATGTAGAAGGCCTTTGCCTATGTATCAATATATATAATATTTTAAATACTTTTCATTAACAGGTAAGATAAAAGAGTTATATTAACCCTCAGCTTGGTACACTCTGCTCTTCTCAATAACTTTTGTATTGGTGCTGTTTCTGTGTACCTCTTCACTATCATTTTCACTACTGCAGTAGTATTTTCATGGAGGGTTTGACAGCAGAAGATGGCATCTTTTTGAGAACCAAAGCATGTGATAACATGCTTTAAAGAAATTAACGGAATAGGCTTCCTTGTTTTCTGAAATATGTTACATCTGAATTTATGTTCAAAAGTGCAAAAATAAACAAAAAGAATAAAATAAATAAAATTCTATATTTAACACTGAAAATAATTTAAAGTACATATCCAAACCAGTTTTCATTAGCTAAAGATCTGGCCCATAAGAAACATCACAAATTGAAACAATAAGCGTTGAGTGCATAGTTAACAAACCCAGGGTGCTGTATGTTCTCTGTGTTTATACCCTATGTCACCTTGTCTATGTATTTAAAATCTGTTTTTATCTTGCCCTTATTTCAGCCTCACTCTCTTAATCAGCTGTATATCTGTGGACTCATTTGGAACATTATTAATGTCAGTGGAGCACCACAAGGTTTTGCTTATGTAGCTCCAATTGCCACATTAGGTATTTGTGAGTAACTGCTGCCTCTTGTATTTTTGCCATTAATACAGAGCAAAAGCAACAACAATAGAAATAACTATTGCTTTAAAATTTCAGAGACATGCAAAATTTCTGGAGCATGAAATTGTTCAATACAAAATAGGAGAAAATGATAATGTTTAAAAAGCTGTTTCAGCTTTGCTAAAAATAAATTATAATTATTTACACTTGTGTCTGAGGTTTCCTTGCATGGGTCTGACTCTGCTAAGCCACAGTGTTTATTTCAGGTCTCTACTGCATGCAGTTAAAGCACATGGGGATCACTCTGACTTTCTTTCTTCCCTTCTCCCGCTACATCTTTGTTGGGAAACAGATAAAAATGATTTATTTAAATTAAATCCATGCCCTTGAGAGTTTCTCTAATTTGTTCACATTGCTCTTTCCTTACCCACAACCCACACTGTCACTTGATTTTTCTCAGGAGAGAAAAGAATAAAATAGTTTTCTTGCATTTGAGTCATCAAACTGGCTGCCATTTAGTTTAAACTTTTGTCCCTTTTGTTCTCTGTTGGGGATACGTGACATAAAAAAGGGAACAAAATGCAGTGTTTTAAATGATTTTTTATTTGTATCATCTGAATTATTTCAGTCTGCTTTGATATCTCACCCACTCCTCAGGCTCTTTTGAGCTTTTCTTTTTACATAAAGATAGGAGCAGGGACAGGGGCAGAGGAGGGATGGAATTAATCGTTTGGGGGGTTTTGTAGTTTTTTGGGGTTTTTTTTAATGCACAGTCCCATTATATTGTGGTGTTTCTGATAAATAACTCACAATGACAGTAGCCTGATAACCAGAGATCCTGGTTTTCTCAGCTTTAAAAATAATACCCATTTTTTGGGTTAAACAAAATAATCCAGAATCCACATTTTTCCGTGATCATAATACAACACTACCAAAAATATATATATATATATAATATCCCTGCTAATAACATATCTAAGACAGATAATTTGCTCTTTACTGTCTTCCCTTTTCCAATCTTTAATTATGCTCTTCTCCTCCAAAAATTCCTTATCAAAACTTAACTTTCCTCTTCTAACTCATTTGGAAAATCTGGCATTAATGGTCTTTTTAGACTCTCTTTTTTCAACAGGTTATTCCAGTGGTCAGACCTTTGAAATACCCCACTGGTGATCTGCCAGGGGATGTGAGCTATCAGCTCACAAAGGGAAGAACCAATATCCAGTCTGGATTTCATCCTCATGCTTGTAGTACTTGAATCATGTCTGTTAGTGGACCCCAAAAAAATCACTCTGTCCAACTGCGCACAAGTCATTCAGCTGTTAATAAAATTATCATAATTAAATTAACCAATTTATAACAGCCAGTAGCAATCATCTATCCAATTATATTTTCACTGCAGGATTTTTCTACATGTTAAAACATTTTTCCATCATTTTCTTACCTGATTTTTATGGGTTTTCTTTAAACAAAGCTCTATCTCCTAATCCAATTTTGAGCAACACTGCAAATTTGTTATAGAATTTTTTATACATTGTAGATTATATCATCTCTCTAGATGTGTGTTTACTTCCTCTTCCTGCTGCCCCCAAGGTTTCTGGGACTTGCAGTCCAGAATTACAGCAGTAAGGCTCTGCAGGGTTGCTCATCACTTCTTCCTGGTTCTAGGTGCCTCTGGGATTTATAGTCCACAGTTGCAGCCTTCAGTAAGTTTGATTATGGGAAAGGGTGTTTAACCCCACCCCACCCAGCACCAGATCCTAGTTGGGGTTTATCTGGTGAGGGGCAGTCAACTCCTGCTCCCCTGCCACCTTCACAGACTGGGTTGTATGCCCAGCCAGGCTTGCCCCTCACTCCCACCCCCTTGTCAGCCAGCCCTCACTGTTCCAGCTAAGAAACAAAGGGGTAGGGCCAGCCCTGCTCTCTGGAGCAGACAGCATAGCCCAGTCTAGCCTAAGGCTGCAAAATGCTGGGAAGGACTCTGGTTTAACTTGAACCAGGAAGGGGTCTGGGAGAGAAGTTTCATAAACTGGTTTGACCCAAATCAGGTAAGTCTGATACTACATGTAACCAGGTTTATCTTAAACCAGTTTCAGCCATTTTGAAACTGGTTTATATGTACTGAGCATCTATTCTCTTACAGGTTTAAACCAGTTTCTGATCTCTTAAACTGATTTATGTTTAATTTCTGTCCCTAGCCCAGAGGGTTCAAAGACAAAATAGTGCAGACACCTGTTTCTGGGGTGCAGAGTCCATCTATTTCCTAATCTCTATGCAGGGCTTTTGATATTATAAATGGCCAAAATAAAAAGCATTAAAAGATAATTTTATAATGCTCTGTGTTGCAGCTTGTATGTGCCATTTGTAAATCTACCCTCAAAAGTCTAAATTTTGGCACTAAAAACCCTGTTTTTATTTAATTTCCTGCAAACACTGAGATATGCTATTAATTATGAGCATGTGAACCATTCCTTTCTTAATTCCCAATGCTATCATGAAGTTTGCATCAGAAGCTAATCAGAAATCTCTCCTTACTAATATATTTAACAGGCTTTTAGTAGAAGGAATATTGAATGTGTGTGGTGCAGGAATACATGGCTATTACATAACAATTTTAACAGGTAAATTATATTATGAAATGAGTTAATTTAGATTAGAATCTCTAAGGATTCTAAAATACTAAGGATGTTATTTTGTCCTTAAAACTTAACTATATTATTTAGTTTATAAAAGGGACTTTTCATCCTGCACTCAATGTGGTTAATATGTGAAAGCCACTGTTAATCTGACACACACATTTCTTGTAATACAAGTAAGGAAGTAGTATGTTTTTCCCCCCATAGATTATTGGTTTCTGTTACCTTCCTTTTTTGGTTTGCCTGTTTCTCTTCTAAAATGAAAAGGTGTGGCACTATTTCTTTTTGTTTCCTCCCATAATTTTCAGGAATTCTATGTTTGGAGCACATACAATCCAGTTAACATTATGTTTGATTTCATATGAAGTATTAAAGCTTCCAGCCGCTTTATTTTGGATTATGCATATTTAAAGATTTTCAGGGACTTCACGAACCAATTTTGAATTAAAACAGGATTTTTTTTTCCACTTCTACTCTCCAGTCCACAGGTAGTATAACAGCATGCTGTTGATATAGACTTGGACATACAGGGTGTGCCTACACATGCCATTAATGCTCAGCAAAAAACTGAAACTTTTTGCTCCGCAGTTGATTGCTCCCAGGAAACTCCCGGGTGGGTGGTTTACATGTCCTTGCAAACTGCAGCACTCTGAGCTGGGTCACAGCAGCTGTGGCTGGCAGGGGTTCTGGGGCTCAGCCTGCCAACCTTGGGTCTGCTCTAACCAGACTCAATGTGCTGCGGGGTGGCTGGTTGGGACAGGAGGGTGCTTCAGTGTGCTTCAGCAGGCAGCCCCCACATTGAAGCACCCTCCTGCCCCAGCCAGCCATTTCAGTATCTTTACATGCACTGCTGCACACAAAAAACCTCTGCAGCAGGGTACTTATAAGTCCTACCCTGATGCAGAGTTTATTAGTTTCCTGCACCGTAATAGGGGCACACACATAGGGACTGAGACATTTGCTGTGCAGTTAATTAGTCAACTTCACAGTAAACTTCTCATGTAGATAAACCCACAGACATCGTGAGTTGTGTTTGGATCTCTTGAAAATCCAGCATTTCTCATCCTTTAACCTGTTTAACCAGAGCTCAGTGGTTATGGTATGTAACAGATGGGGGTTAGGTAGGAAGGGAGAGACCTCAACTCTAGTCCCACTTGTCAGTTAATTTTATCCCATTACAAATTAATGTATAATGCATAAAGAATATGGGATCAAGGATCATAGCCCCTCATCTTCTCCATTCTCTCTGCCCCTACTACTACAAATATAAAAGAGGAAAGATAAGCCATAGCCACTGGGCTACAGAGGTAAGTTTCCTCTTCTTCCTACCCCTCTGTTCCCATAACTCTTACACCCTTCACTGCCTAGAAGCCTTGCTTCAGTAGAAATGGTGGAAAGTTCTCCCACTTCTCAGCCTAATGGATATGTATTATCTTGTACATTGGAAATGTTGATATGTCACCCTTCAGCCTGGAGAAAGCTTACAGCTTAGATCTCTTATTGACTTAGAAAGTACTGTAACTAGGGAACTATGGGGGGAAAAAGATGGGGTTTGCTATCATTTAATTGGATAACTATACTGAAAATTTGATTTAAAGTTTGTCAAGTAAACAGAAGCATCTATTGTGGAGGTTGAGTCAGACAATTTATCTTCTGAAAAAAGGGGAATTCAGACACCCTTCTACTTACTGTTACCAGTCAGTAGGTGTATTTACATGTGCCATTAACTTATTGCTCTGCACTGCATTGCTTCTGGGAAGCTCTAAGGAACACTGCTTACACATGTGAATAGACTGCAGCACATTGAGCTGGGGTGCAGCAGCCCTGACTGGCAGGAAGCCCATAGGATCCCCCTGCCAGCACGGGCCTATTCCAACTAGATTCAATGTGCCCCAGAGGGGCTTGGCTGGGGTATGAGAGCACTTCAACACAGGGCTAGCTTGTAAGCAGTCCCTGCACTGAAGCACCCTTGTGTCCCAGCCAGTTGGCTCAGCGTCTACATGTGAGCTGCTGAGCACAAAAAAAATCAGCAGCAGGTTGGACTTGTATTTATGAGCCCTACCCTGCTACAGATTTTATTAGTTTCATGCACCCTCATAAGAGCACATGTGTAGATGCTGAGACATTTACTGTGCAATTAGTCAACTGAGCACTAAATGGCTTATATAGATGCACCCAGTTACCAATGGACAACTCCAGGTACTCTGGATGTGGGGGGTTTTAGATGTTTCTCTCTCCCTTTCTCTATCTAGTGACATCAGGGGCATTTATACATATTTTCATCCCATGACATTCTGGATATCCACTGCTTTGGAGCAGATTCAATTAATTGAGTCTGCTCTGCACGTGAGCTGACACACACTGTGCTACGCTGCATGTAGTTTTATAAGCGGCACAATGCTCATCAGTGGGCAGAGAATGACGGTGGTGTATTTTTTAACTAAAGCACCTCCGATGTATTTTAGTTCAAAAGCATGCTGCTACCATTTTCTCAGTGCTGACATGTATCTTGCTACTTATACAAGCCATTGCACCCAGATTTTAGTCATTTCAACAGCTAAATATAGGTGTCACAAAAGATTAAAATGCATTTCACCTTTAATTATTTGTGAAATAAAAATGAGGAATGTGGCAAAACCTTCCTGACCCTTTGAAAACTCCATCTTTGAGTGGAAAAAGGTAATTAGATTATAAATGGAAGATGTTCACTTTACATTTCCATATTTTAATTCTGCATTTTTCTTCTTTTATTATAGTGTTCCTAGAACTTTGATTAACATTCTGATTATGACCAAAATTTAACAAAAAAGGATGAAAAGATTAAAAAACAGATACTTTTTCATTATTTTAAGAATACAGGTATTTTCTAGACATATATTGTCTACTTTATGAGATCTTAGATATTCCCTGTACCCAATAATTACCCTTTTGGGTGCAAGTGAGTATGTACATACCAGAGAACACATTCACATACAGAGCCACACGCACACACTGCCACTCATTCACATTCTGAAAAGAACATGAATTTTACAGAACTATAGCAAAATAAACCTCAATAGTTTTCTAGTGGGAACAATTGAGGATAATCAGAGTGCATTGAAAGGGTAATTAGTAGAAAGTGCTGATCTGATTAACAAGGATGGGTGCAGATGTCTGTGCCTACAAGGAGACACAGCCATCTGTATGTACAACAGCTTCATTGCTATGTGACAGCTTCCTTCTGAAAACAGCACAGCTGAGTTTGGAATAAATTGCAATAAGTCAGTCTTCATGTATGCCAGTCATTTACTTGTCTGTAATGCTATAGATTATGTTCCTTTCTGTTTCTTTGGATACTATTTTATCACACTGAAGAGGGAGAGAAGACTAGGCCTAGGGTGCTGTTATTCTCCAACAAAATTTAAAATTGCATCATACCATCTGTTTGGAGCTTTATTGCTTAAGCAACAATTAAGGATACAAAATTCATGTGAACAAATATAATTTACTGTAGCCTGTGTGTGGTGTGGGAGCACACACCATGATTAAATTTGAATTCTGACTTCAATTGCAGTACTAATCTCTCTTTAGATGAAAACCTCCATGCTTAGGCCCATCTTGAAAAGTGATTTTAAAAGGAAAATAACCAAAGCAAAATCAGTTTAAAAGTCTGAATTATTTGAACAACAGGGTGATGAGAAAATCATGTAACCTCTATGGTTTCTGTTGAGAAATTTTACTGAAGAAAAACAAGCCTGCAAAGGAATGAAACTTTGTCAGAGGACTTGACGAGAGTACAATTTCTGGTTGAACACTGGAGAGGAGAGCTTCGTGATATGACTTGATTATATGATATCTATATATAGTGGTATTTCATTTTAATCACAGGAAATTGTGTATTTTAGGTTACTTTTTTAAATCTGAAAATTGGGGATTTTTTTTTATCAGAGAAACCCAGGATCCCTGGTGATCAAACATCAGCTTCGCAGGCATTAGTACACATAAAGATTCAGTTTATGCTGTAAATAGGAACCAAAGTCCAATCATATTATAGCTGAGTTTTTTGATACAGAAAGGTTTATCCTTAACAGAGTTGAAGATAAATACATTATACTTATACTTACCTTATTAAGACTGTGCTCACCTTCTTGTCTTCCTGTCTTGTGAACAGGGGATGAATATGTCTTCTCCCTTTCCTGTATGGGGGTCAGATTAACACACTGAAACAGGGTCTCTGTCCCTACACTGTGGTTCTGCCTCAACCTGGAATACTTATGGGGTGGGAACCCATTTTTGTTTTCTGTTTTTTATTCCACAAAGGCTGCAGCAACTGTATAGAAAACTCAATTCCTTCTGGAACAGCATAAGCCTTTTCTCCTCATCTGTTAAATTAACATCATTATTCATTCTACTTATATGAATAAGATGGACTCCACAGGAGTTCTCTGCTAGGGTTGTCTTGCCATGACCCATAAAAATATAATGCCAGAAGTGTCTGGTATTTAATCTCATTAAGATACTTGGCCAGTTTAGACCTCTCACAGTCACTGAATTATAGCACATAGTCTTTTATTTAACTCCGTTCCTGTTTTATGAGTTATGTTGACAAGAAGTTCCTCTCTTATTAACTAATTTCTGTATAACTTCAGGAGCAGAGGTGATGGATTCATAGATTGATTCATATATTGTAAGGCTGGAAGGGACCCTTGGAAGATCATCGGGTCCAGCCTCCTGCACTAAGCAGGAAAGATAACTGGGGATTAGGTGACCCCAGCAAGGTGACTGTCTAGCCTCCTCTTGAAGATTTTCAGGGTAGGTGATTACACCACCACTAGAGGAAGCTTATTCTACACTCTGGACACCTTTACTGTGAAGAAGTTTTTCTTAATGTTAAACCTGAATCGATCTTCAAGGAGTTTGTGGCCACTACTCCTGGATTTCCCCTTGGGTGCCCTGGTGAACAGTTGCTCAACAAGCCCTTCATGTACTCCCCCAGTGTGGTGGTAAGCTGCTACCAGATCCCCTCTCAGCCTGACTAGCAACACAAATGAAAGGGACCTGGGAGTCATAATAGACCAGTGAAGAGTCCCAGATCCCTCAGCCTTTCCTCATATGGCTTGCCTTTTAAGATTCTGATCATACACATGACTCTTCTTTGGACTCTCTCAAGTCTGTCCACATCCTTGTTAAAGTGTGGTGTCCATAACTGGACACAGTACTCCAGCTGCAGTCTCACCAGTGCTGGGTAGAATGAAAGAATCACCTCCTTGGCTTTGCTGGAGATGCATTAATTGATGCATGCCAGAATATTATTTGCCCTACTGGCTACAGTGTTGCAGTGCCAGCTCATATTCATGCTGTGGTCTATTGTGACTCCCAGGTCCCTTTCATTTGTGGTGCTAGTCAGCTTGATGGCACCAAACCTGTAGGTGTGTTGGGGGTTGGTCATCCCGAGGTGGAGCACTTTACATTTCTCAATGTTGAACTTCATCAGGTTCCGATTTACCCAAATTGCTAGGCTGTCTAGGTGTGCCTGTAACTAGCCTATCTTCAAGCGTGACCATGCTTCCCCATAATGATGTCATTTATCTGGACTTCAAGAAGGCCTTTGACTTGGTCTTCCATGATGTCTTCACAACCAAGCTGGGGAGCTGTGGCTTTGACAATCTCGTGGTTCGGTTACTGGGGAATTGGCTCCAGGGTCAGACCCAAAGGGTACTAGTTGATGGGAACAAGTCAATGTGGTGCAAGGCTCTTTCCCCTTGTCTCTCTCATCTTTCCATCTCCACAGTGAAATGATTGTGCTCAAAATTGTTGATATCTTACGGCCCCATTGAGGATGATTTAATGCTTGAGTCTCCAAGATGCTGCAAATTGGCTGTCAAAGTATCCTTTAAATTCTGGGGGGGGGGGGGGTTTGGCCTGCTTCCAGAATAGTGACCATCAGTGAACTGAGAATACAAGACCTGTTTTGGGAGCCAGTTGTCAGGCATCCTTATGACCAGTCCTGTCCAATGAAGCTGATTCTATGTAAACCTGGCCTCCATGCTGGTGGTGGTTACTTGAGCAAAGGGACTGTCATTCTTTCTTCTGTCCTTCCAATGAATATGAAGAATTTTCTGAACACTCCAAAGCTTTCAGGTGTTTCTGATATATCAGTCAATTTTTACACCCATACAACAAGATAGGGGTGAAAACAGCTTGGTAGACAAGAAGGTTGGTTTGGGTCCTGATATCATGATCAAAGATACATTTTTAGAGATTTTAAAGACAGTGCTGTCAAATTTTATATGGTGTTGAATATTGTCAACTATGAGCACATCTGCACAAGATGCTAACTGCACAAGTAGCTTAATAATACAGTGCAGTAGCATGTCACAGCATGGACAGTGCTAATATGCTACTGTGCAGTAGTATTAGGTTCCTGCACAGCAGCATCACTAAAATGCATTCACTGGCACCACTGTGTAATAACTCCAGTTACTGTGCATTTATTTAGTACTTGATTATACAAATACTAAATTAAATGTGCAGTAACCACTGAGCATTAATGGACGTGTAGACACCCCCAGTGTTTATTTTTTGGGAAAGGTGGCTACCCACATAGGGAAAGTTCTCAACATTTTGTTAAGATTTCCCTCCTTGGAGAATGTTGAATAGCCTATAATCATCTTCTTTATAACCAACATTCATGTATTTGAAGACTGTTATCATGTTCTACCCTCAATCTTCTCTGCTCAAGACTAAATTATCTTTTAACTTTTCTTTGTATCTCATGTTTCTAGAATTCTAATAATTTTTTACTCTCTTTTATGTAATATATAGTGTGCTTTGAATATTTTATTCAGTATGCTTTACAGAAGTGGTCAGAAAAATGTAATTTCAGTAGTTCAGGAATGCAAACTTTTGGTTTCTGAAATCTAAATGACATTAAGTCATTATATTTATAATGCATAGTATATACATGAGATGCAGCATGCCTATACATATATACATGTACACACATGCATATATTCATGTAGTATGACAAAAATAAGTTAGCATAAAATAAAAAAAGTTTAAAAGAGAACATGAAAATACCTCATTTTCATTCAAATAATTATGATTGTTTTCACACAAGTTTTCAATATGTTCCTGTGAAGCCGTTCTGTGAAAAAAATGTTTCAGTCAGAACTACTTATTTAGTATTATTCCACATTTATGTATGTGGAATAATTTATGATGGTGCCCACAATATAGTTTATGATTCCCAGAAAGAGATGCAAAGATGATACCTGCTCTGAGGAAGATGCCAATGAAAAAAATGCACAAGTGAGGTTAACAGAAGTGAAACAACAACAGAAATTTATGTGGAAGTTATCTGTATTGCTATAGACAGGGCACATCTACATGTGTTGCTATGCTGATGTTGTTACTTCGCCATAATTGAGTACTTCCAAAAGGAAGTACTTTTGGAAGTACTCAATCACAGTGCAGCTACTTTGCTGTAGGGGCTAACTATACCGGGGGAACGTGTCACTATGGCAAAGTGGCTGCTGGTCACGTATAGCCACCCATGGACACTATGTCTCTGTACCACGTTGTTATGGCAACATAGTGTCATGTGTAGAATGCCCACAGTGTGGTAAAAAATATTTTTTACTTAAATATATTGGTTCAGTTAAATGGTTTTTTAAGGCCCTTTGAGATTTTCATCTAAAAGGTATTGTGGATGCCTTTCATTATATTTAAAATATTATAGCCACCCAAATAACTCACAAACATCTTACAGGGTAACACAAAGTCCCTGTATTGTGTGTTGAAATACTGGCAGATCAAACACAGCCATTAGTTCCATAAAACAATTGTCATAAGTAGCATATCCTACATACCTGAAAAAAATTACTAAAATCTTATGTCCTTCACTTTGCCTTTCCCTCCTATTTTATAGATTCATAGAACCTATTGAGCTCTTAGTAGTCTGCTGACATATTTCCAACATGCCGGAAACTCAGTGGATATTTTAATAATTTGGCCTGGATCCCAGCCATGTTACCAGTTCTTGCATTTAAAAGGTACTTAAAATCATTTCAGTAATTTTAATTGGATTGGGGGAGGGGGACTTTCCCTGTGCTTTGTCACAATTCAGCCAGTATTGATAACATTGTATTAGAAACTGATATTTACACATCAACTACAACATTCACTGGACATTTACATCTCTTCAAAGGCAATGACTGAAAAGATAAAAAGTGATGCTAGTATTTTCTTTAGCCTTCTTCCTTTTCTAGTCCTTTGCTTCCTTTCAGCACAAACTGGAGCATTATAGTTTGGTTCATGAGAAACATGAAAACTAAACCCACCAGATTTGCTGGATGATTCAAGTCCAGTTGATGTGTTATAAGCAAACAGTTAGTTCTTGCACTTAAAAAAATACAAGTACTAACTTCATTTAATATGTCAAAGAAATTAGTTTGATGGCAGCATCTGATGAAGTGCTTACAAAAGCTTGTACACTTTTGTTTTAGGGGTGTCAGACTTATGACCCAGATGACAGATCCAGCTGGAAGAGCTCTATAATCTATCCCATGGGTCTCAGTGCAGTGCCTGGAACTGTTCTACCACATAGGCTCAATCTGGCACTGCATGCAGTATGGGGTTCAGTCTGGGACATGTACCGCATGTGGTGCTTCTGCTGCACCAGCCCTGTGAGTTGGCTCCAGCATGTACAGGTAGCCTGGAGCCTGTTCCAGTCCAGTCCCAGAGCCAGCATGCAGGGTTGGTACCTCAGGTAGCCTGCACAACTTGCTGGCCCCATGGACCGTGTACAAAGTAAACCTCATAGTGGAGACTATTCAGGGAATTCTCCTTAAGTGTATCTTTCTTTTACAGTTTGTAAAGAACAATTAAAAACCAAACCAAACAAAACCTTCCAAGCTTAAAACGTGTTCCATAAGCCTGTTTGCCTCTAGGTTTTCTTTATGTCCATCCCTAGTGGTTCATGCCCATTGATCCTGTTTTCTGGAGAAACACGAGATGTGTACCTTCAACAATGAATCAAGAGAATTTGCCCAGCATTATATAAAGATATGCTTAACCTTTTTCCCCCACTCCCTCAGCCCAGGTCACCACCAATGCAGCAACCTTTTTTTGGGTGCATCCATCATAGATTCAAAGATTCATAGATGCTCGGGTCAGAAGGGACCTCAACAGATCATTGAGTCCAACCTCCTGTCTATGCAGGAAAGAGTGCTGGGGTCAGATGACCCCAGCCAGATGCCTATCCAGCCTTCTCTTAAAGACCACCAAGATAGGGGAGAGCACCATCTCCCTTGGAAGCCCATTCCAAATTTTGGCCACCCTTACCGTGAAGAAGTTTTTCCTAATATCTATCCTAAATCTGCTCTCTGTCAGTTTGTGACCAGCATCTTTGATCCCTTGCTGCCTACCCCTAATGAATTTGTGGGCGGCCATGAGATCACCTCTCAGCTTTCTCTTGTGGAGGCTGAAGAGGTCCAGGTCCCTCAGTCTCTCCTCATAGGGCTTGTACTGTAAGCCCCTAACCATATGAGTGGCCCTTCTCTGGACCCTCTTGAATCTATCCATATTCTTCTTGAACTACCATGCCCAAAACTGGATGCAGTACTTCAACTGTGGTCTGACCAATT
>NW_017729032.1:108668076-108673309 GCF_001723915.1 Gavialis gangeticus
TACTCCAGCTGTGGTCTGACCAGCGCCGCACAGAGGGGAAGTATCAACTCCTTGGATCTATTTGTCATGATGTGCTGATGCATGATGAAGTGCGGTTAGCTTTGCTGATGATTTCATCACACTGACGACTCCTGTTCATCTTGGAGCCCACGATGACTCCGAGATCCTCTCAGCAGCACAGCAGAGGAAAGGGGTCACTTCCCAGCCAGTAGGTGTGCTGGAGATTTTTGCGCCCTAGGTGCAGCACTTGTCCTTGTTGTACTGCATTGTACTGTGTACTGCCCACTTTTCTAGCCTGTCCAGGTCTGCCTACAATCATTTCCCTACCCTCCAGAGTGTGCACTTCACCCCATAATTTAGTATTGTCCTAACAATTTTTTTACAGGCCACATCTGTTGAATTGGGTTTACTACATCATAACATCTGATGAAGTAGGTTATTGTCTATGAAAGCTCAGACATTCCTGAATGAGTTAGGCCTCCTCTACAAGTGCAGGTAAAGGCTCAATGCAATCTAATGCATGATTAACACAAGTATGCCTTCTGCCATTCCACACATGCATGGCAGGAAGCACAACTGTGGGATCTCACATTAGATCCCATGCACATTATTCCCAGTGCAGGAGGAGAATGATCCAGGACTCCCCTTGCACCAGCGAGAAGAAAAGCCTCATGGTTGTTAGCCCAGTTAGCTAAGGGGCATTCAGTTGTGCAGGTTCCACACACACCCTCATAGTTGGGAGACACAGCTTCTATGATCTCCCAGCCTTGGGGTGTGTGAAACCCCCAGGGTGGGTAGATTGTTGCTGTGGCAATCTTCCTGAACCAGGGGTTTCATGTACCACCTAACTGGGGAGATCATTGTAGCAGTGATCATCCAGCCCCAAGGATTTCATGCACCCCTGGGGCTAGGAGATTGCAGTCATACCTTGTGGCTGCTGGGTCCCAAATGAGTCCCTGCACTGGGAGGCATACTGCTGGGACCCAGATTCCACACCGGCTGGGGCTGAGAGTCCCCAGCAGTTGTGGAATTTGCAGGCCCAACTAGACAAGCTGAGGGGGCTCAGAGCAGCAGGGGAGACCCTGCTACACATCACATGCATATTAAAGCTCAATAGCAACCAGCTATGTAAGTTAGTACACATTTTCAAGGTTTAACTTCATAGCTGCTTGGAGCTTTTTATGGCATAATAGCTACTTTGCATGTGTAGTTGGTCTCAAGGTAATTGCATAATTTACCAGTAAATTGCATGATACCTGTAATGTGTAGAGGGAGCCTTACTCTTTAGGTGTAGCTCTTCTCTACCTTTACCATATGAAGGAAGCATAAATAAACATGACCACTTATACCTATTTAGGCAGAGAGCAGTGCAGGATTTATTTATTTTTTACTATTTTTAACTATAGTCAAATAGCTCAGCAACTAGTACAATTGCTAAATATTACTTTAAAAAAACCCAACCCCCCATATGCAATTAAAATATATATGTATGTAAGCAAAAAGAAAGGGGAAAAAAGCCTACATTTCACAAAATGGTTTGTTAACAGAAACTTCACTCCCACGGCGGAAGTAATGTAAGATTAATGGTATAATATAAACAAATTTAAACTTTTCAGAGAGATCCCTAGAGCATTGCATAGTAACAGAAATAGACCTCATACTGTTGAAGTTAGCAGGTCACTAAAAAAGTATAAAAAAAATAGGCTTTGTACATAAAAGAGGTTAGTAAAGTGATAACTTAGTGTGGAAGCATCTGACTTCAGTAAGTACCCATTTTGAGAGGAATAAAGGGGAAGACGTTTTCATAAAGTTGCAATATAAAAATCAAATGCTGTAAAGTATACATAATTAAACAAGATTCCTTAATAATGTTATAATAGCTATAATTTTTTTTGCATGTGTTTTCATAGAATCATAGAACATTAGGGTTAGAAGGGACTCAGGAGATCATCTAGTCCAATCTCCTGCTTAAAGCAGGACAATCCCCAAGTAGATCATCCCAGGGAAGGTAGAGTCTTAAAAACTTCCTAGAATGGAGATTCCACAACCTCTCTGTGTAGCCTGTTCCAGTGTTTTCCTAACCTTCTATTGAAAGAGGTTTTTTCCTAATATCTAACCTAAACTTCCTTTTTAGCCATTTGAAACCACTGATCCTTGTTCTATCATCTCCCGCCACTGAGAACAGTCTAGCTCCAACTTCTCTGTAACCACCTTTCCGGTAATTGAAGGCTGCAATTAAATCCCCCTTTAGTCTTCTCTTACCCAGACTAAATAAGCCCAGCTCTCTCAGCATCTCCCAGAAGTCACATGCACCAGACACCTAACTATTTTCAGTGCCCTCTCTCCAATTTTTCCACATTCTTTCTGTAGTGGGGGACCAAAACTGGACACTCCAGATGTGGCCTCACCACTGACAAATAGAGGGGAAGAATCACTGTCCTTGATTTACTGGCAGTGCTCCTAGTAGGGAAGCCTAGTATGTTGTTAGCTTTCTTGGCAACAAGGACACCCTGTTGGCTCATATTCAGTTTATTGTCCACTGTAATCCCCAGGTACTTCTCTGAAGAACTGCTATCTGACTAGTTGGTCCCCAGCCTATACTGGTATATGGTATTATTCTATCCTAAGTGCAGGACTTTGCACTTGTCCTTACTGAACATCATGAGAAGCCTTTTGTGCAATCCTCCAATTTGTTGAGGTCTCCGAATCCTAGCCCCACCCTCCAGCATCTCTATTACTCCCCCCAGTTTTCTGTCCTCTCCAAACTTGCTGAGGGTGCACTCCATTCTATCTTCCAGATTGTTAATGAAGATATTGAACAAAGCTTGTCCCTGGACCAACCCTTGGGGCACCCCACTTCAGACTGGCTACCAACTAGTCTTTGAGCTATTTATTATTACCTTTCGAGCCCAACAATCCAGTCAATTTTCTTTGCAGATTACAACCCATTCATCCAACCAGTACTTCCTTAGCTTGTTTCCAAGAATGTTATGAGAGACAGTATCAAAAGCCCTGCTAAAGTCAAGGTATATCATGTCCATTGCTCTTCCCACATCCACAAAGTCAGCCATATTATCATAAAAGGCAATCACGTTGATCAGGCAAACTTGCCCCAGGTGAATCCATGCTGACTGCTCCTAACCACATTTTTCTCCTGCAAGTGCTTGGCAATGGATTCTTCGAGGACCTACTTCATGATTTTTCCAGGGGCTGAGGTTAGACTAAACCATCTGTGGTTTCCTGGATCCTTCTTCTGCCCTTTCTTAAAGATGGGCACTATATTTGCTCTTTTCCAATAATCCAGGACCGGTCTGTCACAAGTTTTCAAAGATAATGGCCAGAGGCTCTGCAATCACATCGGCCAATTCCCTCAGAACCTTGGGTAAACTGCATCTGATGCCATGGTCTTGTTTATGTCCGGCTTTTCTAAATAGTCCCTAACTTGTTCTTTCATCACTGTTGGCTGCCCACCTGCTCCCCAAGCTGTGCTGCCTGATGCAGTAGTCTGGGAGTGGACTTTGCTTCTGAAGACTGAGTTAAAAAATGGCATTGAGGACTTTATCCTTTTCTGCATCATTTCTCACTGGGACCCACACTTTCCCAGGTCTTCGTGTTGCTAACATACTTGTAGAAACCCTTTGTGTTACCCTGCTCCTGCTGCCCATCTATTCTAATTCTTAGAGCTTTGATTTAAGTAAACAAAAAGTGACACCTCAATAATTTGCATCTTTCATTTGTTCTTAAAAATATATTTCTCCAAAAAGTAAATGTAATCAAAATTTTTAAAACAGAAAGGATGTTATGTCCCTACCCTGAGGGTTGTGCAAGCTACACCCCCTATCCTGCCATGGGGTTCTGCAACATATGGCCTAAAAATATATATATCTAATTTGTAGAGCTAGCTGGAGGGGAGGAAAAAGTCAAAGTGTGACTTTTTTCAGAAACATAATAAGAATATGTTGGGCAGTGGGAGTGTGGGATTTTGTTATGGGTGCTTAGCTTTATTATTCCAACTAGTTCTAACAGAATTTAAGGACACTCGACTCCTAGAATATGAGAGAAGATATTTTTCACAATATGTAGTGTCAGTAAAATATTAATGGACACGAGTATTTTATTCGGAAAGGAATATTTCCATACTCCCAACTCAACACACATGGGCTTTAATACAGGGGAGAAAGGGAAGGTTCAAGGATACATTTAATGCACTTATTAGTAACTTTCATTCTGATTCATGCCCAGTGTATGGCAGAGAGTTTGGTGGTTTCCAAAAGTCTCTCTTTCTTTATAACAAATTAAAACTCTGAAAGAGACCAATTCAGGCATAGCACAGTTCATTGATACACCCATGCTCTGGTGTGATGCTAGCAAGCCTTTGCACGCCATACATTGTCCCTAGTGCCAAAGAACAGTGGACAATCTGTTTTTCTCCCTTTCTGAGGATGGATAGCTGGTGATTCATCTCATTCCTAAATGAATAAGGGTAGACAAAGAAGTTTAGAGTAAAAAAACCCAACAAAATCAGTAATGAAGAGGAGGAGGAAACAACTTGAAATTCTGATGAAATGGAAACAAATCCCAAAAGATTTTTGGTTTCCTGGTATTTTTATTTTATTTTATTAATCTCAACATAGATAAAAACATTATTATCAATAATAATAATAATAATAATAGTAGTAAAGATGATGATAGAAAAATTCAGCCTAGTTAGAATCAGGAGTTGGAGAAATAATGCCTTGACTGTTATGTATCCTAATCTATACCTCACAGGTTTATGAAAGTTCTGCGTAATCATGAGAATGTTCTGATCTTTATATCTTCTATCTCATTTATTATACGCTGTACCAAATAATTATTTAGATTATCATATCTCTGATACTTATAAGTGCATCATAATACATTTACTTACAATTTTTTGTTTTTTGTTTTGTTTTGCTGGAAGTACTTTGAGAATCTGGTTATTAAAGGAAGGTATTGTAAAGAGGCAAATGGCCTCAATTTTAATTATAAATAAAAAAAGTCACACACTGAATATTTTGAACCAATGTTCAAACTTGCTATAATAATACCACACAGGGATGTTGCATACATTTCTATAATAACAGCTTTTTAAAATTGTGTGTGTGTGTGTGTGTGTGTGTGTGTGTGTGTGTGTGTGTGTGTGTGTGTGAACACCCATGTCTCCTTGCTGTAATTTCATTCATTTTAGCTTTCAAAATCAGACAGCAGTGAA
>NW_017729032.1:108678309-108694296 GCF_001723915.1 Gavialis gangeticus
TGTGTGTGTGTGTGTGTGTGTGTGTGTGTGTGTGTGTGTGTGTGTGTGTGTGTGTGTGTGTGTGTGAACACGTGTGCCTTTATTTTTACTTGCCTTTTAGGAGCCAGCATTTAAATATTCTGTACAATTTCATGAACAGTGTTGTAGGCAGTTTTGTAGACAGTTCCCACAAATGTGCATTCAAAATGGCTTGAATTTAATAGTTATGTTCATAAATGCCTGATTTACAAATACTGTTTCTCACACTAATTGAGCATGCAATTGCAAACAGATGCTACATGCATAAACCTTTTAAAAGTTTGGACTCTAGTGGACTCAGAAACATGCAGCAGTTTCAGAGAAGCTCAAACTTTTGTGTGTTAGCTCACTGTAGTTTGACTTGGTCTTGCAATTTTTAGACTGTCTCCCTTTTCTTCATTAGAAAAATCTTGAAAGGAAATTTGCTTAATTTAAAAGAACAAATAAAAGTTATCATCATGAAAAAGTAAAACTACAACAATATTCTTGATAGGTATGTTTATGTTATAATTCAAAGCGGATGGTGAATAGTATGCAAAGATAATCTATAAAGACACCAGCATCCTATAAACAGCTGTGAATGTTTGCAATAGTGCCAGTGAATCGGCACTGATGGTGCTTTATAAGACTGAATGTAAGCCACAGCATTGTAAATTATGCCTCTGTCACTTTTTTAAAGCTTATTGTAAAGTAAGGATTAAAAAGAGAGAGGGCCCTTCTGCTTTTTATGTGCAGAACACTTGAAGGGTTTGTCACAAATAATTAGGATTCATTTTCTTTGTGGGAGAACTGTAGTGTTTCTGCTGTCTGGGAGCCACTCTTCTGACACTTTCAGTTGTTTGCTGTAACACTGGCTGCTGCCAGACCACATGTTTGTGACCTTTCTTTCAGTTCTTTCCTTCTGGAAAAGAAAGACTCAACTGTCCATTTCATACCCAATTCAAAAATTGGGATGGACTCATTTCCTTCAGTTGTGATTAAATAGAATAAAGGTTATGTAACTGCTCTGGGGTGATTGTGCACTATTACTTTCTCTTGCTTCTCAGCTTCATCCCTTGTCTCAAGCTCATTCCTTTGGGTCCAGTAATGATTGCTCCTTATACAAGGAAGTTGGAGATTCTTCGCATTCTCTCCATGCATAAGGGTCTCAAATCAGGGTTTTTTGACAAAGAATCTTTGTTACTGCTTCAATTCCTAAATCTCCCTGTCTTGTATCAGGGCAGCTCCTATGGAGCCTTCCTGATGGCCCTTGGTCTTGACATGAATTGCCCAATATTCCAAGTATAAATTGTTTAATGTGTTGGGGGAGGGGAGGTTGACTTACTGCAGCACACTACAGGGAAGGGTAAATTACAAATATGTTGTGGTATTAATACTTTTTAAAACAAACACCAAAGAGGAAGCTACTATCGTAAGAATTTCATTCTGAAAGTTGGGTGCCGGAGCTGAATTTAAAAAAAGGTTCTTGTCTTTGAAGACATTGGGGGTACTTTTACATGTCCTTTGGAGGTAGTGGCAGCACTTTAATTAGAGCAGCTCCAAGAGCCACTCTAATTAAAGTGCCACCATGTCTCTGTATCAGCACCCCGGCTGCCATTTTTAAGTGTAGGGATGTTGATACCCAAGACTGAGGAGGCTGCCGGAGCATGGCAATTAATCGAGTCTGCTGTGATGCGCTGGAATTCCAGCACATCGGAGTAGCCTCCCTACTTGTGTATAGGCACCCTGGGAGTTTTGTCAGTCACATCAGCTGGAAAAGAATTAGGAATGAAATGAGGGAGAAATGAATCAGTTTTCCTTGTGAAGACCAATACAATGCAACTGAAGTCAATGAAAGCTTAGGTGCTGATTTGAGTGAAAGCACTTGGAATGAGAAAGCTTCAGTATGGTATAGATAATTGTATAAAAACTAAGGTTCAATAAAGCCTAAACCAACTGTTAAGTTGCTCAACTTGTTTGGTTTACTTTTATTTATAGGCCTTTTATGCCACAGGCTTGAAATGTTCTGATTTCTAACACCTTCACAAGGGAAATGTGATTCTTTTAGTACAGCTGTACTTTCTAGTGTCAAAGAGGGCCCTTGCTAGGAAATATTTTTAACACAGCAGCTCTAAACAGTTCTATTTAATGACTGAAAGTGGTGAGATTGTGATAGGTATTTCTAAGAACTGCTTTGAAAAATGTCCATTATTGTTGTATAAACCCTTATATACTAAATATTGATTTTGATCCCTGAGGTACAAGTAACCACTAGAGTTTTCCTTAAACACTACATGTGGACAAAATATTCTTTTTTTTAGCCTTCCCTTCTATTCTGCAAAACCCCACCCAGAATCTGTTTAAGCCCCAATAGACTTTCTAAGGTGGATATTTGAAAGGAAAATATTTATAGGTTTCTTCCCTCTCAAATGCAAATCTCTCAGGTGAATCCTACATTCAAAACCATAGTTTAATTAAGATATTTTAGCTCTTTCATGAATCAAGTTTCTATTGCATCTGATTTTTCTTTCTGAAGTCATCAGAATGTTAACATTCCTTTGAAATCCGCCTTTATATGGTCCTACTGAAGGACCATTATTGAATGCTAAATACCTGCAGTACATAAGGTATCCGCTAGCCATACAAGCTAAAACAGTAGCAACTAAGTAACTAAAATAAACATCCCTTTTCCATTTATTCCCTTCCCATTACTTCAGGTATTAATGATTAAGATAATGTATGTTTAATATGAAAATTTTTTTATATTTCTACTGTTATTGTGTTTCTTCACTAATATTTACAGGGGGAAAAAACCAAAACAATTGCTCCTCTTTTTTGGAATGTATAGGGGACTATTTCAGAGTGGAGGCAGACCAGAATGTTCAGTAAAGATATACAATTAACTGAAGTCATTATGAACTATTTGGTGACAATTTCACCACAGACGATGTTGTATTCATTCATTTTATTCCCAAAGTCACATATTACAATATCTGAAGCTCCATCTGAAGCTTTTATTCTAAGCCTTAAATATGACACACCATTGACTGAAAGATAACTATCCCTTGAAATGGTTAATTTTCACAGGTGAAACCTTTTTTAACAAATGAATAGTTTTCAAATGTCATTATTAGCCCTATTGAAAGAAAAAAAATACTGATAGGTGTATCTCCTGTAATATGGTTGATTGAATGTTCTTGGTTCTTTTTTGTAAGTGAGTTTGCTTGTGGCGGTGGGAGATAGACTTTGTGTCAGAGTGTGTATCTGAGCATATTTAATGTCTTTCTTCGAACTCAAAAAAATCCTGCTCTAAGATTTAATGAAATTGTCTGGTTGTTCTTGGGATTGTTAGTTTGGCCTGAAAACCTAAGAAAACAATATGTATAATTATATGTTATAGTATGCAATTAAAATAAACATGCATACACTTATATACCATTTGCAGGGTTGTTGGTTGTGTTGGTCTGAGGACAATGGCAGGCAAGGTTATTTGGATATAAGTGGTATCTTTTATTAGACAAACTAAATAGTTGGAGAAAAGTTATTTGCATGCTTTCAGGCACCTTTCGTCAGGCACTGGGAGACGCAAAGAAACTTGCCTGCCTATACCATTAACACACATACACTATATATATACTATATAGACTGTATACTATATACACTATATATATAGTCTTGGGTTTTGCTGCAGGTTTAGGGAATTTAGAAACAGAAATTAAATCTTGTCTAAGGCCGTGATTCACCAGAGCAAGCAAACTTATTTTTCTTAATCCATTAACTTAAATGCTTTGTTGAACAGGGATGCAGTTTCTTAAATGTTTAAAACTAAGCATGTCCATAAATTTAGGTACAGATATTCAGGGAGGTTAGGGGTAGGGTAGACTGAATTAAAAAAATGGTCACCCAATATAACTTAGTTCACCCAGATGTGGACCTTACATTAAATCCCTAGTTAAATCAATTGAAATGGAAACTGTACAGAAGTTCAGGAAGATTAGATCAGTCTAAAACGGCTGACCAGATCTAATTTAACTCTGCCTTGTAGGTTGTCTGGCTAAAATTAGGTCTTGTGAGACTGATCTAAGTAAACTTCTGCACAGTTGCCAATGCTGCCTCAGGGCTGGGAAAGCTCAGACAGTGGCACCAGCACTGGGGCTGTGCTTTTCCTACACTCACCCCTGGCACCAAGCTATTTTTAGCCCCTGGCCCTTCATCCCCCACCCTGCTGACCAGTCAGCACCCTCCCACCTCCTTAACCAAGCCTGCCATTTCTCCTATTTCATGAGCCACTCCCAGTCCCAGTTTTACTGGCATTCACCAGTACCAGGAGCTGAGGAAATAAGCCAGTGATAAGGGATCAGTTGGCAAGATCAGAGGGGTTGGTTCATGAGAGAGGTTTTTTGTCTGGGGATGGGAGGTTTGGTGGGTGAGAGGGGAGAGAGCCCTCCATCCCACCCCCCAGTCTACTTGCCTTTGTTCCCCACCCTGACTTACTTCAGTCAGGCTCCTGAAACTAATGTATGCCAGTAAAACTGGCCCCAGGAGCAGAGTACAGGATTGAAGGCAGTTCAGTACCATTTGGGGGGTACTGGAAGGAGTCTGGGAGTGGGCTGTTGGTGGGATCAGAGGGCCTCTCTAATCCCCCCAAGCCTCCCTGGGACTCCAGTATCCTCTCTGATCCCCCACAACCCTCCCAGATCCCAATAACCACCCGCTTCTGTGGATCTGCTAGCCATCCTGATCCCCCAAACATCCCATGAGCCCCCCTTACCCTCCCAATCCCAATTTACCTTAGATCAGCCAGGCATATTAACTTGATCTAACCTCCCCCTAACATCCCCAAATGTCTGTATGTGTCCTAAGTTGTTTGCTCTTCATTTTGAATTATGTTTTCATTACTCCTTGGATTGAAGAAAAAAATATTGTGGAACTGGAGGGAGAATAAGCTAAAATTCTCAGTTTGCATATGAAATTAGTATGAAATAGCATATGCTATTTGGCAGGATCTTCCTCCTCTTTCTTGCAATCGCTCTTCTCATAGCATAATACCAGATGGCAGAAGTCATCCAAATAATGGGTCAGACACTTACGTATGTCAGATGATCTCTGTTGAAGATCTCATTGATTTCAAAGAAGATAAGCCCAGGTGAATATCCAGCCCTGTGGTCTGTTCTCCCTCTCATTTCAGTTTTCCTGCTGGGGAAGTATAGGTTTTCCTCTCTCCTTTTAAAAATGTTTTTTTGGCTTAAATTGCAACCAAGCATGTAAGACCCTTATGCATAGGATGGAACAATACTTTTAAATTGCATGTGGTACAAAATGCAAACAAATCTAGTTGCAAGTCTTGTGACATCTCTCTTCCTAGACTATTATTCATTTGTTAGTTAATTATCCATATGCCATGGTATTTTGAAGAACACATTCAAACATAATTTGCTTCATTCTCTCTATATTGAGTTTTCATAAGGGACTGAAACTATTTTAGGTATGGAAATGAAATATTTAAAATAACTGGTGACTGAGCTCATTGAAAATGGAATAAAAAATAAGCTTAGCTAATTGTGGGGATGATGCAATTGAAGCTATTTGATGATTCATTGACCATGTTGATCAGATGTGATTAAATATTAATCTGGCATATATAGGAATTGACTTCAGTGGGAAAAATGAAATGTTTTACAACAGTTGAAGATATGGCTAAAGAATTTTCACTTGGAAAAAAAAAGTGATAGAAGGGAGAGTGTAGGTTATGCAAATTATAAAGGCAAAGTGCAAGGTATTTTCCATTAATGAAGTATTGATCTGCCTGGGCATTCTTGTTTGTGAATATACATATTTATCAGGTGCCAGGAATGGTTCCTCTGAAAACATCTATGAATTCAAATTGTAAAATTGTACTCTGTGAGTGTGTGTGTGCGCGCTTCTCAATAAAGTTATGGTATGCTATCATTTTCATCATCTTGGCTTTTATTCCAAGTATTACGAAAAAGGTGTGTTAGTATTCTAGGCTTTTCTATTTTTTATTTTTTTAAGTTAGAAAACACTTTATTTTTCAAAAAGAATGCTTTGGGTGTATTTGCATCAAAACCAAGCAACTGAATATAAGGGTATTCCTTTGAAACACATGAGGATTTTGAAATGTAGTATGATCCTGGACCATTGAATCAACTGAAATTATAACATTGATTTCAATGCAAAGGGCTGCAGTAGCAAAATGTTTAAGGCTACAGATGTAGGAGTTTGGGATTTGTTCCCGACTTGTGCTGTAAATTTCTCTCTGTTGACCCAATGGTAAATAGACATCTGGGGAGTCAGAGGTGGCTGAATGCAAATTCTAGCAGCATCACTCCCCTGTTCTATCATGCTTGATCAGAGGTTGGCAAGACTTAATGATGTTAGTCTGACTGACATCAATGGGAACAGCATATAGGAGACTGTCCATTTTATTAAACATAAAAATACTGTTCCATTAAAAACAGATGGGGCAGTACATCCCATGTTTATTTTCTTAATTGTAACTAGGCCACTACTTATTTGGGGGATGGCAGGGGGGTGTTACATATTGAAAATAGTTTCTACACTGGACCATAACTACTCCAAGTTTAAAATTGTCTAGCATGTTTGAAATATTAAAAATCAATTAAACAGGTCAACATAGCTTTCAAAGACAGTGGAGTCAGGGACTGGACTGGATTCCAGGATTGACTGGATCCTATTTAGCTTTTCTAACATAGTGTGTCTGCATGAAGGGGGATAAACCACTTTTAGAACAAAACAAAGTGAGGTTCCTCCAGAATAAATATTCCCACACCTTTCATCTGGCTTGTCTGCTTAGGTTATAAACTATTTCAATGATGTCCTTGGGACATATGTATTCTAGGAGCATTGCCACAAGGATTCCAGAGCAATGCAGAGAAACAGGCTACTGCTTTACATGAAGCACCATGGGTTACAGGACGCCCACCCCCAGCAGACGTTTGCCTGTTTTGTTGGGGGTGGGGATTGAGTCTGCTTGTAGGAGCCGGAAGAGCCTGCCCGCAACAGAGAAGCTGCCCCTCTCTGCCATCCCTGCCCTGCCCCCCAGCTCTGGAGCTGTCAGCAGGAAAGGAGGGGGGTGGGAAAAGTGGGTTAAGATCCTGGGTGGAGTTTTCCCAACTTGAGCTGGAGGGGGGGACTAGGAGGAGTCACAAGGTGGGGTACTCCAATCCACCTACTCACCATTCCTGCTTAGGCCGGGCAAACCTCAGCTGCCAGCTCATTCCCCCTCACCCCTCCTGCTGACAGCCCTGGGGGTAGGGCTGGACTGTATCAGCCCAGCCCCGAACACATGGCATATTAAACCTAGGGAATACACATTCCCTAAAGTGCTCTAAAGTGGAGCACCTTTATATGATACCTCATCTGATAACTCATTTGACACCTGATACCACATGTCATGGCATGACTCTAGAGTGGTTTCAGGGATTGGACCATGCAAAAAAATTAACTTCTGTCTGCACCCACAATGCCTCCTTTTGGATGGCCCTGGCCTTTTACTATTCTCTAAAGTATGCAGAATATGAAGACGAGACCCAACAGACATTATGGGATGAGGGGGACCATCAATCTCCAGGGTGAAATTATGTTGCAAAAACTGCACGCAAATCCAAAAATTATTTCCACAAGTTTTACAGAAGGTGGAGATATCTGATCCATGCCTTTGTACTATTAAAATGTAGTGGTTTTTTTGTTTTAATTTTAGTAGAAAGTAGCTGGGATCATTGCAATATTGAGGAGGTACAGTTATCCTGTGTTCAGACGCTTCCTATTTCTACTTTGAGTATGCCATCTAGTTCTATTACAAGGATAGTCTATTACAAGCTCCTGCAATAGTTTCAGATGTGCAATAGTTTAAAGATGGAATCTGTCGTATGCTCTGTATGACAGTGCAACTATAACAATTTACACTAATTTAGGGTCTGAGTAAAGTATTTCAGTGATCAATAAATTCTTTTTTTTTCTTTTCCTTTCCATGATTGTGTTGTTTAAAGTGTTGCATTTTACTACCCTGCAATATGAAAATTTCTGTTGGCAAAGCTTTTAAGAAAGATTTTGGCAGCTATACTTTTCTTGATTTTGCAGTTCTAAATATTGAATCCAAAACATACTTTCCAGAGAGTAACTCCCTCTTTTCATTGTTTTGCTCCAAATCTTATTGTGTTGAAAATTAAGAGGTAACAGTGCAACCTGTCTAAGCCTGTACTTCAGGTGAAACTAGATGTAATGGTTAGCAATGGTGGAAGGAAGGGTACGGTTGCACCTTATAGTCTAAATGAATCAATGGTGTTTTCTATTCAAACAATTAAGTTAACATTTAAAATGTCCTTTTTAAAATGTAAAAAATTGAATGCTTAAAGAAAAAAACTGTCTGATTGCTTAAATTTTGTAAAGATTTTTATTGCCTTGGATTATTGTGAAATATCTTGAAGATGTTAATTAATAACTAAATTTTTAATTTAAGTGAATAACATCTGGTACATTCAACACATAAATATTTGGCTAACAAGACCTTCAGTGTCATTTACTGATCCAGCTATAGCTGTCTTCCAGCTGTTGTTTACTTAGTCTTGAAATGTACCTCTAGGAGAGCCTGAAGCTTTCTTTTGGGTAACTATTAGAGACTGCTCTTTTAAATGAATTATAAACAAGGGTAAATACAAATATGTTCTCAACCTATACAATATTTTTTGAAAACTCTAGGTGAAAATTATAATATTCTTGCTATTACTCAAATGACAATTGAATACTTTTCTCTCAGTTCTGTTGGTTGTCAATGCAAACTATTAAGTAAAATGAAGTGATGTATATTACATCTGACACACTTCTAGCTAAACACATCCTAGAAATCCTGTCTCTCCACAGTATACATACAAAGATATTAGCATGCTTTGCCATGAGTGACAAATTTCTCAGAATGAATGACATCAGATGTTTTGAAATTATTTCTAAATGAGTAAATTTAAACTTTGTTACTCTTTCCATTATGAGACATGTTTTGACATGAATAAATAAGACATAAGGAAGTAGCTTTTAAAATATATACAGTATATAACCCTTACAGGGTATACATCTGCAAATTGTTAGTATAGAACAAATGGTTATTTGGCATTTGAACTCTATTTAGACTGTAGTTGAAGACAACACTTATATTTAGCGTGTGATGTCTTACCATCATGTTCGTAAACTTTTAAAAGCTTTGTATATTGTATTTTGAATCCATAATATTGTCCTCTGCCTAGGAACCACATTTATTTTGTTGTTTTGTTTTATAAGTATCAGCAACACTATAAGGCTGTTTCTGTCCCCAGTTGACAACTGGAATATTAGCTTTAAGAGTTTATTATATACCTTTAACACAACTTTATTGTGGAATATTATTAAGTTTTGTAGTTCACAACATTCAGAGATGACTCTCATAATATTAATGATGATAAAAACAAGGGCAGTAAACATAACAAAGCCAATCATTTTAAAACTTTGAAGCTTGCTCCAACTAGCAATAAAACTATTGTGTAAAGTTTATAACAGTTACTTAAAAAAAATAAAAGGAAAAAAACTCCAAATAATCTATATAAATTAAATCACTTATTCTGGAGGCCAGATCTGCCAGACTATGCGAGGAGCAGGCAATTATTTCAAGTGAGGGACACTTAATAAGTTATCGTGAGCTGTCAAGGGACTCATGGTAGTCCTGTCCCTTGACAGTTGCCCCACCCCTTTGTCACCATTTTGGGACTGGAAGGCTCACCCTCAGTGTAACGCCTGATCTTTGGCATTGGAAGTCCTTCCTCTTGCCTCCCCTGGAAATACTCCATTTGGGAGGTGGGAGGGTTGCTATCTTGGAACCAGAGAAAAACCTAATCATACACTAAAATTCAAACACCTACTATAACATATTTTAATGTCATTTAAAAAATAATTTGGCATGATTTGTGTTTGTGTAGTGTATATAGAGGTGATTGTATAATAACTCAAAAATAAATTCTTAGTTTTATATATTGTGGAGGGAGGTTGTGTGCATGGTATGTGTGTGTGTGGTGTGTGTGGAGTATATATGTGTGGTATATGTGATGCAGTGTATGTGTATGGTGGGATGTGGGGGTGGTTATGAGGGTCTGTGGTTGTGTGGGGGGGCATAACATATGTTGGGGATTTTGTATATGTGGGGGTTGTGGTGAAGACTGGCCTGGCACAAGGGCTATGGTAATTACAGGGACAGAGGTTTGTTAGGGCTCTCCTGTGCCAGGGGTCTATAATTTGCTTGCACCTAAAAGGGCTTAATCCCTCAGAGTATTGGCTTGCGGCCCACCCGCACCCTAAGGCCCACTACTATTAATGAATACCAACACCAAAGTAAGGGTTAATAAGCAATCTGTCTTACAAGCCAAAAATAACAATAATCATAGCAACATGAACAAGTTAACAACCACTTAACAGAACGCTATATACAAATATATACAGAGAGCCAAAAGTGGCCTGTCACCAGTGGTGGCAGTCAAGAACACTGACACCCAGGCTGCAAAGCCTACTGTCAGATCCATCAGGCAGAGGATTTCTACCCTTTCCTCCACAAGTGGAGTACTTGGAGACCTCAAAAGGGAAGGGTGATACTTTACCCATCCTATGGGGAAATGAAGGTGAGTATCGCAGGTGGGAATTCCGGTGTCCCCACACACACAGCACTCAGCACCTGCACTCCCCAGCCTCTCCAACAAAACAACATGACACAAAACTCTCAGGCTCTCAGACTCAGCTCACACAGCTTCTTGGAGCACGCACTCTTCACCATATATGCAGGCACGCATGTGTGCTCCTGCACACTCATGCACATGCACACTTGCATTCACACACACACCGAGATGGTGCCTCATGCTGGGTTTTGTAGTGGCTGCCTCACGCCACCTGCCAATCATACCATGGTCCAATCACTGCTTGCACATCTCAATAAATCAATGTCACTCAGTGGTATCATTTTCTTGGACCACTCATATTCATTATCACTTCATAACTTATTAACATAAAGTTCTCCACTCTTTGGTTATATAACAAGGTTTCAATTGTACATGCCTCAGTTTCCTAAGTAGGTCATAGCATCATCAAGGTCAGAAGTTTACATGTTCTAGAGACTTCTAACCTCTAGGCATCCTATGCACGAGTATTCACTATTATGACTAGGCCAGGACTTGCACTGTTCACAGTGGGGGCAGGGTGTGGGTGTGAGGGAGATTGGGGACCTCCCACACTCCCACTATGGTGCAAAAGTAGGCAGGGCACTCAGGGTGCAGGCACCCAGTGAGGGTGCAGCTCTAGCCAGCCCTGCACATCACAACGAGGGGTGCAGCCTCCACATGGCTGCCTGTATCACCAGTGCTCTCTGCCACTCACGCATAGCCCCTGCAGTAGCACAGCAGGGAGGGAAGCCCCATGTGCTGGAGCCAGGTGCCTTCCCTGCCACATCTGCAAAGCACCAGAGATAAGCCTTAGGTTCTGGGGCTAGCTGCCTTCCCTGCAGAATTGTGCCCCACTGGGAATATGTGCCCTGAGTGCCCTGCCTGCTGCCATTGCCTGCTGGCGCTGCATGCCATGAGGGGCATGTGGGGTGTTCCCACACCCCCCACTCCCCCTCACATCCACACACTGCCCACACCAGCTCCATGCTGCCACTGCCACCTTCCCCCTTGGATGCAGGGTCCACGCTGCAACCAGCTCCAGCCCCATGTTCTGGGTTCCCTTCCAGCTGTAACCCCACCCCTCCTGCTTCCCTAAGAGCCAGCAGGAGACTGGGGAAGTGAGCAGGTTCTGGGGGCTGCAGCTGCAACAGCCCTGCTCAGAAGCTGCACTCTGGCTGGCTGGGACCTTCAGCCCATGAGGGTAGAAACTAAGCAATAGGTTACATTTTTGGGCTGCATGTACACATGGACACTTCATAGATTCATAGATTGTAAGGCCAGAAGGGACCTCAGAAGATCATTGGGTCTAGCCTCCTGCACCAGCAGGAAAGATAATTGGGGGTCAGGTAACCCCAGCAAGGTGACTGTCTAGTCTCCTTTGGAAGATTTCAAGGGTAGGTGATTGCACCACCTCTGGAGGAAACTAATTCCACACTCTGGACACACTGACTGTGAAGAAATTTTTCCTAATGTTAAGCCTGAATTGATCTTCCAGGAGTTTGTGGCTATTACTCCTAGTTTTCTCCTCGGGTGCCCAGGTGAACAGTTGCTCAACGGGCCCTTGACGTACTCCCCTACTGCAATGGTAAGCTGCTACCAAGTCCCCTCTTAGCCTTCTTTTCATCAAAGTCCCGGATCCCTTAGCCTTTCCTTATATGGCTTGTCGTGTAAGATACTGATCATATGGGTGGCTTTTCTTTGGACTCTCTCAAGCTTGTCCTTGTTAAAGTTTGGAACCCAGAACTAAATGCAGTACTCTAGCTGCAGTCTCACCAGTGCTGAGTAGAGCAGAAGAATCACCTCTTTGATTTTGCTAGAGACGCATCATTTGAGGCATGCCAGAGTATTATTTGCCCTTCAGCATTGCACTACCAGGTCATATTCATACTGCGGTCTGTTATTACCTCCAGGTTCCTTTCATTCGTGGTGCTAATTTGTTTGGTGCTGCCAAACTTGTAGGTGTCTTGGGGGTTGCTCATCCAGAGGTGGAGCACTTTACAGTTCTCAACATTGAACTTCATGAGGTTCTAATCTGCCCAACTTGCTAGCCTGTCTAGGTCTGCCTGTATCTGTAGCCTATCTTCCAGTGTAACAAAGCTCCCCCATAACTTGGTGTCATCCGCAACTTGGCTAGTGAGCTCTTCACCCCCACATCCAAATCATTAATATGTTATACAAACAGACTTTGTGTCTATTGCTTTTAATTTTATGTATTTTCTTGAGTTTTGTATTGCCTTAAGAAACTCCATTTTGTGTTATTCTGTCACTTGACATAAGTGCTGTACCTTTTACTGTTTTATTCTGTATGGGTGGAAGTGTGTTTGTGGAAAAGGAAAACATCAGCTGGTGACTGGCTGAAGAATGCAGCATGATAAAAGACCAAAACAAGAAGAATCCATCCCAGAACAGTGAGAGAACAATGGCAATCAAACTTCAAGGAAGAGCACAGTCATAACCCAGCAAAAGCCCAGAGGACTGGGTGAATTTACAAGGCTATAAAAGATGGGGCGAGACATATTGATTTTAGGTCTTGTTCTGGATATCATCCTGAAGCATCAGTTCATCTGATGAAATGGACCAGCAGGAGCTCAGCTTCTACTCATGATAAACTTAGCTGGCCACTAAGTCGACTTGACCACCAATAAAACTGGTAACGTATACCAGCACAGAACAGAAATCAGGGAATTAATGTTGTTTATGTGTGTATTAATCACTTAATCAATAAACACAACACTTTGCCTTCTTCGCCTTTATAAGAGTTCACTCGTGACTTGAGCAATTGGCAATTTATATAACAAGTACAGATGTTGAAAAGTACGGGACCGAGCATCGACTCCTGTGGAACACTACTGCCCACTTCTCGCCAGGATGACACAGATCCATTCACCCACTGGAGTGTCTCAGAGTTAATCCCACAATCCTGCAATATTATCATGAGGACATTGTTGGATACTAGATCAAAGGCCTTCTAGAATCCAAGGTATACAAAATAAAACCTGCTCTTTCATGTCCAGGTGGCAAGTTACCTGGTCATAGAAGATGATGTTGGTTAGGCAAGGCCTGCCCATCACAAAGCCATGCTGGCTATCATTAAGAATCCCACCTTCTGTAAGCTTATTGCAGAGAGACTCTTTGATGAACTTTTTTAGTATTTTCCCTAGGATGGAAGTTAGGCTGATTGGTCTATAGTTACCCAGGGCCTTCTTCCTGCCCTTCTTGTGGATATGCACTACACTGGACTTCTTCCAGTTGTCAGAGACTTCTCCAGAGTGCCATGAGTTGTGGAAGAGTTTCATCAGGTTCTGCCATGGGTTCCATAGTGACTTCAGCCACCTCCTTCAGCACTCTTGGATAAAGATCATCTGGTCCCTCTGACTTGTGTATGTCTAATTTTTTTTTATTGGTCATACACCAATTCTATGACAATAGTAAGAAGGCAATTATTCCTACTGTGCTCATCCTCTACTCTACCTGGCATGGTTTTTCTATTGGTCTGGTGAAAGACCGAGGCAAAGTAGGCATTCAGGAGTTCAGCTTTCTCTTGGGTAACCAGCTCTCCTGAGTTGTTGAGCAATGGCCCCACATTTCCATTTGTTTTCCTCTTCTTCCCTATGTAACTAAAGAAAGACGTCTTGTTGTCATTTATTCCCATTGTTAATCTAAGTTTGGTCACTGCTTTAGCCTATCTTATCTGTTCCCTGCAAATGCAGGCTGTCATGGAATAGTCCTCCTTGGGGCCCGCCCCAAGCTTCCATTATTTATAAGCCTCTTTCTTCTTTCTTAAGAGGACCATTGTTGCCCTGAGGGGTCAGGCCAATGCTCAGGATCTCAATAGTGCTCTGTTAGACAGGAGGACATGGTGTAAAATTGCACATATACAAACACACAAATCAGTTAGGTGCATACACACACACACTACCAGCTCAGGCACATACACATCCAAAACAGCCTAGGCACATGCATACCTATCACCAATTCAAGCACATACACTGTACACCTCAAAAGTTAAAGCCAGATTACTAATTCATATGTCATGCACACAATGCCATACATATCTATATATCTGTATATAGATATATCTATATACACACACACACACACACACACAGTTCATACACATACAACACACCTACACACACACACAGGTAAGTTCCTAACTTGGGTGTTGTGATGTGTATGTATGTATGTGCTTGGTGTAGTTGGGGTACCTCGGGAAAGGTTAAGGTAAGAAAGTAGAAGTGTAGGGAGTGAAAATTGCTGGGAGTGAAAGTCACCAGAACTGAGACTAGAACCGGCAGACTAGAGAGGCCTGAGCTGAAGAACTGATGCTTGGGGGTAACTTTAGGTTAATTGATCTTAATTGATTAAAAGACAATGCCCAAAGCCTATGGAACAGGGGAGCGATACCGACATAGAGGCTGGGACTGGAGCCAGAGCTATGGGGGAGCTGAAAAGGTAGATGGGGAGAAGGAAAATGGGACTAAGGGAACGTGTGGGTGTTACAAAGGGGCTCTGGGTGTGGGGAGCCAGAGGATGGCTCCATGGCAGCTAGAGAAGTTGCAGAGAGTGGAATTAGGTGCTGGCAGCTGGAGAAAGGCTCCAGCTGATGGAGAAAACTGGAGGACAGTCATGAGGAACTGGGAAACTGCAGCAGGGAGGATGATTACAGAAGGTGCGGGGGAAGCCTGAAAACAGAGAGAGAGCAGAAAGTCACAGAAAAAGCAGCAGGAGAGACTGAAAGGTGGCAAGGCAGTGGGAAAGCAGAAAAAGGCAGCAGAAAGTCACAGAAAAAGCAGCAGGAGAGACTGAAAGGTGGCAAGGCAGTGGGAAAGCAGAAAAAGGCAGCAGAAAGTCACAGGGAAAAGGCACTAGATGGCATGGGAGGCTGAAAGGCAGCAGGGACAGCATGAAAGCAAGGAAAGACTGAGAGATGGCAAAAAAGGGGAGATAAAATTGGGAAAGTAACAGAGGGGGGTGGAGCTGAGAGAGAGAGAGAGAGAATGAGGCTGAAGTTTAAGATAGGGAAGGGACTGGGATTCAGTAAACCATGACCCAACTCGGGGTTGCAAATGACAGTGGTTTTACTGAACAGGGGAGATGGTGACACAAAGTCTCACTGGTTCCCTTGCACGCACGCACGCATGCACGCACGCGCGCGCGCACACACACACACACACAGTGGCAGCAGGGGTTACAGAGGCTTGGTGCAGGGGCTGAAGTCCACTGAAGTCCAGGAGGAGAGTGAGAGAGAGAGAGAGAGAGAGAGAGAGAGAGAGAGAGA
>NW_017729032.1:108699679-108704993 GCF_001723915.1 Gavialis gangeticus
CCAATCACACTCATTCATGGGGAACCAATTTACATGGGAGGAATAAATGACTCATACAGTTGCGACACACAGGGGATGCCTGGGCAGAGGGCACAAGATGGAGACTTGACATATAAAATGGAAACTTGACATGACTTTGGTTCACTTACAAACACAAGCCTAAACCATACAATATCCATATGAAACAATAAAAATCAATATAAAAATGATAATAATACAATATACAACAGTAAAAATCAACACAAACCTAATAATTATACAATATACAACAGTGGATATCCAAAACCAAAAACTTGCTACCAAAATAAAAATGTTAAAGCTTATCCTAAGTCTGAGCTCACTTACACTTATCTATAGGGAACAGAAAGGGAGAGAAAAAGTCAGAAGTGGTTGGGGAAGGGAAGGGAATGCATTTTAAAAAAAAAAAAGAAGAAGAAAAACTTGAGGTTTTGCTACACCATGATTTCCCTATTTAGCCAAGAGGGCTTCCCAGCCCTTCTGCTACCTTTTCTCTGCCTGGGAATGGACTTCCTTTGTGCTTCAAGGATCATGTCCTTGGGAACAACCACTCTTTGTGCACATCTTTCACCTTCAGTACCTGATCCTGCAGCACTTGTCCTACTAGTGAAGATGATGATGATTATGACAAAAGGTTATAAAATTTAAAAAAATCAAATTAATCTTCTGTAGTGGAGCACAAGTTCAACTAGTTTATGGTGAATTTGTAGTAAATAATTTATGGTTTGTACTTCAGTTCTATATCACAACGCAGACTTCAGAGCTTGCAGACTGCCTTTGGCTGTGCCTCATAATTAGTCTTAGCTCTAGAAGGAAGTAGTCCTCTCTCTATGACTGTTCAGTCTTTTGCTTGTATAGTTATCTTGGTGATATGATCATGGGTGCTACTAAGCCATAAAAAAGAGTTTCTGTACCTTGGGTCACACTGGCAGTAGCCAGCCCAGCAGCAGTGGGCAGCATTTTTACATCTGCTTAAAATTGCTGCTCAGGGCTGGTGACCCAGCCACTCACCCCTTGTTACATTACTGAGTTGTACTGATGAATTTTGTTAAGTAATTATTTGCATAGTACATACAACACTAAAACTTGTATTCCACTTCATGAAGGAACATCTGGTGGTAGAGACAATCTTTTCTATCTTCCTCTGGTTTTGAAACAGTAATTTATAATGAGAGGCTTTATTCTGAATTCCCAGTTCTTTGAGCTATTTAAGTATACCCATAATCAGGGATCCTGGTTTTCTCTGATAAAAAATCCCCATTTTTTTAATTTAAAAAAGTAACCAAAAATGCACATTTTTCCATGATTAAAACAAAATGCCACTTACACACACACGTGTGCACACACACAGAGTGGTATGGGTAATCACAGAAAATGTGGATGTTGGGTTACTTTTTTGAATTCAAAAAGTGGGGATTTTTTTTTTATCAGAGACAACCAGGATCCCTGCTCACAGTATATGTTTTATAGTATTAATATTAATATAGTGATGATTTATAAAATACCTTGATGAAGACCACATTTTATATACAGGGAAAAGAACACCACCTTACCCTGATGTGTTAATCAAATAAACAAGGGAGTGAAGAATTACAGAAGTTAGGAATTTAAATGTGGGGACAGGCTTCTTCCCTCTTTTGTCTTGCTTTAAAACTCCTGGTTACTACAAGCCACCCCTTTTCTGTACAAGCCAGAACATTTCTCTCTCTCTCTCTCTCTTTTTCTTTAAATTAATAATGCTTCTTCCTCTTGCTACAAGATTTTCACAGTCATCCATTATGAAGTGATCAGTGATTCAACTTCAGTTTCAAGGATTGATTGATGGAAAAGGTGTAATTAATTTTAGTGGGCCTCAGAGCAAGCAAGTCCTTCATACCTAGCACATATAGCACTTTGATATCTATCATGCACTCAAAAAAATGACACAGTGAGGTTCTTAGGAAAATACAATTCATTTAAAATGGAAAGTAGTACCAAGAGTCTGAAAATGTCTCTGTGCCACAGGTAGAAGTAAACTATCAGCTCCTTCTCACTTTCCAAAATGGATGGGAGTAGATGATCATTTCTCCACTGTCCTTGTCTCTCCCTCTCTCCCCAGGCACCCAAATTGCTTCAGATTCCTAGTCACAGTTGCAAGTGGAAAGTAGCTCAGAGAAGAACTTGATGATGTGGTCTATAATCCCTGAAATATCCTAAATGCAAGATGGAAAGAAAAGAATAAACCATAAAAGCATCACTGAACCATTGAGGCATGTTAAATCAAGTAGTTCTTGTTGTAAACATCTGGGTTGGGTTTCTAGGACTGATTTTCAAGCTAAGTGCTTTGAAATAGTCCATGCTGGTACTGTAAGGCAATCTAAAGAGTAATCTATCTAATGTAAGTGTAATATGTTTCTCATTTAAAATACGAGTATTAAAAAGATATAATTGAGAAATCTACTTGTTTTTCTATTTTCTTGTGTTCATACATTTTAGAAGAGTGATGCAATTGGTGCTGAGGGCTACAGTGTTAAATGTTTGCATTTTTGTAGTACGAATCATTGCATCCAAACTTCAAAGGCCTTGTTTTGCTTTGTGCCTCAAATGTAAGCATTCTACACAGAAATGATAAGCAGAGTGTGTGAGGGGGAATAGACTTCAAGCTCAGAGCACCTAAATTTCCATGTTAACACACAAAATAAAAGGAAAAAAAAAACAAAGCGAACTAAAAGGAAAAATAAGTCAATGTAATGTTTTGGAACACAACCAAAAGTCTTTTTCTAGGCTTTTATTTTTATTTTCCTTGATCAACATGAAAGTTGAATACTGTTTCAAGCTTTTGAAATGTCACACAAACCACTTTGTTTCTCTTTTCATAATTTAATCACCACCTGAGCTTTTTCCCCCCTCTATACGCTTATTTAATAAGAGAAGGTGACCATAAACCTCTACTTTTAATACACGATCCTATTAAAAGTGTCACAACTTTCAAAGTTCTGGAAGGCCATGGATCTTGATAACATTAATAGCAAGTTAATAGTAGGAAAGTAAGCTGCCAAAGTATCTCACAGTGACCTCATGGTGCTCCTTCTATGTGTCTTTCCCTCTACCTGTTAAGCCATTTAAAAAACATAACCCTTTTGCTATGGGGTATATTATACCATTTTGGAGAACCTTTAGAAAATAGCAGGCATGAAAACAATAAGGCTGCACAAAATTCACTCTTTTACATTTTAACCATTCAATGGAATTGCATGGCATAGATAAAACTGAGTCCTGTAGAAGTTAAAAAAATCAAAAAATAAAACAAACAAAAAACCACATGCACAACAGAGTTGTTCTAATTTTGTATTTAATCCACTGATATTTACCATGAAGGCCCTATTAAGTTATGGTAGATCAAGTTTTCGCTTTTCCTTAGTAATATGGGGTATAGAACACAAAATAATAGATCCATCTGTAAATTCCTGGATGATATAGCTGGGGATGGTCCTGCTTTAAGCAAGGCGCTGGACTAGATGACCTCCTGAGGTCCCTTCCAACTCTAATTTTCTATGACTCTATAACCTCCCAGGACTTCAAATTTCCAATGTATTACAGCAGTAAGGATATAAAACTAGAACACTTATTCCCTCCCATCAATTGAACAGATTTCTGTTCAGTTGAAAAGGTAACCTTTTGTTTCCACAAAATAACCATATTATTCTACTTTCCATTCTTGGAAAAAAAATTATGAGTCATGATGAAGGTTGTATCAATTTTAATTTATTCTTGAGTTACAGGTAACTCTTACTCAGTTAAGCATTCAGTATTTGTATCATTATATAGCATCTACCAAACCGTTGCATCTTTCCAGTTCAAATAACCTCTCAATCAATTCCACGTAAAAAGCCTAACAATAACTGAAAGTAGAAGAAAAAGTTTGACCCATGAATGTATTGTACTTGAGATATATAAAAGTTGTGTGTATATTTTATCTATATAAAAAGTGGTGTTTCATTTTAATCATGGGAAAAATGTGGATTTTGAGTTCCTTTTTTTTAACTGAAAATTGGGGATTTTTTTTTAATCCAAGAAGAACAGGATCCCTGGTTGTCATGTATTCTTTTTGTGGCCCATATAAAAAACTCATTTTCTCACACTTGATGTGACAGATGCCTTTGTCTTTTCATAAAAATTATGGGTTCAATCACTTCTGTGACTGTAGAGTCTCTAAATATGAAGCCGTGGTTACAAGCAAGGATCCTATATAAGGATAATCCTCTTTTTGAAGTGAATGTATAGACGGAAGTAATTTTGATGATCTTATGCTTAAAACAATCTAAGAACTTTGTAGTCATTGATAAAGCCATGCAGGTCATTATTTTAAAATTTACAGAGATTTACAGAAAGCATTTATTTACAGACACACATAATCAGCCACTTATACATTTTCTAGAGAGCAAATATATTCTTTAAACAAAACAGTTAAGGGTTATCAGCAAGGAGGCTATTTGGTAGGGCTGTGAGAGTTGGCATAGATCCGATCCAGCTTCGGATCTGGCTGCTTCAGATGGCTGCAATCTGATCCAGAGCTCTGGACTGGGTTTCTGCCTTGATTTAGCTGAAGCAGCTTCGAAGCTTCAGAGCCACCTCGGAGATCTTGCCATAGGGTATAATAGGGAATCAGTGGAAGATCTATAACTTTGTTGTTTTTTGTATGATTTGGATGAAACTTACAGAGGTTGTAGCCTCTGCTAAGAATATGAAGCCTGCCAAGTTTCAAGTATATCAATGCAAGGGTTTGGGGGGAACTGTACCCTAAATTCTTGAAAGCCAAACTCATGTCATGGCTGTGTTTCATGCCACAGGGGGCTGAAAGCTACAGGGTACTAACTCTTACTGAGGCCACAAAACCTGCCAAGTTTCAAGATGATTGGTGCAGGGGTTGGGAGGAACTGCAACCCAAATCCTTGAAAGCAAAGCTTGTGTCGCGTCTATGTGTTACAATATAGGGGGCTGAAAACAGCAGGGGTGGTGGCCTCTGGTTAGGCCACAAAGCCTGCCAAGTTTCAAGAAGATCAGTGTAGAGGTTTGGGGGGAACTGCACCCCAAGCTGCTGACAGGCAGAATTCATGACACAAATTACCCTGCGTGTGTTAAGGTGTAGTGGGCTGAAAACTGCAAGAGTGGTAGCTCTTGCCGAGGCCACAAAGCCTGCCAAGTTTCAAGAAAATCAGTGCAGCGGTTGGGGGGGGAACTGCACCCCAAGCTGCTGAGAGGTAAAACTCCTATCACATGCATGTGTTACAACAAAGGGGGGGTCAAAACTGAAGAG
>NW_017729032.1:108709993-108710268 GCF_001723915.1 Gavialis gangeticus
AGGCAAAACCCATGACGTAGATGACCCTGTGTGCGCTAAGGCACAGCAGGATGAAAACTGCAGGGGTGGTAGCCCCTGCTGAGGCCATGAAGCCTGCCAGCTATCAAGGAGATAGGTGCAGGGGGAGTCTGGCTTCTTGGGCCCTGTACCTCTGGCTGCTAACAGGCAAAACTCGTGATATGGGTGGGTGACACTGTGTGTGTGTTAAGATGCACCCTTCCTGGCACTGGCACCTCTGCACAACATGGCAGTGTGTCCCAGTGAGGACTCCTTCT
>NW_017729032.1:108715268-108715599 GCF_001723915.1 Gavialis gangeticus
GGTGCTGGGGCCTCTGCACAACACGGCAGTGTGCTCCACTGAGGTCTCCTCCTTCCCTACAGCCTCATGCCCGGTCCTCCACTTTATGTGACACCAGGTACAATAACTTAGCTGGCTCAACACCAGTAGCATCACCAGCAGCATCAAAGGTACCCACATGGAAAGGTCACAGAGCCTGTCATTTTATGAAGGAATTGACAGCTAGAAGTAAAGATGTATTGTGTTGGACTTACAATATTATTCATGGTGTGTGATGCCTTATCTTGTGTTTTTATGTCTATATGTGTATTATGAAAAAAGGAGTACTTAAAAAAAATGTATCTTTGGAAGC
>NW_017729032.1:108720599-108720855 GCF_001723915.1 Gavialis gangeticus
TGCAGCTAAGCTGAGCTCACCAGGAGCCTCACAACTGCACTGCAACCAGCAAGCATCAGACCTGTCAAAGATGTGACAGGTCTGGGTGTTCCCCAGCCAGGACTTTGTGCATGCATTTGCTAGAGGTTATGGTGCCTCCTCCCTGTCTTTCACCAGGGGATTGTTGGTTCTGGCATTTACAGGGATGCCATGCTGCCAGCAGTCCCACCAGGCCTGCCTACCCTGGCAGGGTGCAGTTTTAGTGGTCATGCCCAGG